>NC_089837.1:435994421-436295587 GCF_035609145.1 Eleutherodactylus coqui | reverse complement strand
TGGGGCCAATACAGGGGACACAATTACTACTGAGGCCACTCTGCACATAGCAAGATATCTCAAGCTGACTTGAGCCACTTTCACACGACTGTGAAAATCGCACGAGATTTGTGTGTTGCGAGACGCACAAATCTCGCTTGATTACGAACCCCATTATTTTGAATGGGGTCATATATATGAGCAGTTTTCATTTCCCGCATCACACCTCGGAACACATCGCTCATTGTTTTCAATAGAACAGGAAAACCCATTGCACGTCAAGCAAGTGTAATGCGATGTTTCCCATGGAAAACCATGGGAAAAACTTAAGCCTGGTTTAGACAGAATGATTATCGCTCAAAAGATGTCTTTTGAGTGGTAATTTTTGTGTGCATTCAGTGCAAGGTTATTGCTCAAACATTGAATAATCACTTTGTGCTCCGAGTGGGGGATGCAGAAGACAAGCGGTGCCCGCTTGTCTTCTGCATCCAGCTGTTCTCTGCTTGGAGTGCCTGGCTGTTATACAGCTGAGCGCTCCGAGCAGGGGATGTAGAACACAGCTGGACCGCTGTGTTCTTCATACCCTGGCTGTTCACGGAGCGCTTAGCTGGTATACAGCTGAGCGCTCCGAGCGGGGGATGCAAAACACAGCTGGACCGCTGTGTTCTTCATACCCTGGCTGTTGATGGAGCGCTTAGCTGGTATACAGCTGTGCGCTCCGTGTGGGGTATGCAGAACACAGCTGGACCGCTGTGTTCTTCATAACTCGCCTATGTTCAGGGAGTGGGATACAGCTGAAACAATAGTATCAGCTGTAACCCGCTGTGAAGCCCTGATAAGGCTGATCATTGTCTTTCAGCATGCTGAAAGACAACGATCAGCGATTCCTTAACGAAAACTGCACGATGTCAGTGCAGTTAGACACCGATTATTGCTCAAAAGATGGCTTTGTGTCTAAATCAGCCTTTACCGATCTTGTGATTGGAGTTTTTTGTTTTTTTTTAAAACAGAAAAACACCTTGCATCCGCCAGTACATTGCATGTGCACGAGCAATATCGGGCTGAATTTCATGGTCTGATGTGCTTGTCCTTCGTATTCAAGTTAAATTGCCATGATGGAACTTTATGATGGCTAAGTGGGTTTTGAGTTGCAGTTTCTCTAAAAGGTTCGCTAGCACGGACCTATAGAGATGCAGACTATGATTTCTTAAGTGGACCCGGCTCCATTGAATGCCATTTTAGAGGCATTCTCTACTAAGTTTTGCTTCTACATAAGGTACCCAATTGAGCATTACATTGTGTCATCTGGAGATCCACCAGCAGCTATGTATTGTGGAGCCATAGAGAACTCTATGTACCGCCAGTCTCCTGTACATGACTATGCTGTGTGCTTGAGAACTTGGGGATTATTTTGCGTGTTTTCCTAAGGTCTCTAGTATTTAACTTTCCTCCTGAGAGGTTATAGTAAAACTCCATTGACTTCATGACTTTATATTGTCTGCTATGCTCCTCTGATGGCAGTATGGACTACAGCAGGAAACACTGAGCCCAGGGACTTATAGTTTTCTATGATTTGATTCCATATCTTCATGTAAAAAATAAATGGTTAAATGCAGTTAGGACTTGGAGAGAAAGCTTGTGAGTCCTCTTCTTCCTGCCCATGATTGGAAAGCTTTTGTGAGTCTTGCTTCCACCATCTGTGCAGTGATTGACGGGTCTGTCTGTATACAACCTCATTTAAGAAAAATTCCCAATCCCTGCAGGTAGGTGGAGTGAGCAGGACTCTCAGGTAGGTGGAAGGAGCAGGAGGAACTCTTGGTGTATGGGCAGGAGGAGCAGGCTGTCTCTGTATAGATGGGAGGAGCAGGACTCTCAGGTGGGAGGGAGGAGCAGGAGGAACGCTTGGTGTATGGGCAGGAGGAGCAGGCTGTCTCTGTATAGATGAGAGGAGCAGGGCTCTCAGGTGGGAGGGAGGAGCAGGAGGAACGCTTGGTGTATGGGCAGGAGGAGCAGGCTGTCTCTGTATAGATGGGAGGAGCAGGACTCTCAGGTGGGAGTGAGGAGCAGGAGGAACGCTTGGTGTATGGGCAGGAGGAACGCTTGGTGTATGGGCAGGAGGAACGCTTGGGGTATGGGCAGGAGGAGCAGGAGGAACGCTTGGGGTATGGGCAGGAGGAGCAGGTGGAACGCTTGGTGTATGGGCAGGAGGAACGCTTGGTGTATGGGCAGGAGGAGCAGGAGGAATGCTTGGGGTATGGGCAGGAGGAGCAGGAGGAACGCTTGGTGTATGGGCAGGAGGAACACTTGGTGTTTGGGCAGGAGGAACGCTTGGTGTATGGGCAGGAGGAACGCTTGGTGTATGGGCAGGAGGAACGCTTGGTGTATGGGCAGGAGGAACGCTTGGTGTATGGGCAGGAGGAACGCTTGGTGTATGGGCAGGAGGAACGCTTGGTGTATGGGCAGGAGGAACGCTTGGTGTATGGGCAGGAGGAACGCTTGGTGTATGGGCAGGAGGAACGCTTGGTGTATGGGCAGGAGGAACGCTTGGTGTATGGGCAGGAGGAACGCTTGGTGTATGGGCAGGAGGAACGCTTGGTGTATGGGCAGGAGGAACGCTTGGTGTATGGGCAGGAGGAACGCTTGGGGTATGGGCAGGAGGAACGCTTGGGGTATGGGCAGGA
This sequence comes from Eleutherodactylus coqui, assembly GCF_035609145.1. Lineage (NCBI taxonomy): Eukaryota > Metazoa > Chordata > Amphibia > Anura > Eleutherodactylidae > Eleutherodactylus > Eleutherodactylus coqui. The sequence goes on along the minus strand of NC_089837.1, from coordinate 436,292,927 downwards.
GGAGCAGGAGGAAGGGTATGGGCAGGAGGAGCAGGAGGAACGCTTGGTGTATGGGCAGGAGGAGCAGGAGGAACGCTTGGTGTATGGGCAAGAGGAGCAGGAGGAACGCTTGGGGTATGGGCAGGGGGAGCAGGAGGAACGCTTGGGGTATGGGCAGGAGGAGCAGGAGGAAGGGTATGGGCAGGAGGAGCAGGAGGAACGCTTGGTGTATGGGCAGGAGGAGCAGGAGGAACGCTTGGTGTATGGGCAAGAGGAGCAGGAGGAACGCTTGGGGTATGGGCAGGGGGAGCAGGAGGAACGCTTGGGGTATGGGCAGGAGGAGCAGGAGGAACGCTTGGGGTATGGGCAGGAGGAGCAGGAGGAACACTTGGGGTATGGGAAGGAGGAGCAGGAGGAACGCTTGGGGTATGGGCAGGAGGAGCAGGAGGAGCGCTTGGTGTATGGGCAGGAGGAACACTTGGGGTATGGGCAGGAGGAGCAGGAGGAACACTTGGGGTATGGGCAGGAGGAGCAGGAGGAACACTTGGGGTATGGGCAGGAGGAGCAGGAGGAACGCTTGGGGTATGGGCAGGAGGAGCAGGAGGAACGCTTGGGGTATGGGCAGGGGGAGCAGGAGGAACGCTTGGGGTATGGGCAGGGGGAGCAGGAGGAACGCTTGGGGTATGGGCAGGAGGAGCAGGAGGAACGCTTGGGGTATGGGCAGGAGGAGCAGGAGGAACACTTGGGGTATGGGAAGGAGGAGCAGGAGGAACGCTTGGGGTATGGGCAGGAGGAGCAGGAGGAGCGCTTGGTGTATGGGCAGGAGGAACACTTGGGGTATGGGCAGGAGGAGCAGGAGGAACACTTGGGGTATGGGCAGGAGGAGCAGGAGGAACGCTTGGGGTATGGGCAGGAGGAGCAGGAGGAACGCTTGGGGTATGGGCAGGGGGAGCAGGAGGAACGCTTGGGGTATGGGCAGGGGGAGCAGGAGGAACGCTTGGGGTATGGGCAGGAGGAGCAGGAGGAACGCTTGGGGTATGGGCAGGAGGAGCAGGAGGAACGTTTGGGGTATGGGCAGGAGGAGCAGGAGGAACGCTTGGGGTATGGGCAGGAGGAGCAGGAGGAACGCTTGGGGTATGGGCAGGAGGAGCAGGAGGAACGCTTGGGGTATGGGCAGGAGGAGCAGGAGGAACGCTTGGGGTATGGGCAGGAGGAGCAGGAGGAACGCTTGGGGTATGGGCAGGAGGAGCAGGAGGAACGCTTGGGGTATAGGAAGGAGGAGCAGGAGGAACGCTTGGGGTATGGGCAGGAGGAACGCTTGGGGTATGGGCAGGAGGAACGCTTGGGGTATGGGCAGGAGGAACGCTTGGGGTATGGGCAGGAGGAGCAGGAGGAACGCTTGGGGTATGGGCAGGAGGAGCAGGAGGAACGCTTGGGGTATGGGCAGGAGGAACGCTTGGGGTATGGGCAGGAGGAGCAGGAGGAACGCTTGGGGTACAGGCAGGAGGAGCAAAACTCTCAGGTGGGAGGGAGGAGCAGGAAGAACGCTTGGTGTATAGGTGGGAGGAGCAGGACTAACCAACTTTCACTGAGTCCTGGCATTCATACAGCTTTTTACATGAAAATACAAAATTGTATAATAAACTGTATTAAAAAAAGAGAAAGCTGTTTCAACAATTTATTCTCCAGAATGGCTAGTATTCTGGCAGGAAGTCATTTGATGGTTTGGTATTTCTGTCAGCTATAACTGTTGATTTAATAGGATGGGATTGTAAGCTCTGCAGCAGGAAGTAGTACATCAATTTGAAAATTCAGCAGAATGCAAGTTTTACCCATAGCATGATATGGCCACGGTGCTAGCATTGCAGGGGTCTACTTAGGTGGGAGTAGTACATTCCATTACTTTTGCCAGTCTGGAAATTCGATCCCAGGATTTTATGGTATTACGTATGCTGACCAACTGATCCTAATAGTTATATAAGACGTATTCATTGCACATTCAGGTTACTCCCCAGGTAGTGATTGCGAGATGAGCAAAATGTATATCATCTATCTACTGGAGCACGATCACATATGTACAATCGTCTGTCCACAATAAGTTGGGTGCCACCATATTTGTGATCTTCCTTCATCCCTGCAGATTTTTGGAGCATGGAAACCCCACTCCAAGTGTCCTTGGTCAAGTGTGACGAATGGACTGAGCATGCATTCCAAAGATGCTCAATGCAGTGACGAACAGGCAACGTGTTATCGCGCTTCGAGCATTTTCAGAGCGCAATGATTATTACGCCCATATATTGTGTGCACAGCTATAAATGTACGTGCCAGGTCCTAGAGTTCAGGTATATTTCAAGACCTGGTTGTATTGACAGAGCACAGCTAGTGGCCTCTTTTCGGGTTGCCTGTTTATTCCAGTCCAGACACATTATTTTTGGAGTGGGGATGCTTTTGCAGAATTAGTTGTAAACGTTGCTGGTTCAACGCATACTGCACATAGCTGGAAGGCCATACCGGCTGCATCCCTAAATCTGGACTGCTACATAAGTAAAACAGGTGGAATTCTGGGAGGATGATTCTGTAGTATAAAATAAAACCGAATTCCACATATAATATGACAGAGTACGAACACAAAGTAACCAAAGCAATAGATAAATAATCTTTATTTATATAAAAAATTATAAATAATTACCATAATTTATTGAAAAAGCAAATACGTACAGCCTGCATGTAACACCATATGACCAGGGACAAGATCCATAAGGATCCCAATTTTTAAAAGCCCTAATGTAGAGACCATAATAAACAATATACATCAGCCAATCTTATGTTGGTTAAAATGTATTCTATATAATATAATTAACACTCTTTGCTGCACAATGGCTTTAAAATGCTTGAAATTGAATGGAGCTCCCGATTTCCTATTACTTGGAAGTGAAGTTGATGGCCTGCTTTCATCCACAGTATTTCTTAGAAATCTGTCTTTATAAGCAGGTATGAAATGTTTACATTCTTAGAAGAGAATGGCAAGAATGATGACTTGTAGAGTACATGCCCCACAAAAATGCAACCCCTCCAAGTCTGCGTTACATGTGTTCTCAATCTAGATGATCTTTTCTGGGAAGGAACTGCTACTGTGTCTTCAATAGCAGGATAGGGAAACTAGAACATATTAAGTATTTCTACTAGTATATCTTGCAAATCAAAAGGGGGGTCAAATTAGTTTTCTTAATTAATATATGGAAAATAGATTAAAAATCGCACCATGTAGTCCAGATGGGTCAGTCGTTTGCGTTCTCTTTTCATTCTTTCTAGCTATGAAATTCTGTTCTGCTATGTATGTGATATGCCTGGTCAAGGAAATGACAAATTTTACCTTGTTTTTATTGATGGACATCTACTATATTGCTGCATTCTTGGGAGATAATGACTTCTTTGGGAGCTTTAGGGCTCATTTACATGGGTGTATTTTCTGTCCTTTTTTTTTTTTTTTTTTACAGATGTAGTACAGACAGCATAAACCTCATTGATTTGCATTGCGGTATTTAAATAGGAGGGTTTTTTTTATACGTGTGTGTAAAAATTAAAAAAATATCATAGCCTGTCCTATTGTTTCCTATCGTGGACCGAAATCAACCACAAAAGTCTATGGGATTGCATAAAAAGGCAGCAAATACGTATTTGTATTCACTGCGCTTTCGTGCGTGTTTCTAGGGTGGGTAAAAAAATTGTAACATCAATTGGGTCTCTTGCACTTCTTTGCGTGCGTGAAAAATGCAGTGGATACGGATGCAGCACACGCGTAAAAAAAACAAACAAAAAAAAAGCATAAGCACCAAAAATGCACTAAATTCACACAGTAAAAACAGTGCAATTTTCAAGCACTGAAATTGCATATGCCTGTGTGCATGAGCCCTTTAGAGGGAACCTAACTAACTTATGGTGCTGTCAGGGCAGGTGACAGGGAGCCCGCTTTCTGGTTCTGCGGTGCCCATCTGTAAAGACCACACGCTAGATGAAAATCGGACTTTTTCAGAGTCCTATGTCCCATAGACTTGTCAGATTCTCAGTTGGCGCCTGAACTTTACAAGCGGTAACTAGGAAGTGGTTGAGTATGAAAAATGCCTCGCCCAGCTCCCTGTCGCCTCTCCTAACAGCACCATGAGTTACTTTATTGTGCTTTAGGCAGGTGACGGTTCCCTTTAATGCCAGGCAGGGGTTCAGCACAGTCAGTCCAGGGATGATGAGAACAGATACTTTGACTGTTAACACACAGTAAAAACAAACTGGGCAACACATTTCACCTTCGTACTGTCGGCTTCCTCCAACTGAAGAAGTATCTGTTCTTAAGATCCCTGGACTGACTGCTGAATTGAACTCCTGCAGTTGCCGTTTCATTCAGTAGATGCCAGTGGAGGAGAGAGGAGCTGGCAGTCGCCAGCAAGGACAGGTGAGCATCACTAATTAGCGGGGTTCGGAGCCACGCTCGGTAGATCTGCACATGATGCGCTTTTTGTTTCTGTTCTATTGAGGACAGCAAATCACAGAAGTTTATCAATTGTTAGCAAAGTAGTATATAAGGAGATCTATATATAGTGAACTGGCCTAAGACTGGTGGATCAAGACAATATACAGTTTCTTTAATATAAGAACACTGACCATTCGTTAAAGAATAACTGCACACAAAGTTTTGGTCAGTGGGAATTTAAGTGCTGAGATCTCCAGCGATCATTATAATGAAGGGGCTGCAGCACTCGCCTGAGCACTGGGCTCCTTCTGCTATGTTCTTTATTCTTAGGCTATTCTAGTTGTCTGAACACGGGCTCCTACTGCTGTAAACGTCAATGAGCCAGTCTTCAACTGCTGAGACCAGCCAAAGAGTAACGCTTCTAAACACAGCCAAAGGGGGGCAGTGCTCAGGTGAGCAGTGCAGCTCCTTCTTTTCAGCGATCAGTGGGGGGTTTCAGCACGCAGATCCCTGATGATCAAAACTTTTGAGATGTCTTTGTGACATGTAAAACATTTTAGGAAAGCGCAGTAAGGTCCAATGTCCACAGATGGACTTTTGCAATTTCTGCTCGTGGATAAAATCACAGCATGCTCCGTTTTGCTGCTCTGCCCGCATGGACTGCTTATATTGAAGTCAGTGGAAGCCGTCCGATCCGCAGCCCATCCGCAATTGACATTGTGGACGGGCCGTGGATTCTGCAGGAAAGCAGGAGTTTGAAAAAGAAAACTCTACTGCGCATGCGCAATCCGACCCGCCCGTGAACATGAGGCCTTATTTTTTAAACAAATTGGAGGCAAGGTAATAATACAAGGAAGTTGAAGCCGGTCTACAAGAGGTTTCACCCAGAAGACGGGGGGATCTCTTTTTGAGAGGAGAGGAGTAGGGCATTTATGTATTATGAATCCATCCCATATTGTATGACACATTCTGTACTCCTAGGTTTACACACCCATTCTCTTTCACTGTCCATATCCAGTACAACAAGGACAGAGGTCGTGAATCCAACCACATTTTAGGCCATAATCTTATACACCTAAAAAAGGGTTTTACACATAAAAGACCTTTCTGGATGAGAAAGATAATCATAGGGCATGATTCAAAGTAGACCTAACTTGGGGTCATCTGGAGATGTTACTCCCATATTATTCAGAAACCTGATAATCTGCATCCAGTATCCACAGATTTATTTTATTGGGCATTGCAACAATAATTAGATCTGCAAAAAGTGACCTAAACAATAACTCCAAAATCAATAAAAGAGAAGCAATACAAAATATAGGTGGGTACATATAGGCAAATGTGTATGGTAAGAAAGAGGGGAGTGCAGGGGAATCCAGAGAGGCTGTAGACAATGAAGTATAGAGGCATTCAGTACTTGCCCAGAGAGGATTAACGGCCAACGAGGTGGGTGGCTGCTGTGTAGGGGGACCCTCTAGCAGAGAGTTCAAGTGCCTGAGGAGCACAATTGAAAAACAAGCTGGGAAGATTACAAAGGGCAACATTTTGAAGTTTTATTAAGTCCTACTAGATGTTTGTGTAGTTAGTTATCATCTATATACAGCACGGTTGCTCAGAGGGTAGCATTGCTGCCTTGGAGAACCATTGTCCTAGGTTCAAATCCAATCGAGGATAAAACTCCCAGCTCCAGTTTCCTCCCACACTTCAGAAACGTACCAACAGGAGATTCTACAATGTTAGCTCCAATGAGAATAGATCCCCATATCAAGTGAGGACAAACTTGGTACATTGCTGCAAAATCTATATGGACTATATAAAAATGAGTAGGGATATGCGAATGCCAGGGGGTTGTAGCTATAGGCGATGCAGAAGTAGCATTCACATCCCGGCCGCACTGCATAAGGGGACCCAAAGGTGCCCTAATAGAAGACGCCAGTGTTATAAATGGCACATGGTACATGGGGGTCGCTTCCCTGATGGAAGCCATAGTGGGAGTCCAAGAAAAGAGCGTCTTTGGAGACTTTGGTATGGAGAAGCCAGATATATTCAGCAGATATCTAGCACCAAGGGATACTATAAGGGGAGAAGGGTGGGACCTTGTTCCATCTATAAGCTATTTTAAAACAAATATTGGTGATGGTGCCTAATGATAGGCAGTCATTGCACCCTTTGGGATCCAGAGAAGGTCTGCTTCAGTTCCCACTCCCAGTTTCTACAGTATAAATGCAGCTAGGGCGAAGCCATGGTGAGAAAGGAAAATTATAGTACTTGGATTGAACATATTCTCCTTATTATAACAGTTCTTTGCTGGGAACTTTGTTCTGTAAGGGCGCTTTTACACTGATTATCGTTCAAAAATGGTTGAATCGTGCAAAATTGAATCATCATTGCGGTCATTAAAGACTAACAATCTAGTGAACGAGCAAATGACAAAGAAATGTAAACTATTATCAGTGTATGTAAATTGGTGGCATTTTAAATCAAACATCATTGTTTGCTTGTCCCAACGATTACTTTCTCCATAGGATAGAACCCTAGAAAGTGAAAATGTTACTTTATACTAGAGGAGTGTGGGCACGTCTAGAAGAAGACATTGGAGTTGTTCCAGCAAGATGTAGGGGGCAAATGTTTAGAGCTGCCCGAGAGGAGGTGGCAGGAATTGCCAAATGCAGAGGTCCCACTTGATCAGGACTTCCCTGACTAGTTCTGAGACGCCTCTTCTAAGATTATATAGTCCGTTGTAAATTTAGGTGGGAGACCCATTACTTGAAGTGATTTCAGAAGAAAGTGTTACTGCTTATACTAAACCACTAGAGTATAATAACTAGAGTTTAACGAACATACTCTGTCGAGCTTGATGCTCGTTCGAGTATTAGCGTACTCTATGGTACTCGTTACTCGAACGAGCATCAAGCAGAGTTCGACCCCCGCCCCAGTTTTTGGCTCCTCCCCGCTGTGACCATGCCTATTTTGGCCTCCCCCAACCCCCGCCGCGGCGCAGCGCGTGTCAATTGCAAATTTTTTTGTGAGGGGGAGAGGGAAAAAGAACGAGAGAGAGAACGAACACACACACGAACCAAGGGAAGAAAAAAAGAGCTTGGGACCCGGCGTTCCACATACAAAAATGCTCGAGTCTCCCATTGTAGTCAATTGGGTTCATTACTCGAGTATAGATCTCGAATTTTATGAAAAGCTCGACTCTAAGGCCTTAGTCACACGGGCATTTTTTCCCGCGATTTGCGGATCGCATGACGGATGCGTATCCGCAAATCGCGTGACTGGGGCCGAAAAATCGCCCGAAAAAACTGCTCCTAGCCGCGTTTCAAAAGAAATGGGCCGGAGCTGTCCAGCTCCATTGAAAGCAATGGGCTGCGGGCGATCTCACGATGAATTTTCGGGAAGGGCTTAAAAATATAAGCCCTTCCCGGAAATTGATCCAGAAATGTGTAAAAACAAAAAAATATATATATACTCACCTGGTCCCGGCAGACGGAGTTCAGCGCGGCCGGCCGGCAGTTCTCCTGAACTGCTCTGAGTAGTATTCAGCAACCGGGGATTTAAAATCCCCGCCTGCTGAATGAGCTGCCTCTGATTGGTCGGCTCCATTGAATTCAATGGGGTCGGCGCTGCTGCCGCCGGCCCCATTGCGCGCATATAGAGAAGAGAACAGGAATCGCAGATCGCAGATAAGTGCGATCTACAATTTCTGTTCTGTAATTTATCGGACGAGCGCATAAAAAGCGCTCATGTGTCCGATACCATTGCAAAGCAATGGTTTTATAAAATCGCCGGGCGCATGCGCAAATCACGCAAAAAAACGCCCGTCTGACTGAGCCCTAATAACGCGGACCCGAGCATTTCGGTGCTTGCTCATCTCTAATAATAACCACCATATAAAACCACTTGTTTTTCTGGTTTCTGGAATAAAATCATGCATTTTCGGATACGTTCCACGTCTCAATGTGTTCATTTCTGCCTTGGCATGATCTTCCAACTTTGTAAAGGTAGGCAGTATTTCCATCTCCATAACTGTCGGGTTTGTACAGTTTGATGTCCATCTTTGAGCCTTCCATCGCTCATGATGCTCGGCCACAGCTGGAGTTTACTTATAATCTCCGCCATGAATCTCAAATTCTTTTCCAAATTCTTAAAAGTCAGATTAGCTCGGCTTTCTTCTCAGTGGTGACTTGAAGTAATCCTTTGCCTGAGATACGCTGTTTAGATGGATTCCTGTAGTCTCAATTTATTGAACTATGAAAAAAGAAACTTCTGGTATGTCCCGTAGCCCCTTTCTGCCCTCCTAAGAAGTCAAGTTCTTTGGTTTTTCCTTACGTTTTGATTTCACATTTCTATGACTATTTGGAACGAGCCTTGCTTGTGTTGGCATCTGCATGTTAGGCTGGGCTTATATCCTGCGATTCTGTGAAGATCCACCTTGTGATACAATTATTAGGATCACATAGGTTACTTCCACATAGCAATTTTTGTTTTATAGCGTCGCAATGATTGTTCTAGAACTTGAACAGAATTTGCAACGTGAGCCCAATCCTTACTATTTTTGCGTTATAATACAATTTGGTTTTTATGCAACGAGGTCTGCCTGACAATATACATTTTTCTCACCGATTTAAAGGGTTATTCATTTTGGGCAATTCCTTTTGTCTTAGTAAAATTTGGCACTTTTTGTGTCCCCTTTTTTTGTAGTGCATTTAATGGGTTCTTCCCACTGTTGATCTATACAACAGTATATACATTATCCATGAGGTCTGTTTTTTTGTTGTTTTTTTTTTTTCTTTTAAACTTTTAGTAAAAACTCTTAGTTCTAGAGAAGAGGCGAGTTAATCACCAGAAGAAGTGCATATACTTTGGGTGGGATCACTGTTGGCGATATAATTGATGGTTACAGTAAAACTGCTCATGACATCAATGAGGTGTCAAGCAGTCACACCATCTCTTATTTTAGCCGCTGCTCTTCTGTGGTGCTAACAAAATAATCTTAATCCATTCTGATGCAGAATGGAAACCTGAAGTCATTTTAGGAGCATGAGCCAGTCTTGATATTTGTTGTTGTTGCTTAGTTTCGTTGGACCTCCTTTCTGTAGATTTCCTTTCACTTTTTCATTTCTGTGTAAAATGTTCTTATTGTTTTTTAATTGTAATGTGAAAGCGCAGATCTGTAATGAAATGCCGGATGAAAAAGTCATGGATGCAGGACTTGTTCATCTGGTAGAAATGCTGGACGAATGGACCCCTTTTATAGTCAATGGGGTCCATTTGGCACAGTTTATGGGAGGAATTCGGTCATCCATGTGATTCAATTTTCCTACTCTCATAACAAAGCAGGAAAACGGAATCCCTAGCCTAACTGGTTTAGAAACATCGGCATTAAGAATATACTTAATGCAATTTCCTGGGAGATAAGCTTCTGGCAGCAGCTTATCTCTCTGAGGAGCATAGCTTTGGGAGTGTTAGAATTTTATTGCACCTACTCCATGTGTCCACCATTTGGTGGTTACTTAGAGAAGAATTAGTGAGGGCAAGAACTGGGAGATAATGGGGAGGGGGTGGGAATGGTTGAAATAGGCCATTTGCATTTAGTTGTACTTATTGTATTAATGTTAGAAATCAACAACCCCCTTTTCTTCTCATCTTCTGCTGTAATGTAACTGAATAGCTCTGCTACTTATGATGTCTAGAGACTATCTTTGCGGTCCCCATTTATTCTTTATTATTGCCTTTTATGAATAGGAAATGGCAATACGAGCTCTGAAGCAGACAGGGAGTCGGAGCATTGAGGCAGCACTGGAATTCATCAGTAAGATGGGATATCTGGACCCCAGAAATGAGCAGATTGTCCAAGTCATCAAGCAAACCTCCCCAGGTAAAATCCTAAATGAACAACAGATTCACTGTATACATGTTGGAATAATTTTATATTCATAACCTATCTAATATCAGATTAGTGGGAGTCTGACTCCCGGCAACACTGCGGATCAGCTGTTTGAAGGGACTGTGGCAATCAGGCTAGCGCTTAGCCTCTTCGTTGTATATCAAGAACAACATCGTATATTGCGTAAAGGTGGTCCGTGATATTGAATGGGACGGAGGTCCAAAAAAAAAAAGCCATGTGACCAATGAACGTGACGCCATTTGCCAAAGGACATACAGCAGCACTTGCACTAGCTTCAGCACTACAGCCCCTTCAAACTGCTGATCAGTGGGGGTGCTTGGAGTAGGACCCCCACCAATCTGATATCAATGACCTATCCTAAGGATAAGTGTATATCAAGAAAAGTATATCTATCCTGCACTCATAGGAACCAATGCAGTATACGCATGTACAGAGAGACTTACTTCCGTGGTAGGTCCCTGTCCTTGAGACCTCCCTTAAACATCATATGGCAGAAAAGTGGAAAAATTCCCAAAGTCTTCGAACAACAGAATTTATTTTCTTCAAAACACACATAAAGGAACTGACATGTAGTGATCACAGATGAGTACAAAGACGCAACACATTTTGGGGCTATCTTTGTACTCCTGTCATCCCTACATGTCAGTTCGTTTATGTGTGTTTTGGAGAAAATTAATCCTGTGGATAGAAGACTTTGGGAATTTTTCCTCTTCTTTCTGCCATGTGACGTTTAAGGGAGGTCTCAAGAACAGGGACCTCCCACGGAAGTAAGTCTCTCTGTACATGCGTATACTGCATTGGTTCCTATGAGCGCGGGATATATTTTTCTTGATTTATATATGTTTCCTTCCTGGATTGCGGACGTGGTGTGTAGTTATTCTCTGGCGGCTCTCCACCCTTTGTGGATGTACTGAGTACATAGGATTCCAAGACATTGATTGGGCCTTTAGAATGTTTCCTTGACTTGTAGTTCGCTTACAACTCAGGCAAAACCGCAAGTCATTGGTGAGTCCCTTTTTGTTTCTACTCGCACTTTATTTTTGATTCTACACTTTACACTGAGTGCCACTTCTAAATATTATTTCACAATCCTAAGGATAAGTCATAGATATTTAAGTTCTGTATAACCCCTCTAACTAACCTGCTTCCCTGAAAATAAGACCTACTCCGAAAATAAGCTCTAGCCTGTTTTTTAAACTGCGTCCAAGCAGCTATACATGTAAAAAAAAATATTTAGGAGCAATAATTAATATAAGACCCTGTCTTCTTTTCAGGGAAACACTGTATTAACACTGTACATACAGGTCTATGGGTCTGGATCTTGCATTCAGTGGTACTTCGCCCGCATGCCAAAGTCGAAATGCAGTTTGAATAGACTTAACACTGTAACCTAATATTGTATTAATGGTCTAGTATTGCAGAGTAGACCAAAAGAGATTCAAATTGGCTCAGTGGAGATCCCAGTTTAATAGGATTGCCATCATCTTATGGAAGCAAATGTGAAGTTAATGCTAAATGAAACCCACCTTATGAAATTCTGTTTTTCTCCTCAGTAGTTTATTATAAAGAATGTGGAAAAATTAGTTACTCGTATCTTTTAATACTTATTTTTATGTATTTTTATTTTAAAGGGAAAGGTCCAGCCCCAAATAATGTTCTTCATCGGTCAAGCTTTGAAGGACCAAGTGAACCTTTTCCACCCTATCATCCAATGAATAATGCAGCCTATGATGGACCTAGCTTTCCTGTTGAAGGTGCCAATGTTCTTAATGACGTTCCACGTCAATACATGGACTATTTGCTTTCTGCACCCCAGCCAGGAGCAATGAATGGACCATCTCCAAGATCTACAGCTCATAATACTACTGCTGCTCATCAGCATCCACAGAAGGCCTACGCCACCAGTGTAGAATCTATGAATTATACTATCAGCAACCAGGGGCTACCAATGCAGCCAACGCCTCATACATCAAACAGTCCGCACTATGTCCGGCAGCATCTTATAGTACAGGGAGAGCCTATGGGTTACGGAGTGCAAAGAACCCCATCATTTCAAAATAAAATGCAACAAGATGGCGGCTATGGAAATATACAAAACAAAGGACCAGTGCCACAAACCAGTCCAGGCCATACATTTCAGCAAGCACCAGCCGGTCTGTACATGTCTCACCCCCACCACAAGCAGTCAAGTCCTTCTCACCAAATGCTTGTTATGTCTCGGGCGTCTCCATATGGAAACGACTTTCCTGAGACACCGCAGAACCTTTTGAATCCAGCACAAAATAGCATGAATATGGAAATGTATGATATGGGAGGTGTGTGTCAATGGCCAAATCCACAGTCACGCCGTGATTCTCTACAAGGCCCCGGCCTGGAGTCCTCAGCGCGGCAACATGTTCCTTTTAGGCCAGAGTCCCAGGTTCCAAGCCGTACCAACTCTTTTAATAACCACCAGCAACAAAAGCAAGTGCCGATTTGGCAAACTCCTCAAAACAAAGCAGATACTTCTATGGCCTCTCCTACCATCACGACTGTAACGTCTGCTCACATACTTCAGCCAGTAAAGAGTATGAGAGTGATGAGGCCAGAACCTCAGACTGCCGTAGGCCCATCTCACCCAGCCTGGTTGGCTGCTCAAACAACGGTGTCAGACAATCTAGAGACGATCGAGCCCCATCCATTATCTGTTGGTGTTCCAGGTGCATATGGGATTGATGTAGATTATAGCAATCAGGATATGAGATTTCCACCACCGCCTTACCCAAAGCACCTTTTGCACTCAGAACAGCATGATTTAAACTCTTTATGCAAGGGTGTGGAGCAGAATCTGCGGGTTGTGGATAACGTAACAAACAATCAAGCAGAGGAAGTCAATGGTGACGTCAAACACGAGAAAGCGAGTAAATCATCTAAAGCCAATAAACCCGGGAAGGACAAAAAGCAGATACAAACCTCACCTGTACCTGTGCGTAAAAATGGTAGGGATGAGGAAAAGAGGGAATCCAGGATCAAGAGCTACTCGCCGTTTGCCTTCAAGTTCTACATGGAGCAGCATGTGGAGAATGTTATCAAAACCTACCAGCAAAAGATTAATAGACGGTTACAGCTGGAACAAGAAATGGCCGAGGTAATTGTCTCCGTTTACTGACTGACTCTTAATAGTTCATTTTAACTTGACCTCAAAAATGCAGGGAAGAAAGTCTGTCTCTTACCGCAGTCTAGAGTTCTATACCCGAGGCAGTGCTTTGGAATCGTATGTTTTGTTTTTGTTTTTCTTCAGTTTCAAACAGTGTACAGGATGGTACCAAAGTGGGCAGTTCTATTTGGCAAGGCATCAATTGCAAAATGATACAATTGCCAATGCCAGTGAGCGGCAATAAAGCAATATTGGTTGAAGTTGTATTAAAAAATAATACTAATGATCCGCTATCTCTTAAATGTTTTTCTCTCAGTAATGCAATTGAACTTTGGCCGTATTATAGTTTCAAGGCCTGGATTCTTCAGTCTTCAAGTGAACCAAACTTCGATCACCATATAACCTCATGGTGATCGCAGTTAGGCTTACTTGAACCACATGGAGTTCTGAACAAGGGCTTGAGACTCTAAATGGTGGCCATAGTCATAGATGGCCTTAGGCTAGATTGGCACATTGTGCTGAATTCCCCCACCGACTCACCTAAAAAAAAGAAAAACCATTGTGTGTGTGTGTGTGTGTGTGTGTTGCACTGATAGACAGTGAATACTGTACCAGACCCAAGCTCAATACGTAAATACAATGCCAGAGCCAAGCGGAACATCAGAGGGCAATGGGGGTGAGGGGTGGGGGAGTAAGGGCCAGGAGAAGAATGATTAATGTAGCTCCACAAGATGCTGCCACATGGAGCAGGAAGATCAGCTGGCCAAGACTGACTTATGTAGGGCAGTAAGCAAAGGTTGCATGTAGCTAAGGCTGGCCATGGCCACATTATGGCAGTGTGAATGCAGTCTTGGTGTAAGCGTTGGACTTGAGACTCAGCTTTGTGGTTCTGATAATGGCATAGCTGTACTATGTAAGGATAGTATATTATCCATACTAATATTATAAATGTGAAAGTAACTCTGTCTGTTTGTTACCTTTTCAGGGCTAAACTGCTGAAGCGATTTTAATGACATTTAGCAGGGAGATAGCTTACATCTTGAGGAAGGACATAGGCTACGTTTTATCCCGAAAATGTATAGAGTTCTCTAGGGAGCGTGACAAGACAGATTTATTAGCTGATACACAAGCGCACCTCCGCTCAACCGCCACGCCGTGCGGAGAGGAAGGGGGGGCACATCATAAGCTAGGCCTCCCCAAACAGGAGGACAGACTTAGTTGCCGCACGTATGCGATTATTACGCTAGATTTAAACTTGAATGAAAGACATAACATGGATTGGGATTTAGGGGAAAAAAATTTGTGTTGTGCATAGCAACCAATCACAGCTCAGCTTTTATTTTACCTCAGCAGTATAACTAACTGCAACCAATCACAGAGCAGCTTTCATTTTACCTCAGCAGTATAACTAACTGCAACCAATCACAGAGCAGCTTTCATTTTACCTCAGTAGTGTAACATATGGTTTCCTTTTGATTATCGTATTCTTATCCATTTTTTTGGTTTTCTTGTACTATGCCGAGAAAGACAGATCTAGCGCTTAGCTCTAGCAGAGCTTGAGCTACGAAAATTACTAGAATCCAAGAATCTGATGACCACGCTGAGGCAAGGAGGCATCAACAAGCTGAAAGACAAGAGCAGTACAGACCTCCTAGCATCTCAGGCCCATCGGACTTTAGATGATAAGCGTTGCACGTCTCTTAGAGCTACCGAGACATTGGAGCAGTCTCAGGTCCACCGAAGCCTAGCTGCTGACCGTTGCATGTCTCTCAAAGCTAGAGATACCTTGCAGCAATGTCAGGTCCGCAAAACTTTAAATACTGACTATCGCGTGTCTTCTAGAGTTAAATAGACATTGGAGCAATCTGAGGCCTGCCGGACCTTAGATGCTGATCATCACGCGTCTCTTAGAGCTGCTGAGACCTTTTATATCCAAGCAAAAGATGGCGAGACCAAAACCGTAGTGTACAGAACTGCGCTGACAGCAGATTGCAGTTACATTCCTTTCACTATTTTAACTTTTTACGTTTCAGTATACAACAAAACACAAATTGGATAAAAAAATACAAATTCCACGCGGACAAAGACGCGGGTAACAAGCTAGTTCAACATAAAATATGTAGTTAGAGCGCAAACAGTTGCTGGATGGGTAAGAAGAGCTGATGTTACATTCCCTCCGTCAGACATAAAGACAGATCATGGGCACTGCTCAGAAATAAATCCGAGATTAAATTAGATGAAGCGCTCATTTATTTGCTATTTTTAGAGACATTTTGCTGAAACCTTTATTTTGAGTTTGTCTAATTGTGACTGTCCTCATGACAGCTGTAGAAGAGAAAAATGTCTATTTTTGATTCAAGGAGCTTTCCTTCTGTCTCCAGTGCATGAAATTCATAAAGCGTTTGCTTCAGCGCTTCGTAAATATAGCGGAAACTAAGTATAGGAAGCCAAATTGTGTCTGTGGTGTGGAATAATTATTCCTTGGAATCAGCGGATTGTGTGTTTATACAGCGGCTCAAAGCTTCTTGAAAGCGTGGAATTAGTATAGAAAGTGCCTTTATTTTCAGGAACTACTTCTTGTATTGCAATTTGTTAACGGTTTGAATTGTTCTATTCCAGCAGAGCCTGCGTTATGTTAGGGAGATACAAAAATATAAATGTTTGATGCATTATTTTGGAATCCTACTTTAACCCCCAAAGTATCCTGAATATATATATATAATATATGCGTGCAAGGCAACAGTGAATTTTAAATTCCTCACCACCTTGTTCCTCCAACCCATATTGAATTTATACAGTTGATGCAAATCCACATTCTGCTACTTGCCGATGCTTCCATTCCTGGCAGTAGTCCTGGATCATCTACCTTTTATACTGCAATTAACCCACAGCAAACGCAGCATGAAAAAGAAAATCCTAACCAGATCATTGACTCCTAGCAGAGAACTGCAAATGAAGGCTCTTCTGTACTCAACTGTTGCAATGGGTCACCCAGGGCTTTAAAAAGGGGTCTGATTATCTATTCTGCGTGTAATAAATAAATATATAATTCACTTGAATAGGAATGAGCTGCAATACCAGACGCAGCCCAATGGATAGAAATTATCCTGTTTTTTTTGGGGGGGGGGGAGGAGCAGACTTTTTGCCTTTTAAAAGGATTATTCGGGGAGAATTGTTATTTTTTTACTTTTTTCAAACCAGCATTAAAAATTTTTTTAAAAATCTGCTGCACTCACCCAATCCCCCGCCACTCTCATTCCACCATTGCCTGGTCCCCCTCTGGACTTCACTTCTTGCCAACAATGATGTCGTCTACACCATTGACATGTGACCACTGGTCCGGTGATTAACTGCATCAGTCATATGTCCCTTTGTTGGGACAAAGGCAGTGTAGAGATCAAAAAATAAGTAACAACCCCGTGTGTATTGGGAAAATGTCTCTAGTTGGGATAAAATATATATCAAAGCCCAAAAGTATGTTTAGGGCAGTGTGCTTTAGAAAGGTGCTGCCAACTGGCATGGATGCAGCGGCCGAAGCCATTGGCACTATGTGAACCAGTGGGAAGAGAGGCAAAAGAGCCAGTAACGACACAACTTTAACAGTCCTCTCAGCTGTTCTAAGTGTTCTCCAGCTTGTCACTGAAGAAGAGGCTCTCGCGCATCGAAACGGTTCTGTCTTTGCTCGTTTGTATTAGTAAAGAGAAGTTGGGTTATTTATCTGTGTCTCTCGCCAATCTTCTCTCACAAAAGCCAGCACTGTTAGGGGCTGCTTTGCCTCTTTTTTTTTTTTTTGGTCTTTTTGATAATCCCTTTTAATGGTTGGTAGCTTGTACTTGTGGGGAAATTTACTAGCTTCTAGAACAATCTGACCTGAGTCAATAACGGCCCTTTATTGTATGGTGGTGCATCTTGAACTTTAGAGCAATACAGGAGCCGTGCATATTTTACCCCAGAATGCAGACCCGTTATATGGCTGCTCAATGGATAGCACTGTTGCCTTGCAGTGCTAGCCTTGGTAGAATTCAAACCCAGGAGTCTAACCTCTGCATGGAGTTTGTATGTTGACCCCTTGTTTACATGGTTATCCTCCATGTACTAAAAACATACTCCTAGTTAGGTTTTGGAATTTAGACTCTCAGTAGAGACGGGTGCCAATGTGAGTGGCGACAATCTCTGCATATCGCTGCACAACATGGTGTTACTATGAATAAGATAAATTGTTTCTGAATTCACAGATGCAGCGTGACCACATTACTGTATCTGTAGATGTAGCACAAGTTATTCCTAGCAGGCAGTCCCTTCTTTCTTCTTGCCATATTTCTTGAAGTGTAGGAAGTTTAACTTTCTATACTTTATCAATTTGGGACTAGTATGAATAAAATGTACCCCGTCCGTGGTAAAATATTGAAAATGTACAATTTGTTTTATTTTTAAGGGGAAAGGTTTAGCCCATGTGATTTATAAGCAAAGTGGGTTAAGGGGGCATCATATAGTCATTTGACAGATTACATGATTTATCGCCGATCCAGGGATTTATTCATTATCATATTTGGAATTGGGAAAGAATCAATTTTTTCCTTCAGTGAGAAACATTGAGGCAGATTTACTAATCTGAGGTACATTCAAGTTCTAAGGGGTCTTCATGTTTTTTCTTTCTTTTTTTTTTTTTTAAAACTACTTACCCCAGAAAGCTGAAACGTGTTGTCACTTCTCAGCATAATCTCCCTCTTGGTGTACTCTTTTTTCACAACATTGCCACCATGATTGTACACCCGCTGCAAACGCTTCTTCAGGGGTCTGTTTTGCACACTGGAAAATTATGAATGCAAGAGCAGCATAACTGGAAAACATGCAACCACAGAGAGCGTTCCTAAATCGTTGGAAAAAGCCGAAAATCACTAAGTGCAAGTTCAGGTGAGTAAGGGGTGCGCAGCCTTATGATCATCAGTCTAGATTCGCAGCACCCACCTGGAAGAAACCTTCACATCTTCATGCACAATGGCATATATACATGCTAAGGAAATGCCAATGCATACAATCTCTTCCATAGTCAATTGGCGGTCCTCCATAACCACTTGTTCCACTCGTGCAGTCATGTTATCAGACCTGCTGGTGTGTGGCCGAGGCCCCTTTGGTTCGTTCTCGTGACATTCGGTCGCTTTTGAACTGTTGCACCCACGAACCACAAGGCTCACTGAACTGACAATGGATGTTAATTGGTGTCATTCCACGCAAGTGAATAAAACATGATTACACTCTGTCCTTGAAGCGTAAACATCGCCATTTTAAGTATTGAAAATGCTTTTATTTCCAGCTGCTGTCATGGGGTTCTGTACATGGATGATGCTGCGATCTGTCGAACTCCTTGCCAAAGAATGCCCACGTGTTCTAAAATGTGGCCCATGTTTCTATCTGCTCCTATTTCGGAGGAAAAAAAAATTTAAGAGACCTTAGAACTCAAATGCACCTCCTAGTGTCTGATATTAGACCAGGCAAACTTAAACAGTCTCAAAATGCACCATATTTATTGTAGTTAGGGCTTTTACACACTAGCGTTTTTTTTAACGCTGCAATATTTGATGCAAGTGTCAATGGGAGTTTCTAATGTTAAAATCGCATCGCACAAACTTGCGATTTTTGTGCGATGCGATTGTAACATAAGAAAGTCCCATTGAAAAAATTGCAACGATATTGCAGCGTTAAAAAAAACGCTAGTGGGTAAAAGCCCTGACTCTGCTAGACCATAAATTTGACACCTATTTAGACCTATTTAGTATCTGCATACTCGTCCGAGCAGATGTGGGAGGGGGGGGGGGGGAGAAATTTCTCACTTTCCCCGCTGCTCACCCCCGCCAACCCTCGCATCTGCTCGGACGAGTATGCAGACACTCGAGAAGAGTGGTGCTCGCTTCAGTACCTACCTTAACCGAGCGTGCTCGCTCATCTCTAGTCTCAAACTGTCTGCATGCAGCGCTTTTTCTTCCATCCAAAAGCGGAAAGTGGGTGGAGCCCATTATAGTCAATGGGTACCTTTCCAAACCCAACTAAAAATACCGGAATAAAAATCTGCTTCAGTGACTTCTGCTGTACGGGACTTTTTACCTTTCCTACACCTTTTAGGAGAATAGGTTGCACTAGATAGACTTGCTGTATACCTTCTCTTTACCTTACTGACTATTTCACTGTATTTGTTGTGTTCTGCAGGCTGGACTCAGTATAGATGTTCAAGAGCAGATGAGGAAAATCCTTTACCAAAAAGAGTCCAACTACAACAGGCTAAAAAGAGCCAAAATGGACAAGTCCTTATTTGTTAAGATCAAGACACTGGGCATAGGTGCTTTCGGAGAAGTATGTTTGGCCAGCAAAGTGGATACCAAAGCTTTGTACGCAATGAAGACCCTGAGAAAGAAGGATGTTCTTAATAGGAATCAAGTGGCTCATGTAAAAGCCGAGCGGGACATCTTGGCCGAGGCGGATAATGAGTGGGTGGTGAAACTCTACTATTCCTTCCAGGACAAAGACAGTTTGTACTTTGTGATGGATTACATCCCTGGGGGAGATATGATGAGTCTTCTCATACGGATGGAGGTATTTCCAGAACACTTGGCCAGGTTTTATATTGCCGAGTTGACTCTAGCCATCGAGAGTGTCCACAAGATGGGATTCATCCACAGGGATATTAAGCCTGATAACATTCTCATAGATCTAGATGGACATATAAAGTTAACAGATTTTGGGCTATGTACTGGATTTAGATGGACACACAACTCAAAATACTACCAGAAAGGTAAGCATTTGTTATGCTCTATTAAAGGGGTTGTACCATTAATCACCCATATGCCCTATCCACTGGATAGGGAATAAATGTCAAATCGCTGAGAGTCAATCGCTAGGACCCCCAGCATTATATATGCACCATGAATCCTCCATAAGAATCGAGCAGTGGAGCATGTGCATGACAGCTCCATTTACTTCTATAGAACAGAGGAAGATCAATGTGCTCAGCAGTCTTCCTCCTTACCTTTAAAAATGAACTATGAAACCCTTTCGCTCAGTCTAGATTTTTAAATCTGTCTCTTTCAAGGGAATCACATTCGACAGGACAGCATGGAGCCCAGCGAGCTTTGGGACGATGTACCTAACTGCAGATGTGGAGATCGGTTGAAGACCCTGGAACAAAGGGCTAAGAGACAGCACCACCGATGTCTGGCTCATTCACTAGTAGGGACTCCTAACTATATTGCTCCAGAGGTCCTCCTGCGTAAAGGTGAGTTGCCTTAGAAGCCAAGTCACGGAATGTTGCGGATTTAGTTGCAGATTTTGGTTTAGAAATGCAGCAGATTTTACCCCTTAAAGGGGTTGTCCCGCGCCGAAACGGCGCGAGACAAACCCAAGGGATGGGTTAAAAAAAAAAAAAAAGGTTTAGTACTTACCCAAATCCCCGCGCTGCGGCGACTTCTTACTTACCTTACCAAGATGGCCGCCGGGATCTTCACCCACGATGCACCGCGGGTCTTCTCCCATGGTGCACCGTGGGCTCTGTGCGGTCCATTGCCGATTCCAGCCTCCTGATTGGCTGGAATCGGCACACGTGACGGGGCGGAGCTACGAGGACCAGCTCTCCGGCACGAGCGGACCCATTCACCAGGGAGAAGACCGGACTGCGCAAGCGCGTCTAATCCGGCGATTAGACGCTGAAATTAGACTGCACCATGGCGACGAGGACGCTAGCAACGGAGCAGGTAAGTGAATAACTTCTGTATGGCTCATAATTAATGCACGATGTACATTACAAAGTGCATTAATATGGCCATACAGAAGTGTATAACCCCACTTTCTTTCGCGGGACAACCCCTTTAAATGCAATTAAAAGGGTGACATCTTTGACCAAATCCGTGAAGAGTGAACATATCCTAAGGATACATTCACACACAGCGGAGTTGTGCGGATTTCCAGAAGCAGAATAGCCACACGAAAATTTGCGTCAAAACCTGTACCAAATGGTATGGATTGTGGTGTGGATCTGAAGCAGATTCCACCCCTTCCATTTAAATTCAGTTGAAGGGGTGAAATTCGCAGAGAATCATTAAATGGGGGGAAATTTGGATGCTAATTTTGGTGTGAATTTGCTGCACCCTTAATGTTATCTTTAGTCATTTAGGTGTTTTCTACTTTAATTACTTGAAGTCATTATTCTATCAGTAACAAACGGAATACTATAGACTTGAAGAGCCAGTAGAGCCAGTGCAGGAGCCCTCTTTAGAGACCTGGCAATAAAAGCTTTAATAAATCTCTATGGGAGACCAACTCTAAAAAATGACTTAGTTGCATTGCATTAGGTGCATTGGTTATGTGGCAGAGCCATCAATGACTTTGATTTTTATTCGGCTTTCTGTCTTCCCACTTAACTGGACAATCCCTCTCTAAATGAGGATGCATTGATCACCACAAATCTGAATCTGGCTGCTGTTGCAGAAATATGGTTATAGCTTGGTCTCTGTTCTAATGAATGAGAAACCATATAATACATGGTGCCACTGAGTTTTCAGAACTTTTTTTTTTTTTAATAATTGTATTTTTATTTTATTGTATTTTTTTTAAACCTCACCTTCTATAATGTCTTTTATGCCCCAATGATAAACTTTTTAAAACTGGGCATAGTACAAGTGGAAAGCACTATGGACAATATAGTGCACAATGTAAAATGGGCATACACAATGATCAGATGCTGAACATCATTACTGTGGAGTTCCTTTGCCCAATTTACTAATCAGTATTGTATGCAATATACAGGCATTTGCTCCTAAAATCAGAGTGGAATGCAATGAAAACAATATGAACATACTGATGAGCAAACTGTGAAACAAAATGTCAGTGGAAACGCGTCATCTGTAGGCCTGATGCCTGCTGGTTTAAAGAATAAAGTATTTTTCACACGTTAGAGCCGACATTTTGTTTACGGTTTGATCATAAATACCAGATGGACTGCCGGTGGGTTTCTACGCTGGTGAACCACGTTTCTACGTTGAAGAGGAGTTGAGCGTTCGTTTTTATGACTACGAAAGTACTAATGACCTATGTATACTAATGACGTGGTCTGCTGTTGTTGTGCAGGTTACACACAGCTCTGTGACTGGTGGAGTGTTGGCGTCATCCTGTTTGAAATGTTGGTCGGACAGCCTCCTTTCCTTGCACCCAACCCAACTGAAACCCAACTGAAGGCAAGAAACAAAATATTCTTACTGAGTTAATTTGAACTTTTTATAGAAGTGTCATCATCCTGAATTAGGCTGAGTGTCCACGGGCGGGACGGAATACCGCAAGCAATATTCCACCACGGGGGAGCACTAATGTCACCTCGATTTTTAAGGTCATGTACATGCGGTTTATCTTCGCGGATCACGCTATGACAAATCGCCCATAGACACTCGGCCTAAAGAATATAGACATGTTTATTGGCTACTGTTTGGTAAACACAATAGCATGAATACTATAAATTCACACTAATAGTAGTGGAGGACAGCTTGGGTAAACTTATAAGATCCAATGGGACTTGTGGGACTTCCTTCCTGATTAGTGGGGGGGGTTAAATTTTCACGATCCACGCTGATCAAAGGACCAGCACTATTGAGTTGCTCGGAGCACTACCATGCAGGGCACCAGTCTCGGTCCCTTTTTGTTTTTTCTGTCCCAGAGGTTGGAACTCCAGCAAACATAAAGTTGTGGCATATCCTAGTGATACCTGCCACAACATTATTACCCCATTTTTATGGATTGAATCTGCATATTTTGGAGTACTGGTGGTGCTGCTCCTTTTTTTTTACGTTTGTACAACATTATTATGTGGGAATACGCCTCAAGGACATATTTTTACTCCGTATTTGATCCATATTTTACAGACTGAATTATAGAACTAATATAAACTTATGTAGCCATATGGCTGTATTTCTCATGGTCCTGGTTTAAAAATGCAGCATGTGCTAATTTTGCCCATAACTAGTTTGCCTTAATATTTGTGTATATATATTGGTACTGTTTTCTATTGGGAAAATACTGATCTACATTTACCCAGTAGAAAGCAAATGCAATTACAGCAAATATGGAGGCAAAAACAGATCAAACAATGATGAAATGCTAATGACATGTGACAATACTCTCATCTGAAGCTAGCCTTGAGGTTTGGTTTTGCTGTGGTACGTTTCCTGGTGGTTTTTCTTGTGGTGTTTGTTGCATAGGGTAGGCCATGGAAAAGTATCCCAGCACCGCACTCTTATGAAAGCTGTCTCAAAGAAGCCAATGGAAACCAACCACAGCACAACTTTCATTTCTTATACTGGGTCCCCCTATTCCTTAGTCCCAGAAGTGATGTCCCACCCAGCTTCACTGAAGTAGTTCTCCCCGAAAAGCGTATCCTATGCTGTTTGTTGTAATATACTTCATAAGAGAGAAGTTGGATATTACATCCTACTATCCCACCATCTTTTTTGGAGAGTTGTGCGTATCCACCATTCTTTTCTTTCTATAGCTCTTTACATCTCTGCCGTGCCCACGTTTTGGTGGGTTCTCCTGGTTGGCAGCACCTCCACAGCTCATTCAGTCTTCACAGCCCTTCCTAAGGCTCCGCCCTTCTCCTTTTCAACTCTATTTTTCTTTTAGACAGCTTTAGGCCGGCTTCACATGGCTGTGACGGGCTCCGCCGCGGAATTCCGCGGCGGAGCCCGTCACGGCGCCCCCCAGAGATCCCAATACTTACCTGCGGATCCGGCGTCCTACGTCCCGCATGACGCTTCGGCGTGACGCGCCGTAGCGTCATGTGACACGCCGGCCACGTCACATGACATGCACACAGTGTCACACGACACGTCGGCCGTGTCATATGACACGCCAGCGGTAGGCGGGGAAGCGGATTCACGCTAGCTTCCGCTGTGCTAAAGCGGAGGATAGCGTGCCGGACGGCTTCCATTGACTGCATTGGAAGCCGTCCGTGCGTACACCCGCGGCAAATAGAACATGCCGCAGGTGAGGTCGGGTGATTTCACGGTGCGGAATTCCGCGGTGGAATTCCGCACCGTGAGCATTGAGCTATTAGGTTCAATAGAACCTAATAGCTGCGGGCAATGCGGCGGATTTTCGCTGCGTACTACGCGGCGGAAATCCGTCCGTGGGAAGGAGCCCTTATAAGAGTGCCGGCTACTTTTCCGTGGTCCACCCTGTATTTGGAAAATAAAGAAAGACAAAACACGGAGGCCAAATATGAGCTTAAAGTCAATATTGAAATCTAAAACACTGTGGCACTTTTTGTTTTCTCTTATGGTTTTTTGTGTGTGGTTTAACTCTTGGTATGTTTTGGGTTCAGTGGTCTTTTTCTTTTTTAATACAAAGGATGCTCTAGGTGTGGTGTGTGTTGAGGGAGTTGTGTCTTTTTTATGTGTTTTCCTATAGGCTTCTCTAGAAAAAAAACAGGGAAAAACAAATGTAAAAAACAATGTATGAATGGAAACAACACCACCCAAAAACAGCTTGTAAAAACATACATGGATAGCATGCTGTTTTTTGTTTGTTTTTGTTTGTTTGTTTGTTTGTTTGTTTTTAAATAGGCCAAAAGATAAAAAGACACAAAAAAACCTGTGTGAAGGAAGCCTAAATGTTATGCATCGTTTCTTTTTACTTTAGTTTCTACCTCTTTTAGAACCTTGATTTATATTTTAATCACGTTCAGCAAAAATTAATAATCATGTTTGATCTAATGTGGTTTGGTCTCCGAGATTAAACATGCTTTTTTACTTTAGTTCTATCTTATGATTTAACATAAGCTTTGCTTTTGTTTTAAAGGTAATAAATTGGGAGAACACTCTTCACATTCCCTCCCAGATCAAACTCAGCCCGGAGGCAACAGATCTGATCACCAACCTTTGCTGTGCTGCAGAGAACAGACTTGGCAGAAACCGAGCAGATGAAATTAAAGCTCACCCTTTCTTTAAATCCATTGACTTCTCTTCTGACATTCGGCGGCAGCCGGCACCTTATGTCCCCAAAATCAGCCACCCAATGGACACGTCCAACTTTGATCCCGTGGGTGAAGAAGGCCCTTGGAATGAGAGTGGGGACAGCACTATGGCTTGGGACACTCTCATGTGTAATAATAACAAACACACAGAACATGCTTTCTACGAATTCACCTTCAGAAGGTTCTTTGACGATAATGGTTATCCATTTCGCTATCCAAAGCCATCTCGAATGGATCCCTCCCCTTGTGAGGAATCTAAGGAAGAAAATCAAGAGACCACATCGAGTGAGACAGAGAATTGCCAGCCTGTTTATGTATGAAATGTCTAATTCCTTGTAGCTTGTACCCTTGACATGTCCATTTCTGCCTTCAAGATTCGACTAGTTCTCAGCTTCTTGCCATAATACTGAAGCCTTGAGAACATGCCGCTTATCTGGATGGATGTTGAGCATTGGATGTGTTTTGTGCTTCTTGGCATGTCACCGTTTGTACCTTTTTTTTACTATGAGGGCCATTTCTTGGCATGAACTTGCGTAGATGATGAGCTCCCAGCAAATAACCAAAGACGAAGGTACCTGTACCACGTGGCATCATCTTGGCATTATCGATGCCAAGTAACAGGATATCCTAAATGGATTCATGGTTGACTGTACCCTCTGATGCAGCACAATTTTTGTTTTGTTTTTTTCTCGCATAGCAATAACCTATTTTTTCCTGGCAACGCCTTTCAACCAGAAAACTTTATGCTTCTTAAACTTTGGGAAATATCCTGATCTAAGATTGTCCTGAACTTAGTGACTGCATCTTGGTTAATTTTACAAAACTTTGGAAAAATGGGTCCAGCATTTTCAAAAACAGAACTATTCTGTATGCGACTGAACTGTGACGTGCAGGTGGTGACCACCACAGAGGTGGACTGCAGTGTGGGAAATGCAAAATCCGCTGCTATACTTATTTGTTGAGAAATATTTTTACGGATATTGAAGGAGTTAATTCTGTCTGATTATTTTTAGTACAAACTTTATATATCTTAGGACTTCTATTACTGACAACCTCAACAATTACCCATATTTTTTTCAAAAAGAGCACTTATAGATTGCTAATATCTGTTTGACCCTTTTATAGAGTTTTATCAGGACTAAACAAGTCGTTATTTATCAGGTATATTACCAGCAGCCTTTTGCAAACGAAAATTTGGTAAAAAAGTTAAATCTACTAGATGGAAACATGATAGTATTTGGCAGTGGTGGTTGAATCAAGGATCGGACTCTGTTGACATTTTTTGGTCATTCCAGCATAGGTTTACGTTCTTTTTTTAATGATAAGAGTAGCAGTCTGCAACTTGATGGACCTCCTTATAATGGGGTCTGTTTTGAAAACCGATTTGCTCTGGTATTAATTGAAGCCATCGTTTTAGTGTGAACAGAGTCGAACATGTAGAGACTAAATGTATCTGTTCCTGGATCCTTCAAAAAAACTTTTGGGCTTATGTTTCTTAAGCTCCTATTCAGAGTTCAGTATGGTTGGTGATGCCTTGGTTGATGAGCAGTCCTCTCAAGGAGGCATTAAGTCTACTTATTCTCCATTTTTTTTCCTTTCAGAGGGGTCATATCAAAATATCAAATTATCCCCAATCCTGTGGATAGGAGATAATTTTATGATGGTGGGGGACCGACTACTGGGACTGCCACCATCAGAAGTAGTCCCAGTAGTATGACCCCAACCAGTCATAGTTATCCCCTTTCCTTGGGATAAGGGATAACTTTATATTTTGGCACAACTCCTTTTAGGGGTGGTTTTGCACAAAATATGCCATGAATGCCAGACAGGTGTAGGTCGCACTCCTGGGCCCCTGAACTATTGGAAGTACAAAGAGGTCCTCTTTACCCAGCTTTTGCAAATTTGAAACAAGCTACTTTTTTAGCGAACCCATCTCCACCGCCCACCCACCCTCGTAGACCTTGATGGAAAAAAATCTACAAGCAAACATAGCCATCACTTCCTAAGTTTTACAGGCCCTATTAAATTGCCCATTTCTTGTTCCAGAACACTAAGCCATCGTTTTTTACTGTTTGCTCTGCTCTTTAAGTAATGCATTTAATAACCTTGGACAAGGTCAACACATTATGTCATCTTCCCACGGTCATTTTATTTACCCATTTTTGTACCCCATATCCATGGAATATACAATTATATATTTTTAATTACTGTCCACATGGAAGATTTTAACCCTTTCACACAAAATCAGAACTTTTTAACTCTTAAAAAAACAATATTAATGGAATTTACTAACTATGGAAAAGAAAAAGAAGAAAAAAACTACAAAAAGTTTGTAAATTGTAAATTAAAATAGATTTATATATAAAGTTTTATATCTATATATATATTGATAAGAGATTGCACCTAAATAAAAAAAAAAAATTTGCAACCTAACGTAGGAACGGCCTTTAACCCCAAAACATGTGACATCTTTCTTGTGCAATACGAGTACAATATTATTTTCTTTTGTTTCATAAGAGTGTTTGTGCCATTTATACAGACTTATCATTTATTACTTGGCTGCTCTGTATTTTGCCTGGTGTTTTTTTTGGGTAGAACGTGTGAGAAAGTGTTTGCACATTGCGTGGTTTTGGTTCTTAGGTTTTACTGCCCCCAGATTCACAGGCTGGCTCTGTGAGGCTGTCGGAGGAAGTAAGAGTCATTTTGTAGTGATGTGAATAATAATTGTGTGTTTGTCCATGCACAGGCTGGACCATAGGATGATGAGTGCATTGGAAGACCGTGGGATTGACATTACAATCTCCGTTTCTCCTATGATCTTGTCTTCTACAGGGTAGACCACAGGAAAGTAGGCCGGCACCACACTCAAATGAAAGCTGAAGCTTTAAAAAAAATCTTTGTTGCCCGTAGCAACCAATCACAGCGCAGCTTTCATTTTACCTCAGCAGTATAAGAAATGAAAGCTGCGCTGTGACTGGTTGTTATTGGCAACAAAGGCAGATTTTCTTTTAGACTGCTCTCTTAAGAGCGTGGTGCCGGTCTACTTTTCCATGGCCACCCTGTATAATATGTTCAGCTTTTCTGTCAGAAGAGAGGAAGATGGCGGCTCTTTGGGGCTTTGCTAGAGAATGTTGATGTTCAAGTATTTTGTGTAACATATTCTGTTTAAAAATGGATTGTTTTGTATGTATCTATATAACCACATCGATATGTACCGGTCACCTGGTTGCGGTGTAGTAAGATGTTTCTTCTTTGGGTTGAACCTACATGCAATGGGTGGTTCTTAAAAAATGGCTGCCCCCACCGTTGGCTGGTGATGTGTACACTGCAATAAGTGAATTTGATCCGCACTTCTCTAAGGCTTTTACATTATCCATTTTAATATATTGCTTATGTGGAAGCTGCTTTTTCACTAAATGTACTTTCTCTTTTCAGATTGAGAAATCTGACAGGTCAAGCACGCGGTCATACAATGGGGGTTATCCAGGGGCAAAACGGGATATATAAAAACAATGCTGTATTAGTGATTCAATATAATTTTTATAGTATTTTAAATAATGTAGTAGGGCTGAGGTTGTCATTTGGCGTAATGCATAGCCATATTATTGGTGTTATCTATAGGAAAAACCTATCACATATGGAAACCATTGCAGACCAGGTCTTGCCTGCGCTAGTTTTTATACACGAGGCTTACTGGTTCCATATATGGAAAAGTGGGAGGCCCCATGATAATAAAAATAGACTCCCTTTTATGGTGCCTTGTTTTTGTTTCCCCCTCCATGACTCTTGGCCCAATTACTGATCCCTTTGCTATCTATGCAGTTTCTCTGGAGTCATGCATAGGCTTTTTGTTAGAGTACTTTTACACAGGCCGACAGTGGCGCAAGTAATCGCTCAAAAGAGTGATGATGGGGCATTGCCGTCCCATGAAAACATGAGACCCAATAAAGCAAGTGAGCATGAATCATCCACTTGTCGGAGTTGGTCAGTCTTTAGCTCACTTAAAAACTGAGCGACTCTTGACCCATTTAAACAGGCAGTCATTCAATTATGGACAACTACCTGTTTGCTCTGAATGGAAGCCGGCAACCCGAAGAGATCTCCAGAGCACTTTGCCTCCATTCAGTGAGCAATCATCGCTTCTATGTGAGAGCACAGAAGCAATAATCACTGGGATAGCTGTTTGGTAATTAAGCGCCAGACAGTAGTTCCCTTGTAAAACTACCATCAATAGGAGTGACCCAATCCAGGTGTGGGGCTCCAATGTAATCTCATTGACTGTCTGTATATGGGATGTACTCTCTGAAGGCCAAATTTAAAAAAAAATTCACGATTGCTGCATCTGTACGAATGTGATCTGTGATATCACTTGTTTTTGCAGAATAACCCCCATGGTCTGCCCAGTGCCTAACCTTGATCCATTGTATGTGCCATACACCAACATCAATAACTAACAGCATCAAGAAAGAAGAGAATGTATCACACTCTAAATAATTTGTATCCCATCCTGTCAAATTGGGCTTAAGGGAAACACAATTATTTACCATAAATAATGAACTATATAATTTCTATGTATGAAACATTGAATAAATCTCTTTATTTTAACATAAAAATTGCATCTAAATTTGTACTTGCATGAAATTTTAATTCTATTACTTGTAATGAGGATAAAGACCAAAAATCTAATACTTGTATTATTAAGCGCATAATACATGTACAAGGCTACCTCCATATATAAATATCTGTAGGACAGAAGTTGAATGGGCATGCCAGTTAATGGCCATCGTGCACATATTAAAGGGCCACTCTGGTGAAATGGTTTTAATTTATTATGTAACTATTCACCTAGTCATGAGAACAACTAAGTATACCCTCTTTGAATTCTATGGTTTTATGTTTTGGGATATTTTTAAAAATATCCAGTTTTTTAGAAGGTCTTAAAATTAGGTAAAAACAACCTCCGATAAACAACGCATGACAAATTACACAGTGTCATTATTTAACAAAAACTAGGCCAAAATGCAGAAGCAGTGTGTGAAAAATTAAGTACAACTTTACTGGTTTCCTTAGGAATTAAGAGGATAAGTAGCAGACAGGTGCTGCTAATTAAGTGCCCTTGATTTAATTGATCATCTCTATAAAAGCTGATGTTTTGGCACTTTGCTGGTCTGGAACATTCAAGAGTGTGTTAACACAATGGCAAGGAGGAAAGACATCAACAATGATCTTAGAGAAGCAATTGTTGCTGCCCACGAATCTGGGAAGGATTATGAGACCATCTGCAAACAATTTTGAGTCTCTCATTCTACAGTGAGAGAGATTTTTCACAAGTGGAAAACACGCAAGACAGTCATAGCAGAAGTGGACGTCCTGGCAAAATTCACCCCAAAGTCAAATTGTGAAATACTCTGAGAAATTACATCTGACTCTTAAGGCCTCCGTTAGCATGTTAAATCTTGCAATTAAGAGAAAAATTGAACAAATATGGCTTGATTAGCACGGTTGCCAGGAGAAAGCCTGTTTAAAAAAAAGGCACCCTACAGCATATCAGCACCAAATACGTCATACCAACTGTCAAGCATGGTAGTGGAAGCTTGTTGATTTGGGCTTGTTTTGCAGCCACAGGACCCTGGCACCTTGCAGTCATTGAATCAACTATGAACTCCTCTGTATACCAAAGTATTCTAAAGTCAAATGTGAGGCCATCTATCCAAAAGCTAAAGCTTGAACAACACTGGGTCATGCAACAGGACAGTGATCCCACACTCCTCAGCAAATCCACATTAGAATGGCTGAAAAAGAAAAGAATCAAGGTGTTAAATTGGCCTATTCATAATCCAGACCTCAACCTAATTGAAATGCTGTGGTGAAACCTTAAAAGAGCTGTGCCCACTAACTTCAATGAACTGAAGCAACCTTGTAAAGAAGAGTGGGTCAAAATTCCTCCAGAATGTTTTCTTATGACTACTGTGCGTTCCATTGCCGATTCCAGCCTCCTGATTGGCTGGAATCGGCACACGTGATGGGGCGGAGCTACGAGGAGCAGCTCTCCGGCACGAGTGGCCCCATTCAGAAGGGAGAAGACCGGACTGCGCAAGCGCGTCTAATCGGGCGATTAGACGCTGAAATTAGACGGCACCGTGGAGATGAGGATGCTAGCAACGGAACAGGTAAGTGAATAACTTCTGTATGGCTCATATTTAATGCACGATGTACATTACAAAGTGCATTAATATGGCCATACAGAAGTGCTGAACCCCACTTGCTTTCGCGAGACAACCCCTTTAAGTTAACACAGAAAAGGGTTCTTTACTGTAAGAGCAGTGAGACAGTGGAACTCTCTGCCTGAGGACGTGGTGATGGCAAAATCCATAGAGGAATTTAAGAGGAATTTAAGAGGAGACTAGATGTCTTTCTAGAGTGGAAGATATTACAGGATATAAATTTTAGGTGACCAGCAGGTTGTTGATCCGGGTCTTACAGACAGGTAGGAACTATTATTGATCCAGGGATAAGTCTGACTGCCATTAGGGAGTTGGGAAGGAATTTTTCCATAGCGTCTATCCTGACAGCACACATGCAGGTTGCTCCGTCTGTGCTCATTGGGACAGGAAGGAGAGTTCTTACGGCCACCCCCTTATATCCATCTCCAGTGGTTTTTCTTGTCCCAATGGATATAGAAGGAGTTCCTCTGTGCTGGAGGAAGGACGCTAAGGAAAAGCTGCAGGATCCACTCACCGGACGCAGGTCTTCTTCCAACTGGGTGTAGGAGCTCTACAGCAGCAGCGCATCGTTCGGCACCATCCAGAGCGGTCAAGGAGACCGGAGGACCCATGGCAGGGTACTACTGTGCTTTGCACCTAGGTCCCAGCATCTAGCGGCGGCCGGCTCGCTTTAATAAGCGCCGCGTCGTACGCGATGACGTCACAGCATGATGACGTCACGCGCAGTGCGGTAATTCCCTTCAAAAGGCGGCAAATTCAAACTGCAAAACGCTTTCTCAGCTTTTGGGACTCCATTACACCACCTGGTAATATGGAAAGTGCAGAGGCTGATAAGGGGAGCATGCCAAATGTAAGTAGTCCACTTGGACACAAAAAACAAAGTAATGTCATTGTGATGTGTTGGTAAAAATGGCTTCTCCGATTAGAGGAGGAAGCATTAAAAACCAAGGGAGATAAAAAAAAACGCATAAGACGGTGCGCGTTGTGCGCAAAAAGATTGGAGGAAAATGTTAAAAAACCTATTTGCCCTGACTGTACAGATAAATAGTAAAAGAACAACAAAATTTACTACAAGGGATCCGTACTATGGTCCGGGAGGAGGTACAGGCTTTACGGACAGAAAAAACATCTGACCCGCAACACGGATCCTCCAGAAAAATGAAAAGATTGCGCACTAGTGAATGTGATTTCTTCCGCTGAAGCGTCAGATTTGGACGATTCAGAGGAGAAGTGGTCAGAAACTTCAGCGCCAATACGAGGGGAGGACGATGAGAGGAAATATTATTTCTCCAATCAAAACTTGGATGACCTTATTTCAGCAGTCCGTAATACTATGGAAGTCATAGATGTTCCTCAAGCGAGATCAGTGCAGGATGACATGTTTGGGGGACTTCGAACTAGACGGAAGAAAAATTTCCCGATTTTAATGAAAATCTAAAGAAAATTGTGACAGACAAATGGCAGAAAGCAGAAAGGGTCAGGCCATTCCCAGGGAATTTAAGGAACGTCTCCTATTTGCACCCGAGGATACAACTCTGTGGCAGACAGTACCGAAGGTAGATATACAAGTAGCCAAGTTGGTTAAGAAGACATCACTACCATTCGAAGATGGGTCGCAGCTAAAAGATCCAATGGACTGTAAGATAGAGGGGTTTCCTTTTAAAGAGACTGGGAGTCAGCAACAACGATAATTGAAGCAAATGTCGCGGCAACGTCTGTAGCAAGATCAATGTACATATGGCTGGATCAGCTAGAATTGCATCTCCAGCAGACGACTTCCAGAGTCGAAATCCTAGATTGCCTCCCACTGATCAAAAACGCAACAGCCTTTTTAACAGACGCCTCAGCGAGTCCATAAGATTTGCAGCAAGAAATACAGGTCTAGGCAGTTCCTCCAGAAGAGCCTTATGGCTCAGAACCTGGTCTGGGGATACAGTATCCAAAAACAGATTATGCTCAATCCCTTTTCAGGGAGAATATTTATTCGGACCAATTCTGAATAAGATTCTAGAAAGAGCTGAAGACAGGAAAAAAGGGTTTCCAACAAATTTTGTTTCCAGAAAAGAATCCCATCCTTCCGGAAGGAGCCTGAACAACCCAGAACGAGAAATAAAGGGAAATTGGGCAGATGGTCCTACCCGAAAGGAGGGAAAGGTAAAAGCTCCGGCTTTTTCGTTAAACCCGAACCCAGATAAAGAGATCGCAGTGGGGGGTAGTCTCTCTCAGTACCCAGGGAGATGGAGCCAGATTTATGGTAATCCCTGAGTACTGAGAGTTATCACGTCAGAATATAAGATGGAGCTAGCGTCTATTCCCCCTAGAAAATATGTAGTCACCCCGACTCATTCACCTTTTCTCCAAGAGAAATTGGAGGAAGGGATTATTAATTTATTAAAATTAAAAGTGATTAAACCCGTCCCCGTGGAGGAACGAGGTCAGGGTTATTATTCAACCCTATTTTTAGTCCCGAAACCTAGTGGAGCATTTAGAGTTTTTATAAATTTAAAGTCATTAAATAACTTTATTGAAAATCCTGCCTTCAAGATGGAAACTATCAGGTCTACTGTTCCATTAATAAGGCCGTGCCACGTTATGTGCACAATTGATTTAAGAGATGCCTATTATCATATACCAATACATGCCACATCCCAAAAATTTTTGAGGTTTGCAGTCAAGATTGGAGGGGATATCCTCCATTTTCAGTTTGTCTGTTTGCCGTTCAGCATTTTTCTTCTGCCCCGAGAGTGTTTACTGAGGTCATGATTGAACCGATTAGCTATCTACGTGGAAAAGGCATCAATATTATCCCCTATTTGGATGATTTTTTTGTTAACAGCAAAGGATCTGGAGTCTATGCAGTCCCACTTAGACCAGACACTCAGTCTATTCTCCTACTTGGGCTGGTTAGCGAACTTCCAAAAATCTAGTTTACTGCCCGATACTAGGAAAATGTTCCTGGGGGTACTGCTAGATTCGGTAAACGAAGTCTCTTTTCTCCCGGAACCTAAGATATCTCACATTATAAATTCCTTCCAGAAATTTAAAAAGAAAAAGTATGTTTCTATTAGAGAGGCGATGAAAATCCTGGGGCATATGATATCTTACATACCCACAGTTCCCTGGGCACAATTCCATTCCCGTGTTCTTTAACAAATTATCTTGTCGACTTGGGATAAGACTCAGGCCTCTTTAGATAAAAAATTCAGCGTATCCGGGGGCATAAAACTCATTAGACTGGTGGTTGTCACCATCCAAACTTAGGAAAGGGGTAAAATGGGCACCATCCCCCTGTGTGACAGTCACCACGGATGCCAGCAAAACTGGTTGGGGGGCCCAGGTGGCCGATAGAATTCAACAAGGCTCCTGGTCAACCCACATCAGCGCCCAATCATCAAATTATAAAGCGCTCTGGGCGATCTGGGTTGCATTAGTCTGATCAGAAGACCTTTTAGAGGGAAACACGTAAAGGTGTTATCTGACAATATAACTGCCATATCTTTTATCCGCCACCAGGGAGGCACCCGGTATCCACACTTGCGGGGAATGGCACAAAGAATTCTATCCTGGGCGGAGAACAACATCCGGTCACTATCAGTGGTCCACCTAAAGGGGTCCCAAAACCAGATAGCGGATTTCCTAAGCCGGAAAACGCTGGACCCAGGAAATTGGGCCCTCAATATAGAGATCTTCCACCATCTTATGAAACAGTTGGGGCAGCCACAAGTCTTATCTATTTGCTGAGAGGAGAAATGCAAAATGCAGAAAATTCTTTTCACTAAAACCTACAGATCATCCGATGGCATTAGACGCCCTGTCTCAGGACTGGGACATGACCTTGGCATACACCTTCCCTCCTCTCCCGTTGTCTACGGAAAATACAAACAAGCCGAACCAAGGTGATTTTCATCGGTCCAGCCGCTGCAGCCTGGACAAAGAGACCATGGTTTCCAATGCTAACCTCCTTGGCGATTCAATCTCCCATAATGTTTCCTCTGAGAGAGGACCTCTTATCCCAGGGTCCGGTACTCTGCCAGAGAACCCAGTGGCTAAAATTGACGGCCTGGCTATTGAGAGGCAAAGACTAAAAACACAAGGGTTATCTCAGGAGGTAATTGATACCCTATTAAAAAGCCGTAAGACCATTACCTCAAAGATCTATGCCAGAATCTGGGATAGATTTTATGCATGGTATAGACCAAATTGTCCAGACACGGATAAGCCAGATTATTCAAAAATCCTAGATTTTTTTCAAGTGGGGTTATCGAGAACAGATGGATTAAAAGGTTCTGATTGGCTGGAATCAGCACACGTGACAGGGCGGAGCTAAGCGATGACGCGTAGAAGGGGGCGGAGCTAGAATGCCGCTCGTGCCGGACCGAAGAGATGGGAGAAGACCCTTCTGCGCAAGCGCGTCTAATCGGGAGATTAGACACTGAAATTAGACGGAGCCATGGAGACGGGGACGCCAGCAACGGAGCAGGTAAGTGAATAACTTCTGTATGGCTCATATTTAATGCACGATGTATATTACAAAGTGCATTAATATGGCCATACAGAAGTACTTAACCCCAGTTGCTTTCGCGAGACAACCCCTTTAATGATATTAAATGGTCTCCATAGTATACTTTCTACTAACATCTGATACACTGCAGCTGGTATGTCCCTCCATGTATCCAACAAATTATGGTGTGTTCTCATGAAAAAGATGAATGCTGTTCATATTTCTTGACTATCCCCTTCATCCCAGAAGTGTTCAGTAGGGTTCAGGTTCAGATCTCAATTCTGTGTAGGCCAGTCCAATCGTGGAACATCCAGAACCTCAAACCAATGTAAAACAGTGTTGGAATTATGACAATGCGCTTGGTCTTGTTGGAAGTAGTGCTGACCATTCTCAGAGTATTGCCACATTGTCAGCAGCACATTATTGTCTAGAATGGCAAAGTACACCCACAATTGCTGGGGATTTGGAAGAGGAATGTTGTCCCATTCTTGTCTGATGTAGGACTATAGATACTCAACAGTCCTGGCTCGTCTTTGCTGGATTTTGCATTTCAAAAGGCGCTAAATGCTCTCTATTGGTGAAAAGTCTAGACTGCAGGCGGCCAGTTCAGCACCCGGACTCTTCTGCTGCGAAGTCATACTGTTGTGATGGATGCAGTATGTGGTTTATCATTGTCTTGCTGAAATATTTAAGGCCTTCCCTGAGAGAGATGATGCCTGGATGGAAGCATAAATTGTTCTAAAACATCTATATAAGGCTCAGCATTGGTAGTGCCTTTGAAGCTGTGTAAGCTGCCCATGCCACAGGCACTAATGCAACCCCATACCATCAGAGATGCCGGCTTTTGAATTGTATTCTGTTACATCATATAAGCACCATAAACTAGAATCATAGAATGGTAGAGTTGGAAGAGACCTCCAGGGTCATCGGGTCCAACCCCCTGCTCAGTGCAGGATTCACTAAATCATCCCAGACAGATGTCTGTCCAACTCTGAAGACTTCCATTGAGGAGAACTCACCACCTCCTGTGGTAATCTGTTCTACTCATTGCCCTCACTGTCAGAAAGTTTTTTTCTAATATCTAATTTGTGTCTCCTCCTTTTCAGTTTTATCCCATTATCCCAGTTTTATCCCATTGAGAATAGGGCTGATCCCTCTGCACTGTGACAGCCCTTCAGATATTTGTAGACAGCTATTAAGTGTCCTCTCAGCCTTCTTTTTTGCAAGCTAAACATTCACAGATCCTTTAACCATTCCTCATAGGGCATGATTTGCAGACTGCTCACCATCTTGGTAACCCTCTCTGAACTTGCTCCAGTTTGTCTGTCTTTTTTTAAAGTGGGGTGCCCAGAACTGGTCACAGTATTCCAGATGAGGTCTGACTAAGGAAGAGTAGAGGGGGATAATTACCTCACATGCTCTAGACTCTATGATTCTCTTAATACATCACCGAATTGTGTTTGCCTTTTTGGCTGCTGCATCATATTGTTGTCTCATGTTCAGTCTATGATCTATTACTATACCCGTCTTTTTTACATGTGCTGCTGCTTAGCCCGATTCCTCCTTTTCTGCATGTGCTTTTTTCATTTTTCTTGCCCAGATATAGGATTTTGCATTTCTTCTTGTTAAATACCATTCTGTTAGCTGCTGCCCACTGTTCAAGCTTTTCAAGAATTGTGAATACTCTCCCTCTCTTCCCTAGTGTTAGCAATCCCTCCTAGCTTTGTATCGTCTGCAAATTTGGTCATTTTCCCATCAATTCCCTCCTCCAGGTCATTTATAATTTATAATCCCAAGCATTGATTTGAAGGAATGCTGCCATCCAATGCTTGACCCTTTATACAGGTCTGTAGATCAATGATTGAGAATTGAAAACCAAGCCAGAATCCATACACAGACAGCTGTTTCTGTTTTTTTTGCCCTCATCAGTGTGCAAGTAGGATCCTGACTTTGCTAGTGAGAGGCCTGTGACATGGGTTGGGAGGGGTAACCTCTCTCCTTAACCACAAAACAGCTGTCTGTATATGGATTCTGGCTTTGTTTTTAATTTCCAATCATTGCTCTACAGACCTGTATAAAGAGTCCAGCATTGATTTGAAGGAATGCTGCCATTCAATAGGTGGCGTTGCAGAGGTATTGTTCCATCTTATTTGTATATGACCCAGAGGAGCATGGATGGCCTTATATGTCTTCTCATTCACCTTATTGGGGCTCTCCGTAAGGAGAGATGTTGCCCATCCTGAGCCACTGTGACAAAATGGAAAAAGATTTGTCAAGATGAGAACAACCCTCTTTAAGCACAAACATCTCCTTGCAGGTCTCTAATTGCTGTTACAACTATGGGGCCTAAAGGCAGCTGATCCCCACAGATCCAGCTTCTCTGACCCCTGCAATTTTATATGATCGCTAGGGCAAGCCAAATTTAATCTAGAAATATTGAAAATTGATGACTGAAAAAGACGACATTGGCCATCTAGTCCGCCCTTAAATTCTTTTCTTTTTATTTCTCTCTTAAGATAGATAGATGCTTATTGCAGGCAGCTCACTTCATTTCCTAACCACCATTGCTGAAATTTGTTCCAAACATCTATTACCCTTTCAATCAAATATTTCCTTATGTTACTTCTGATGTCCCGTTCACCCCCACCCCTAGTAGTAGTGTATACAGAAAATTTCTGGCAATTTAAGATTGATACAAGGGATTATTTGCCTTAGGCAATATTACATCAGTATGCATATTAGGGCTATTATGTATAACAGAGGTGCACTGTAGCAACCAGTCTGCCTGTGCTTTTGCATCGATGGCCTATAGATTGCAATAGGCAACATATAAATCTTCATTTCCATGCAATGGGCATCATCATTGCAGGACAAATGAATACTAACCCGCCTGTTTCTCCTATTGAAATTGATTGAAGTGCAATATTGTGCAAACAAATTTATGGTCAAAGTAATTTACAGATGGACAACTCCTTTAAGTGATCGTACCATGAGCAATTCCCTGAGGAAATATGGATATTGCTCCATATACAAGTGGAAGTGGTTCTGTGAAGTCTACTGGTAAATTCCCGCAGGTGGAATTCGCCTTGAAAACCACTGCAGCTATGAATGTGTGGGGCTGTGGATCCATACACTGATTTATCCCTTTTCAATGGGCAAATGCACATGCGGATTTCCCGGTGAGGATTCCATGTCAAGTAGTGAATATGTCCCCCCACTTTTTCTCTCCACGTGGATATCAAATCTGTGAGTGAAAAATATCTATGCCATATAGACAAAATACCCACTAACAGCAATTGGGCACTTCAGCGATGCGGATCTGCTGTGAATTTGATGTGAATTCCGCAGCAAATTTCCGCCATGTGAAGATATGCTAAAGGTTGTCAAGAAAATCTATGCAGACATATTTTGCATCAATATTTAGGAATAGACTCCCTACAGAGGCCGTGTCGGTCTGCAGTAGCATCTGGGAGTATTTCATTTAGAGAAAAATATAATATCTTATACTGGAACTTTCATTCAAAATACCTGAATAATGTAAGACATATACAGTAAAAGTGCAGTTTACTCCCAGGTCTCCTGATGTGAACCTGGGTTATAGCATTGTAGCCTGGGTGCTCTGATCTTCACTAATTGCTGTAAAACAAGTCGCAGAGCTCTACCAAGTGCTGCGTGCCTCTGTATCTCATAGCTTAGCTATTCTGTCAGACTCTTTCTTGACTTCAATGGAAATTCTTCACTCATATATATTGGCACAGAATGAAAATAACGTAACTGAAATGTAGAATTGCTGAATATTGCACATTTTTACCTCTTCTTTCCAAGTATTACTCTATAGAGCCATCTAGTGTTAGTTTGATGATACCACAGCGAACACAATTGTAAGCTAAGAACATCGTGTCTCACAAGCAGACCAATCAATTAAGGACCTTAAAGTGTACTCATGAGGTCATCCTTTTACTTATTTTTGTTTGGGGAAGGGGAAATCACAACTTGTGTGTCTTAGGTTAAATAAATGAAAATATACTAAATAAACGTCTTTGAAGCACTCTAACATCAAGTCTATCTTTTCCATACATAGACACTAAATGTTCCCTACGGAGACCAAATGATATCAGAAAGGGAAAGGGACTTGTTATTTGTATAGCGCCAACTTATTCCACAGCGCTTTCAGGTACTCATTTTACCGACCTCAGAAGGATGGAAGGCTGAGTCAACCTTGAGCCGGCTACCTGAACTATGCGGGAATTGAACTCGCAACCACCAGGTTGTGAGCGAGAACTTAACACTCTGCGCCACACAAGTTGTCATGTAGGCACTTTCGCAGGACGTGACATGGGTGTGACTGCAAGTGGGTAATTTATTCATCTATGTGGTGTTCCAGGAAATATATACACAACTTTAGTTATGGTTGTCTATGGCCTTTTTTTTTTTTTTTTAAATCTGAATTGAATTACGACAGCAATATGTAGTATTATGTTGTCTCTAAAGATGTCAGTAGTCTTAGATGTCAGACATCCTTTCATGTTTATATAAATCTAGTAATAAAGCTCTTATGTAGATATTTTTCATCTTGAAGTGTGTATACATTTATCTCAGGAAGAGACACCAAGTAATCTTGTTTTAATTTTGCCTTGATGAAGGAATCTGTGAGGTCCAAAAGCTCGCATTAACCTCATGTATTTTTGTTAGCCATTAAAAGGTATCATACCTACAAGATTACTTGGTTTTGTCTTACTGAGAACAATCACACTTTTCTCTACTGGCTAACACAGTACCAAACCCCTTTTTTTTATAAATATTTAATTCAAGGCGCCTTGTATTTTCACTCACTTAGCCCATGCTTACCTTCCATGCAGTTTGTAAATCACACCCCAACACAGTCTATACACCGCCACTACTCCTAGTAAACGGACCATAAGTCAAAAATATACTCACACACTGCTCGCCAGCAGTCAGGGTGTAAACCCTATCAAAGGCCATTAGATCAGAGCACACAAGGACTAAGCTTAAAGTTTTAAGCTTCAATGCAAAACAAGAAGCAGTACTTACAAAAAAAAGTTAAAAAGCAGACCTAATAAAAAGACAGACGCTGCAAGCAAACAGTTATAAAATAAAGGGAGAAAACACAGAAGACCTAACACGTAAAGTAAGACCTTAATGGTTCTCTGTTTCCAAGAGTGTAGGTTTTTGGTCTCGAGTGTTAAAGCAGCAGAAATATAGTCCTAAACTCTCGCTCACGGCCTGAAGTTTGCGGGTTCAATCCCCGTGTGGTTCAGGTAGCCGGCTCAAGGTTGACTCAGCCTTCCATTCCTCCGAGGTCAGTAAAATGAGTGCCCTGCTTGCTGGGGGGTAAAAGATTACTGGGAAAGGCAATGGCAAACCAACCCGCAAAAACGGTCTGCTGAGAAAACGTCCTGTTGTGACGTCACTCGAGGAGTTGGTCATGACTCTGTGCTTGCACCAGGGCACTTTACCTAAGTGAACTAGGGGACACATCTCAGACTTGGCTGACCCTCAAAATGTGAAGATCTTTCTAGTTTTCAAAAAATGTTTTATACTTCTAGTAGAGATGAGCGAGCGTACTCGGAAAAGCACTACTCGCTCGAGTAATTTGCTTTATCCGAGTATCGCTGTGCTCGTCCCTGAAGATTCGGGTGCCGCTGCAGCTGACAGGTGAGTCGCAGCGGGGAGCAGGGGAGAGCAGGCGGGAGAGAGGGAGAGAAAGATCTCCCCTCCGTTCCTCCCCGCTCTCCCCTGCAGCTCCCCGCTCCGTGCCGGCACCCGAATCTTCAGGGACAAGCACAGCGATACTCGGATAAAGCAAATTACTCGAGCGAGTAGTGCTTTTCCGAGTACGCTCGCTCATCTCTAACTTCTAGCATTTGACTCAGAACTACCTATTATCTCATCAAGTAAATTCCTTGGTTAGGACTGGATAGTGAGTCAATAAGGGAGTAAATACAATGAATATTCAGCAGCCCATTTTCCTGTAATTACCTCACTATTAAAAAAGGGGGATGTTCAGTTTGGATAGAGAGTTGTTAATCCGCTGTTCCCTTTGAAACGTGTACAATCCAGGCTTAGGTGTCAAATGTGACACTCCTCTCCAAGAGATGATAGCTCCCTACAGCTCTCTTCCTATAATAAAAGTTTTTGGCCAGTTGAAAAAGTGTAAAGACTAAAACAAAGTTAAAGTTAAATATATACAGTCATGTTACCTTTTCATCACAAAGTTTATAAAAAGTCACAGAAGCTACATTCTCTCATAAAAGGTGAAGGTATAAAATATCCACATAGCATCAATAATAAGAATTTAAAAAGTCTGTAAGAAAAGTAATATTTATACCATGCCAACAGCCTAAAAAGAAAGAAAATGGGATTGTTTTGTTTTTCTTTGTGTGCACCCTTCCCCTCCCCCCAAAAATTGAAAAATAATTACTTCATACAGGAATTTTCCGCGTGTTGTAGCCAAATTCCGCCCCCTGTGAAAACACCTTTAGGGGCCAGTGCTTGTGATTTAAAACTAATTGTTCGGCTGAACTTGCAAGTCCAGCTGCAGCCCAGCAGTAGGCTCTAAATCATGGGGGTTAGCGTTGATTGTGTAATAGCACCCTTAGTCCAGAGGGAAATCTAGATACAAACACCTGA
The DNA here is from genome assembly GCF_035609145.1 of Eleutherodactylus coqui. NCBI lineage: Eukaryota > Metazoa > Chordata > Amphibia > Anura > Eleutherodactylidae > Eleutherodactylus > Eleutherodactylus coqui. The sequence goes on along the minus strand of NC_089837.1, from coordinate 436,250,053 downwards.
TAAGTGGCACAGAATGAAATCCATGATACAAGAATATATAAATATATATACACTCAGCTCTGAGAGTTTGTCCAGTGAATTAACAGGGTCAAAGATTATATATAGGATGTACAAATAGGTACTCACTTCATTCTGGGGCTATGGAACAATTCTACACCGCCGTCTCCAAGTAGGTAGTAGTAACACAGGAAATTTGCGAAGCACAAGTGAGGTATGAAGGAAGCGAGCAACTTAGCAAATCCACTTGACATTTATTCAGAATCCGTGCAGAACAAAAAGGATTATATGCAACGCATTTTGGAGGATAAGGAAACAAACACTGACCTTTGTCAAGCATGTGATACATAATGCAATAACCTATAAATTCATACCAGCATTGGTGTCAGTGGGTCATGAGGCGTGTCTGGCATCAGAGAGAGAAGAACATGCGCCCCGAGGTCTGAAACGCCAACCCCCGCAGAAGGAAGACCTGACTTCCAAAAGCTGTAAGTGCAATACACAAACATAGGGTGCGTGCATAGTGTCAACAACCTACTTTTTGCTCCAGCGTCGCTCGGAGCAAAAAGGCGCACTGAGAGCTGGAAATGTAATCAACTGGAAGTGCCTCGGTGTGCCATCAGCCCAGGGCACTACAAAAGGTGGTTCCATCTAGCAGAATTATCTGGAGTTCAAGATAGAGAATAAATAAAGTATAATGGAGACTCATCTTTGGTTTGCATGCACGAATTGCAAAGTATAAAATAGAGGCAATCCAGAAAACAATATAAATAGTATAAAATGTAGCAATATTAAAAGAATCTAAAAACATCAGAACAAAATAAAAAATATATAAGAAATATATATGGAGGAGGAAAAAATACAATCATAATAATCTTTATTTGTATAGCCCCAACTTATTCCACAGCACTTTCAAGCACAGAGTAATTACATGTGATACACAATCAGTTTGAAACAAACGGGGTGGGGGTGATACAGGAGGTACTAGAGGAAGGCAGATAAGGCATGGGGGAAAACAGGTAATACAGGAATTACATATGGAAATCAGTTATTAGAAAGCAAATTGGGTGGGGCGGTAAGGAGGTGCAGGGATAGAGGTCGTATGCAATAAGCAGGGTGGAAGGTGTGGGGAGCCATTGGGAGGGGCAGGGGGACTAGGTCAGGAGATTTGGTATGCCTCCCTGAAGAGGTGTATTTTTAAGACGCGTCTAAAATTTCGTGCATCGGGGATTGTCCAGATGCCTTGGGGTAGAGCATTCCAGAGGATCGGTGCTGCTCTGGTAAAGTCCTGGAGGTGAGGATCATATTAGTCTGAGTGTGTTAGCGGATCGGAGTATGCGGGCTGGGTGGTGCATGGACAGGAGGGAAGCGATGTACAATGGCGCATCGCCATGGAGAGCTCTGTGGGTGAGGGTAAGGAGTTTAAAGGGGTTGTCCCGTGAAAGCAAGTGGGGTTATACACTTCTGTATGGCCATATTAATGCACTTTGTAATATACATCGTGCATTAAATATGAGCCATACAGAAGTTATACACTTACCCCCTCTGGCGCTGGCGTCCCCATCTCCATGGCGACGACTGAAGCCTTCTTCTCTGGTCGCTGCAACAGTCGGCGCTTGCGCAGATAAGAATCTTCTGCTGGCTGTGTCCAGGCTCACGAGCGGCGTCCTGGCTCCTCCCTCTTCTCCGTGTCATCGTAGCTCCGCCTCCGTCACGTGGTGCCGATCAGCCAATGAGGTGGCTGTAATCGGCAGTGGAACGCAAGACTGGAGAAGAAATCCACGGTGCACCATGGGAGAAGACCCGCGGTGCACCTTTGGGAAAGGACCGGCGGCCATTTTGAAAGAAGAATTTTTATGTTCATGAAACGCTGAATTGGTGAGTAGAAACCATCTTTAAAAACGCTTTCCGCGGGTACATTGGGATGTTTGCTGTAGAAGGGGGACTGGGCAGAGAAAAAAATTTCGATTTTGCCTCGGGACAACCCCTTTAAATTTAGTTTTGCACTGGATGGGCAGCCAGTTCAGCTACTGGCATAGTGCAGAGGCCTCTGAAAAATGGCTGGTTAGACAAATGAGCCCAGCTGCCCCGTTTAGTATGGATTGGAGAGGGGAGAATCTGGTGCGTGGAAGGCCAATGAATAGCAAATTGCTATAATCGAGTTGGAAATGGATAAGGGTGACAACAAGTGTCTTTAACGTGTCCGTGGTTACGAATGGCCTGATTTTAGCAATATTTCTGAGGTGCGGGTGGCATGTTCGGGTCAGAGAGTGGGTGTGGGGGATAAAGGAGAGGTCAGAGTCCAGTGTGACCCCAAGGTAGCGGGCGTGTTGTCTAGGGCTTATGATGGTGCCAGTCAGAGATAAAATATATATATTAAAAACGTAAAAAACTAATGTAAAAGAAAAACCGTTTTAAACATGCCCCAGCATTTTATTTAGGCCATTAGGAACAAGGGTATTGAGTCTATAAATCCAGTACATCTCTTTCGTACAGAAACTTAAAAATTCACCACCAAGGTTTTTTTCTAAAGTAGTAAAATACATACCCAAAACGTCTTTATTATGGTTAGGGGCAAAGTGCCTAGAAACACTACGCTTAATATAACCATTAGAGATATTGGAACGTTGTGTGTTGGCACACATCCATAAGGCATTAATATTTCTACCCACATAGTTCAAGCCGCAGGGGCATTCCAGCAATAGATTATATAGCTAGAACCACAATTAAAAAATGCTTCAATCGGTATGGTTTTGGTTCATTCTCTATAATAATCTCCTGTCTATTGTGTTGAATATTGGAACATTTACAATTGCGCAAACCACACCTAAAGGAGCCAGTAATGGATTGTAGGGCTTCTATAGATGGGGTGCGCATTGCAGAGATTTGTCCTGTGTTTATTTGGATGCAAAGTCTTGAAGGACTTTCCTTTGCAAGAGATCAGGATTCCCTCTTTCAAGAAGGAGTCACCCTGTAGAATGCCCCAGAGTCTGGTTAGAATTGTCTTAATATGGAATACTGGGTATTGTAACGTGTCGCAAATGCCACCTTATGTGGGGTCTTCTTTATTTGGGAAACAGGTCTATACTCTGAGTTCACACTTAACCCTTCCAGGCATTATACCGGCTTTGCTGCAGGGTTCCTATACTATTACACGCACAGATAGTCCTGGCTGTGTGGCAGCTGATGCTATACTGGGCTGAGGCACGGTACCTGCAACTCTGAATAAGCAGCACAGGTGCTTAAACAAGGGCCAGGCTAGTAGGTCAGGGCATCCAGTAAGCAGAGTCCAGTAACAGAGGCAAGATCAGTGAGCACAGAAGTCAGGATTGTCAGTAGTAGCAGAGGACCGAACCAGGAATACACAAACGGGGGCTTTGTCACAACAGTATGAGACCAATTGCTTAGGCATCCCCCATGGAGGTTGAATTCCTAAATAGAGAGTGCATACTGGCCTTTTAATAGAGTGGTTGGAGCGAGCAGAGGACAGTGCACACCACAAGGAGGCGACAGGAACCGACCAGACACCCAAGAGCAGGTGAGCAACGGTGCCGCTCTGTAACAAAAGCTTGTTGGGATGGTGGCATAAATGGATTCTGACTCAGGAACAGTTTTACAGCCTCAATCCCTTTATCATGATTAATTTTCCTGTACAGTGCTTTCACATCAAGAGATGTCCATCACATCTGCAATGTTCTCCATTTCAACATATAGAAGTATGGCCTGGGTATCGGTGAAAGAGTCAGTGATAAATGGTATTTTATTAAAAGTACCACCTAGTGCTTTTAGGTTAAAATGGCTTCAACGGGTTAAATTCCTAATAAAAATGTTCAGGTCTACAAATTTGGTTTAGAGATATCGAAAATAACACATGTCCGAGCTCCATCTCCCCATAACCAGTGTTTCTTGGGATTAAGATTGGGTTTGACTTTTTTCATAGCATGTTTCACCTCGTTTACGCCTTCTTCTGGGTTTACTCTATCTGAAGAACTTTGATATCGGTTTGTGAAATTGTGTGATTTTCATAGGTAACACCATTAATGGGTTTTTACTGAGGCAGATTGGAATAACGGAGGGAGTTGAAGTGTTAGGGATAAAATAATAATAGGCAGGTTCTGAGATGTGGCCCATTTTCGGAGATGGGGAAACGAAGGTCAGATAAAAAAGGCTCAGAATTTAAGGTAGAGGACTTAGTGAGTTTAGCGCCCTCATTGGAAATTGCAATAGTGGCATCCTGTAAATTGACTTCTTGGATATCAGTTGAAGTTGTACTACTGGTGGAACGAAATGGCAAAATTCAATCCATTGAGATCTGATGAATTTAGAGCTTTAGTGTTCAGATTAACATTAGTTGCTTTTTTCAGACTACCAGGCAAATTTGGTTTTTGAAATGTACTGTTCACAAGTTCGTATGATTTGTTGGACCAAGTTCTTCATGAATTTGTATAGTTTTATTCATAGTTTTTCTGAAGATAGCACATTGCGGACTTGGGGTGTGTACTACGCTGCTCTCCCGTGTGGATGTCCATTTCGGGACGGGTACTCCAGACGGCAAGGTTGATTTATCAAGGCTCCACAGGATTCCAGGTGTACTCTCTTATGAGCCCTTCCACCTCACCAGGTGAGAGGTAATCCCCTTTCATATTTTGGATTGTTTTTTTTCTACCTAATCAAAACGCGCACATTTTCTATTTATTGGCACAAAATGAGGCAAGCTGATCTTTTCTAAACAGCACCCAGCACTCCAATTGGCCAGACAGCAGTACATGCAGGTTAATTGAGTTATGGTGCAAAATACGGATGCCCAACCATGACAATCACCGCAGCGGTGGTGGCTGTCAAAGGGAGAAAATGCTGGAACATAGTAAGGTGAGTATGTTATATGCATGGATGCACCAAAGCAGTTTAGCAGCTACGGGGGTGCAGAGGTAGCGGTTGCAACCAGGTTCTGCTGGCTATGGTTGCCCAAAGGACTCTCTGCAACATAACATATTTATAATACGTTGCATATACTTGATATGAGGCCCTATTGTGGTATTGTGGGGCGTAGGATCTTCATGTTACTCCACTGCCCCTAGATGTTGAAGGGATTGTCATGTGTCCTATACAGCAACATAACAAACAGGCATATACTCCCTTCTACCAGCTCCCCGCTGTGTCCATGTCTTCCTTATGAAGTCATGTTCACAGGATGCTGCAGCCAATGACCGCACAGAGCTCTGTAATTGGTTGCAACAGCCTGTGATGTTCCATTTGTTATGTTACTGTGTAGGAAACCTGTTTTTACAACAACCCCTTTAAGATGTTAAATTTTATGTCCCTTTGTGAAAATGCTGTAAAAAATGTGGGAAAGTACAGAACTCAAACAGGATCAAGAAGAATGCTACGAATGTTATGTTAAACAAACTTGTTAACTATAGCACAAATGAAGGTTATTGTTACTGTGGAAGCAATGAAACATAATGGAGGGTGTGATTTAACGCAGGTCTATGGCAGCACAAAAAGCACTGGAATAATTATATTCAAAGGTTATCTTACCATCATGTGAACATCTCACTTAGCTTAAAAAGGGATCCATCAGTTTACTTACCTAGCAGCTCACACAAGGCTCTATGTATTGTGATTTAGGGTCACATTTGCAGCTTTTTTATGTATTGCTGCAATACATCTAAACTAAAAAAATATCGACAATCGTTTTTTAATAAAACTTCTGCCATGTAGTGCCCAGATCTCCCATGTGCAATAAGACAATGCCCCTAGCACACAAGTAAAATCAAATAAAGAAAAGTTAAAAAGTTAATAAGGTCTATGACATGTAAGAGTGTTATATGTGCAGGGCATTCCAGAAATACAGATAAACTGAAACTGCTGGACTGTGGGAGGCCGGACAGCGACTCCTGCTGTTAGCCCCCTACGTGCCGTAATCTTTGTAGACCATGGCATGAAAAGGATTCACAGGGGAAGGGCGCTCCCTCTGTGACGTCATCGGACTCCCGAGATGTAATCGAGGAGAGCCAACATGTTGCCATGGTGCCAGATACTGGCGTCCTGCCTTGCCATTGCCTATAATAGCTACTACAAGCAGTAAGGCATTGCAGGACATAAGTTCTGTAATGCTTTATCATAGCGATCATATCTGATATGGATCAGGCCCCCTTCAGGGACATAAACAGTGTAAGAAAACAAAAAAAATAGTGGAGATGAAAATCCCCGAAAAATTGTTGCGTCTTCAACGCTACAATAGGACATGTTCTTAAGGGGTTCAATTCAAGGGTTTGCTTATTTATTTATTTTTTATCGCTGTACTGTAGATGCTAACACAATGCACTCAATAAGACACATGAGTTGTACAACTATTTGTGTATGATTACTTTGGTTAGGTAACTCCTTACTTTTCCTTGCCACTTTACTTCCATCACAAGGTTCAAATGTGGTATATCATGTCTACCTAATGCAAACATATGTTCTGCTGATCAGCAAGAACTACGGAGCAGATAGAAGATAGTGACACTACAACATCATACAACAGAGGGTTGTTTGTAGTCTGTAACCATGGAAAAACACAGAACTGCAGAGGATCTATAGACACCAAATTATAGAATATTTTTAATCAACTTTAATGGTAAAGTTGGTCTATTCATTATTAGTAGAAATGCCAGAGATAGATGAGTGCTTTTCCTCGGTTATTTCCATTATGCAACCGCTGCTCCATTCAATTTCCACATCACTGCGACTGAGTGCAGCAAACCTGAAGAGGACAGGGGGACAAGGGACTACTGTTTGTGAGACCCCCACTGATCAGACTTATCACCTATTCTATGGCCGTCTGCAGGCGGCCGGGTCAGATCCTGCTGCGAGAATTCACGCAGCGGGATGCGGTCCTGTGCCCCAGCATGAGGCCTGCAGCTCACCCGCTCCCGGCGTCCCCTCTCTGCGCTGTGTGCCGGCTGCGGACAAATCGCGGCCGTCTGCCTAGGATTGCGTTTTCTAATGCAATCCTATGGCAGCGGCAACGGGCATAAATTCTGCGGGAAATCCTGCCGCGGAATTTCCGCCCGTGTGCAGTGGGCCTACGGATAGGTGATAAAAGTCTACTGTGGTACAACCACTGAAATAAAAGTGATTGTCACTATCTTCAGTCCTGTAATACTTATAATAATAGTAACCTTTATTTGTATAGCGCCAACTTATTCCGCAGCACTTTCGAGGCACAGGGGAGCTCAATCAAGACAAAATAACACGTGGTGTTAAATACATTTTGGACGGGGTGGGTAGTACAAGAGGTACGGGGGCAGGAAATGTACATGATAGGCGTATTTTGGGGGCGGGAGGCTAGATCAGGAGAGTCGCTATGCTTCTTTGAAAAGGTGAGTCTTTAAGGCACGTCTGAAATTCTGTGCATTAGGGATTGTCTGGATGGTTAATGCTACAACATCCTAGTTGAGTTAATCTACTCTCTACTGTATTCCTGCAGTAAACTCTTTTCAGCACACACTGTCCATAGAAGTGTATAGGATAGCGTGTGCACAGCGGTTTAAGAACAGTCAGATTTTTGGATCATGCACAGACTTCACCAGCAAACAACACGAAAACATGGGAATGGGCAAGTATAAAAAAATACATTCCTCAGCTCCCCAACTTAGTTTATGGTGCTATCCAAAGGTGATGGGTTCCCTTTAACTCCCATAAGCCCTTAAACACGTGAGAATGTTCCTTTACCTGCAGGTTTAATAGAATAGGTTATGATTATTTTTAAGAATCTACACTTGGGGTACATTCACATTTAGGCCCAATGCACACAGGCGTATTTACATTGCAGTATCCGGAGCAGGTGTCGGTCTACGGATTCCGCAGCAAAACTGCCCATAGACATGCTATAGAAAGTTGCTTTTCCCTGTCCATGAGAGGAAATCAATAGCGATTTCTGGCGCTGGCTGGCACATCCGCATTACAGATGAAGAACACTGCGGACAGGTCTGCAGGGGTGCATTCTGCCATAGTGGACCTGCTGTCGATGTTTCTCAGTGGAAAAATATTCAGAGCTGATCTGCAGCAAAATCTGCTTAAAATCTGTACCGTTTGGTGCTGATCTGAGGCAGATTTTACTAGTTCAATTTAAATCTACAATTCTGATCTGCAGCAGATTTCAACCTTTCAATTTAAATTGAATTACAGTAGTGAAATCCGCAGCAAATCTGCATCAAAAGGTGCAGATTTTTGATGCGGAATTCGGCGCAGACTTTTTGCAATTTTTTTCAGTTGTTGAAAATCCGTAACAAATCTGCTATGCGTGAACGCAGCCTTAGGACTTGGTCAGACAAGCGGTTTTTTTTTCGCGCTGCTAGCAGCGCACAGAACATGCTTCTAGTAGGAAACCAATAGGTTCCTATTAGAGATGAGCGAACGCGTTCGTCCGAGCTTGCTATTCGTGCGAATATTAGGGTGTTCGGGATGTTCGTTATTCGTAACGAACACCATGCGGTGTTCTGGTAAATTAAACTTTCTTCCCTGAGACGTTAGCGCTTTTTTTTGGCCAATATAAAGACAGGGAAGGCATTACAACTTCCACCTGCAACGTTTAAGCCCTATACCACCCCCCTGCTGTGAGTGGCTGGGGAGATAAGGTGTCACCCGAGTATTGAAATCTGCCCCTCCCGCTGCTCGCTATGGATGCATTCTATATGCGCTCAATGGGGCCAGCGGCAGCAGCGCTGACCCCATTGAGAACATATAGAAGACAAATCCTTCTTCTCTGGCACAGCTGTAACAGCTGTAGCAGAGAAGAACGATGTTTGCCCATTGAATTCAATGGAACCGGCAATACAGCCGACTCCACTGAATGCAATGGGCTGCCGGCGATCGCAGGATGAATGGTCGGAAAGGGGTTAAATATATAACCCCTTTCCTGCAATTCATCCAGAAATGTGTTACACTAAAAATATATACCGGCGTATAAGGCGACGGGGCGTATAAGACGACCCCCCAACTGTCACCTTATACGCCGGTAATACAGTGGAGCAAAGAATAAAAAGCATTACTCACTTCTTCAGACGATCTGCGCCGCTCCTGCAGGCTGTCACTCCCTCCTGGTCCACGGCAGACAAGCTTTCTCCACGAAAGACTTTAAATCCCTGCCTCCAGAAGCACATGTGCCTTCAGCCAATCACAGCCAATGACAATGATGTCATTGAATGGCTGTGATTGGCTGTGTTTCTGGAGGCGGGGATTTCAAGCCTTGAAATCCCCGCCTCCAGAAACACAGCCAATCACAGCCATTCAATGACATCATTGTCATTGGCTGTGATTGGCTGAAGGCACATGTGCTTCTGGAGGCAGGGATTTAAAGTCTTTCGTGGAGAAAGCTTGTCTGCCGTGGACCAGGAGGGAGTGACAGCCTGCAGGAGCGCCGCAGATCATCTAAAAACGTAAGTAATGCTTTTTATTCTTTGCTCCACTGTATTACCGGCGTATAAGGTGACAGTTGGGGGGTCGTCTTATACGCCCCGTCGCCTTATACGCCGGTATATATTTTTAGTGTAACACATTTCTGGATGAATTGCAGGAAAGGGGTTATATATTTAACCCCTTTCCGACCATTCATCCTGCGATCGCCGGCAGCCCATTGCATTCAGTGGAGTCGGCTGTATTGCCGGTTCCATTGAATTCAATGGGCAAACATCGTTCTTCTCTGCTACAGCTGTTACAGCTGTGCCAGAGGAGGACGATCTTTATGCTGACAGTGGGGGGGGGGGGGGGGGCACTCTTGCCGCTATTGTGGCTTAATAGTGGGACCTGTGAACTTGAGATGCAGCCCACCATGTAGCCCCTCGCCTGCCCTATCCGTCACTGTGTCATTCCCATCACTTTCCTGAATTGCCCAGATTTTCACACATGAAAACCTTAGCGAGCATCGGCGAAATACAAAAATGTTCCGGTCGCCCATTGACTTCAATGGGGTTCGTTGTTCGAAACGAACCCTCGAGCATCACGGGAAGTTCGTTACGAATAACGAACACCCGAACATTTTGGTGTTCGCTCATCTCTAGTTCCTATAGAAGCGCTCAAATGAGAGAATGTTAGGCGCACAAAACGGCGCACACCTAACAAAGATAGGACATGCTGCAGGTCACATGTAGCTCCGTGATGCACACCAATGACACGACCTGATCTATCTGTGGTGCGAGCTGTGCAGGGGTTTCCATTGAATCCTATGGGAGCAGGAGGTTATGGTAACTCCTGTGCAGGAAAAGAAGATTCCCCACAGCTTACAGCAGGATATTTAAAACCAACTGACCAAAAGCACATTTTAAATGTCCTGTTGTAAACTCTTGTTAGTCCCCGCGGGGATGAGGGGACTCCCTGAGGGTTCCCTTAATCCCTGCAGGGACTAACAGGAATTTACAGTGGGACATGTAAAATGTGCTTATGGGCAGCATGTTTTAAATGTCCTGCTGTAGACAGCAGGGTATTTCTCCAGTCCCGCTGCTGGACAATACCCCAGCAGTAGGGGACTCCCTCCACCTCTCTCCCCAAGGGATTTCCCTATAGCAGGGAGAGATAAGGAAACGGGGTTACAGGATTTTCCCCAAGAGCGTGGGAGAATAGGCAGGGTTAGAGATTTTAGGCCTATAGCCCCGCCCCTCTAGTCTTGCCCCCTCTATATTTACTATGGGGAATCTCTGTGAGAAGCCCTATAGCCCCTCCCACTCTCTCTGCTCTATGGGGATATCCCTCGGGGGTCCCCAGAGCAGAGAGAGAGAATGGGACTATGGATTAATCCCCCATAGCAGGGAGAGAGAGCGGAGCTATGGGGGATTTCCCCATGGCAGGGAGAGAGAGTGGAGCTATGGGGCATTAACCCATAGCCCTGCTCCGTCTCTCCTGGCTATGGGTTAATCCCCTATAGCTCCACTCTATCTCCCTGCTATGGGGAAATCCCAAAGCGCTGTGAGGCTTCTTCTCTTTCGCCTCCTGGAGCAGCTTGCTCTAGTGAATAGGTGATTTTCATGCTCGTCAAGCTCGGGTCTTCTGCGCATGAAACATTGCCCATCACAAGATTTCTTACACATGCGAGCGGCAATCTTTTTTGCACGCCTATTGGTGCGCAAAACAAACGCTCGTCTGACCGACCCTTAAGGTTGGATTTGTTTTGATTAATTCTTCTATGGGCCCGTAATTAATGGTAAAATAGAACACACTGCCTTGCTTTTTTGCCCTCGTATTATATGCAATGAATATTCGCAAGTGTGAATGGATCAACGAAAATTTCATTGACTCCATACAGGGTGTAATACGCTGTGAAATTACGCTTGCATGAGCTCGGCCAAAAATCATATACAAAATTTTTAATAAACATGAAATAAATATAGGGACAAACAGCCATATCTAGTTGACACTCAGACTAAAAAGATTTAAAATTCAGTATGAGAGTAACTGAGCAAAGGTTTAGCACCATAGCAAAATCTGCTCCCGCAGGTGGAATGTTATTAGCATAACAAATAATGAGTAACAAACATTAGAAAACCTGCTCTCACAGGTAAAGTATCATTACCACTTCAGGCCCATTTACATGTAACGAGTATTGGTCAAAATTCGTTCAGATGAAGGAATTTGAGCAATAATCATTCAGTGTGAATGCAAAAAATTTAAAAAAAAATCACTCACTTGTCAGCGGTCGTTTCAGTCAAAACCTTTGCAGCGGCCGATAGTCTTTTGAACGACTGCACGGGCGCTGACGTCACCACTAAGGTTGTCAGCGCTCGTGCAAAAAAATTTTACCTCCTATAGGAAGCATTGAGCGGGGAGCATTTGCATGGAACGACAAGCCAGCATCTCCTTATAACTATCCTCGCACACCTTGTAGACGCTCTCCTCACGGAGTGATGTTACCCCTCCCGACTCACATCATAAGCCTCTCACTATCCAAGCCTACTGCATACTGATGAGTGGCAAACACCCTGAAACAGCTGTATGTGTATGGATTCTGGTGTTCAATTCCCAATCATTTTTACAAAGACCTGTATAAAGGGTCAATCAAGATATATAACGGTATCTTCAGCAGCATCCAGGGTTGTTGAAAAATTTGCAGTAACTTCTTAGAGATTTAAAACTTCACCTTTAATCCATTTCGCATATAGATACAGCAACGTTTCGACTGTGTAGTGTACAGTCTTTATCAAGCCAATGCAGTGGCTTGATAAAGACTGTACACTACACAGTCCAAACGTTGCTGTATCTATATGCGAAATGGATTAAAGGTGAAGTTTTAAATCTCTAAGAAGTTACTGCAAATTTTTCAACAACCCTGGATGCTGCTGAAGATACCGTTATATATCTTGATTGACTTTGGATGGGAGGTCTGCATCCATTTTCAGCTTGGCACCTAGTGAGCCCATTCAGCTCTAGTGAGTATTTCTCTCCTATATATCTGTTGTGCTGCGATTATTACAGCATATTGGGACCTGTATAAAGGGTCAGACATTGTTTTGCAGGAATACTGCCATCCACTAGGTGGCGCTGCAGAGGTATTGTTTCATCTTCCTGTCCAGCCACTACTTGGACGCCTTGGCCCTGTGCCAATCACTGCACTGGCTGCCCGTTAAATACAGAATTCAATTTAAACTAATTACTTTCCTCCACAAAGCCCTCCACAGCGCAGCGCCACCCTACATTGCCTCTAAATCCATCACCCAGCCCGGGCTCACCGCTCTGCTAACAAAACTAGACTGCGCGCCACTCTAATTCGAACTTCTCATTCCCGCCTCCAAGACTTCTCCAGAGCAGCACCAGTCCTCTGGAATGCACTACCAAAGGCTATCCGTGCAATCCAGGGCCCACAAAACTTCAACTGTGCTCTAAAAACGCACCTCTCTAGGGAGGCATACCGCATTCCCTAAACAAACCCGTATGTACGCCGCCTGATAACATGCTCCCTGACCTACTGACTGCAATCCCTGCTAGCCACTATCAACTGTCCCTGCTGTCACACGGCTTAATGTCTGACCATTGTCTATGTGTATAGCATCCCACTCTCTCCACCTCGCCATATGGTACATATCTTCCAGCCCCTTTACCTTTTGTATCACCCCATTACTTGTAGTATGTAAGCTCGTTGGAGCAGAATCCTCACCCCTACTGTCTCCATCAACTGATTACTATGTAACGGTGGCTCTGTAATTTTTGTACTTTTGTTTTCCCCATCTTTGTAAGCGCTGTGGAATATGTTGGCGCTATACAAATAAAGATTATTATTTATTATTATTATTATTATTTCCCAGAGGAGCATGCATGGCCTTGTATAAGTCTCCTCACTCACCTCAGTGCTCTCCTTAAGGAGTGTTGATACAACTCCCGACGCAGAATATTGCCAAATAACATTAGAAAACACATAACAGCATACATCTGGGAAATATAACATGTTGCTTTAAGTGACATATGGAATATAGATAAACAGTTTGGTAAGAGGAATTACTAGGCAAGATAGGTGTTATGGCTGCTTAGGTCAATGAGGTGCTGCCTCATTGTGCATCACTGCAGTTTTACCATATCATCCCTTCCAAAGTGAAGAGGGTCACTTTATGGTTAATTTTGTGAAAGATTCATTTTTGTCATGCATATTTATGCTTGGGTAATTTTTATTTAAAGTGTAAGTAACTTTTCAGAATAAGCTGCTGTGTGTGCACATGAATAGGACAGGCTGCAATTTTTCTCTCGCATCGCTTGTTCTCTCAGCACCACGAGAGAAAGATCAGACGAAAATGCACAAACAATGCATTCTTTTTATGTGCTATGGTTTCTGTGCATCTTGCAATACACAGAAATTGTGCAGGAAAATCGCCTGTGCAATTGCACCCTAATGAATAGTGTCATATTTTTGTGTCGCTGGATTTTATCCATTTCTCTCCAAGCCTACCTTCGTGGCAGTACTGATGGTATGAGCACAGCTGGATGGATGACTTCACTGTTCATCGAGAATCTGTCTTATGAGAAGGTCTACAGCGCAGATGGTTGACTTCACTGTTCATCGAGAATCTGTCTTATGAGAAGGTCTACAGCGCAGATGGTTGACTTTAGGAAGGCCTGATGTTCTGGTATGGTGGGCTAGCTCTCTACTTTGTAACAGCAGGACCCTTCAGTAGTAAATACTACCAAGCTCTCTAATCTATGTCTCAGAAGTCCAAGTTTCAGAAGTTGCAAAAGTGTGTATACAGTCACAATGCCTTGAGGATACGTACTGTATCAGGTCTTCAGCTCCTGTAGTACGGCTCGTGTCCATGGACTGTTTCTGGTATTGCAGCACAGCCCTGTTCACTTGAAGTCTCTTCTTCACGTTTTACATTGTATTTATTTGTGCTTCGGTTGGCTGCTGTCTAGGACAAGCCCTCCCGGAAATGAGTGTATGGGGAAATAATTTCTATTACAGCAAGGGCAGAATAATTATAGAAAAGTACAATCAACTAAATCAGAAAAAGACAACTCTTTATTCTTTGCAGGATCTCGCTAAATTCTAAGTGACAATCCGAAAATAATTGAGGAAAATTAAAGGAATTATATTTCTTAACTGTTTGGATTTTGATATAAAAATATATTGTATTTCAATTTTAACCCCTTAACTACCAATACACCTTTTTACAGAGCTCTTTGTGGAATATCATACAGCTGCGGGTTGAGTACTGAACAGCCACCAGAGAGAGTAGAAAGACGTACTTTCTAGTTTATGCAGTCTTGATCATTTCATCACATGAGCTGTGACTGTGAGCATACAATGAAGGCAGTGACTACCTCCATTGATCCACACAATGTTACTTGGGCCACTTGCACACCAGGACAAATGTCACGTTATCAGCCATGTATTAGCTTGCAACAGGGGAAGTGTAAAATAACATCAATAACCAAGTTTCCTCTCAGTCAATTCTGTCCTTTGGGAGGCCACATCATAAGTAAAACAAGCAAAGAAATGCAATCCTCGGCTCAACATGGGCTGCTGTGAAACATGATCCTTTCTATGAACTATACACAGTGATCTCTCAAGTTACCATGGCCTCAGGATACAATATTTTCAACATGTAGTGGTCTTTCCCAGTTCATTGTAATTTGAAACCACATTCAACATACAATGTTACAGACAGTCCGGATCTGCGGCACAGGCACTTTACTGGAAATTCCAGCTCATCAGCATGGGCATTTCACTGATAAAATCCCTGCATTACTGAAGTGCCTGCACTGATTGGCTGTCTAGTAACGCCTCTCTACAGGCCAGTAAAGGCCCATTTACACACAAAGATATTCTTTCAAATGACTGAAAGATTTTGCAATCTATTTCATAAAGTGTTAATGGCCATTAACACTTTATCAGCTACATTTGCATGTAAAAGCGTCTGTAGGAGCTGTTTGCAGAGCCTAGCGTGTGACTGATCACACGCCCAGCTGTGCACACGGCTGCATTGTTCTCTTTGCGGTTGCCTGCAGATTACAATGTTATCTGCCGTCCTCTATGAAGATAACAACGTGCGGTCTATGTAGAGATACTTTATCTCTCACTAGTAGAGATGAGCGAGCACCCAAATGCTCAGATCCGCGTTATTCGAGTCAAGCTTTTCGTAAAATTCAACAGCTCTACTCGAGTAACGAACCCCATTGACTACAATGGGAGACTTGAGCATTTTTGTATGGCTGTGGAGAAAGTCACAAACATCCTCGGACTTTCTCCATTACAAATTCATGCTCAGAACCTACAACCTAGCACTCCATCATGCCAAACAAGTCTACTTCACCTCTCTCGTCTCCTCACTATCTCACAACCCTAAATGTCACTTTGATAACTTCCACTCCCTTTTCAGCCCTAAACCGCAGTGCCCTGTGACAGATCTCAGTGCTGAAGAGCTGGCTGCTTACTTCAAAAAGAAAATCGACAACACCCATCAGGAAATAACTTCCTAATCTCAGACAAGCCCCGACCCTAGTCTGGTCAGTAACAGCCCCTGCTTACTGTCTGTACTCAGACCAACAACAGAGGAAGAAGTCTCCAGATTGCTTTCCTCTGCTCGTCCCACCACCTGTGCTAGCGACCTTCTCCCCTCACACCTCCTCCGGTCCCCCCCCCCTGGGTGGTTATCTCCCATCTCGCCACTATTTTCAACCTCTCTCCAACCTCTCCCTCCTTTTTCAAACATGCCATCATATCCCAACTGCTAAAGAAACTAACTCTGGACTCAACTGATGCTGCCAACTACCAACCCATCTCCAACCTCCCCTTCATCTCCAAACTACTAGAACGCCTAGTTTACTCCCGCCTTGTAAGCCATCTATCAGAAAACTCTCTTCTCGACCCCCTACAGTCTGGCTTCCGCCCCAACACTCAATAGAAACCACCCTTACAAAGGTGTCAAACAACCTCCTGACAGCCAAATCGAGGGGTGACTACTCTCTATTGATTCCCCTCAATCTCTCCACATCATTTGAAACTGTTGACCACAAACTCCTCCTCAGTATGCTTCGATCCATTGGCCTAAAGAACACAGCTCTCTCCTGGTTCTCCTCCTATCTGACCACTATCTCTGTGTCTCCTTTGCTGGCTCTACCTCCCCCCCTCTTTCCCTTGCTGTTGGGGTCCACCAGGGCTTGGTTCTTGGTTCCCTCCTTTTCTCCATCTGCACAGCCCCTATTGGGCAAGCCATCAGGAGTTTTGGCTTCCAATACCACCTCTACGCTGACGACAGCCAGTTATACACCTCTTCCCGTGACATCTCTGCACCTTTCCTCCAAAACATCTCGGACTGTCTGTCTGCTGTCTCTAACACTATGTCCTCTCTCTACCTAGAACTGAACCTCTCAAAAACAGACCTACTGGTGTATCCACCCTCTACTAACTGACCTCATCCTGGCATCTCCAACTCACTGTGTGGCACCAACATAACTCCCAAACAGCACGCCCGCTGCCTTGGGGTCATATTCGACTCCAATCTCTCCTTTACCCCCACATCCAATCTGTGGCCCGACCATGTCAGCTGCACCTCAAGAACATCGCAAGAATTCGCAGTTTTTTCACCATGGACACGCTAAAAACGCTTATTGTTGCCCTCATCCACTCTCACCTCGATTATTGCAACTTGCTGATGATCGACCTCCTCTGCTCCAGACTCTACCACCTCCAATCCCTCTTGAATGCTGCCGCCAGGCTCATCTTCCTGTCCAGCTTTTACTCGGATGCCTCTGCTCTGTGCCAGTCACTGCACTTGCTGCCCGTCAATTACAGAATTCAATTTAAACTCACTACCTTCATCCATAAAGCTCTTCATAGTATTGCGACGCTCTACATTGCCTCCCTCATCTCAATCCACCACCCAGCCCGGGCCCTTCGCTCTGCTAGCAAAATCAGACCATATTAATTCAAACCTCTCATTCCCACCTCCAAGACTTCTCCAGAGCAGCACTAGTCCTCTGGAATGCCCTACCCAAAACTATCCGCGCAATCCCTGATTCACTAAATTTCAGGCATGCTCTAAACACGTACCTCTTTAGGGAGGAATACCATATACCCTAAACCAAACCCCTCTCTATTCCGCCTGATAACGTGATGCCTGTCCTAGTTACTGCAACCCCTGCTAGCCATCATCAACCACCCCCGGCAGTCACACTGACTCAGCCACCACACGGCTAAATGTCTGACCATTGTTTATGTGTATAGCATCCAACACTCTCCACCCCGCCATACCGTGCACATCTCTAGGCACTTTACCTTCTGTATCACCCCATTATTTGTAGTATGTAGGCTCATTGGAGCAGGACCCTCACCCCTACTATTTCCATCAACTGATTACTATGTAACTGTTTTTGTATTTTTGTCTTTGTGCATCCCCACGTTTTTGTAAACGCTGCGGAATATGTTTGGCGCTATATAAAGATTATTAATAGTATCCGCTTAATTATCTTTAATCTCCATTTTGTATTACCGTTGGCTGACATTTTGGGGCTTCAGAACAATTACAATGTCCAAGTGGCAATTTTTGACACTATACACAGGGTAAGGCCGCCTGCACATGAACAGGTCGGATTCCGCATGCAGGATCCCGCAGCGGAATCTGACCCCTGCGTACCCGTCCACAGCCTTTTTATCTGTATTGTAGATGTGCCGACCGGCACACATGCGCAGTACAGAAGATGCCACACAGTCGCTAGGCAATGACACGGATCCCGCGACCTTTCCGCAATGATGATTGTGGAAGGGCCGCGGGTCGGACGGCTTCCATTGACTTCAAAGGAAGCCGTCCGCACGGAATCCACCTAGGAACAGTGCATACTGCAATTTTTTTTCCCCCCAGAGCAGAAAATCGCAATTAATTTCCACTCGTGGGCAGGAAAATATATAAATAAATAAAAATCGCTTTTCTATAGAATGCTATGGTATGTATTTGCTGCAGAATTCAGAGGCAGACGCCCGCTCCGGATTCCGCAATGCAAATCCGAGCCGTGTGCAGGCGGCCTTATTCTCTCCAGAAAACGTAAACATTCCTTAATAACTTTGTCGTTTGTCTGGTTCCCTATGAGAGCTGATCTGTATTTACACTGCAGGTTGCAAAACAAGGTCTGCCTAAAGCATATGCTGAAAATGGCGCCTCCGGCATCCAAACACTCCTGTACGCGAGTCTGGATATTGGCTAATGTGACATCAGTAATGGCAGCAGCGTTCTGCCCTATCACATTGTTGAGGGCATGAAATATGCGGCTTATTACGCGTTGAGTCAAAATACTTCCAGTTCTCCCAAATCTTTTCACCAATCTATGAATACAAGCCAGTGCCATCGGACGCCCTTTTCGTGAACCTGTTCACCAGAATTCACGAACAATAAACACGTTAACCGAGTCAGACGCTTGTTAGCGTTTACGTATTGAAGTCATAGGTATCGTCCACTTTTTTGAGGGGTTTGATGGCTTGATAGATTGAGGGGGGGGGGGGGAATTAAACTGTCTAAAACAAACTGGCTTTGTTGCCCTTAGCAACCGGTCACAGATCAGCTTTCAATCTTCATAGCGCTCTTGAAAAATGAAATCCGCTTTATGATCGGTTGCTATGAGCAACAAAGGCAGGATTTCTTTTAGCCAATCTTCTAACATTTGCGCCATAATCTTCGTCCAGCTCTGCTTTCTTACAGAACTTGACAAAAATTACATCTGTTGAGGAATGTTCGGGTTTCCTAGTGACAAAATCACCCTGTGTCCTTGAGGGAACCATCGTGCAGCCATTTCCATTTTAGTCTACATTAGCCTTTAGTTGTGTAAAGCAGCCAAACGTGTTCTTCAACAACAGGCGAGCGACAATATCCTTAGCCTATTGGTTGAAAATTTCAAACATGGCCGCCTTCTTTCCTGACGACGACCGTGTGGCCTCTGTCTGTTAAAAAAGATTGTTCTTTATTGAATTTTAACTGAGAAATATTCGTTTTGGTTGAAATCATACATTTTCAACACCTTTTAGGTGTTCAATGTCGATGGGCGGATTTGATTTGCGGAATCCGCTTGGAAGATCTGCAATTCATATTGGATCTGCAGCTAAATGTAAGCATGCGGATTTGATTTGCGGACTGTTGGTGCGTAAAAGAATTCGCAGCATGCTCCGTCTCAGTGCGGACGGGCTCAATAGTGAGGATGCAC
Source organism: Eleutherodactylus coqui (assembly GCF_035609145.1). Classification (NCBI taxonomy): domain Eukaryota; kingdom Metazoa; phylum Chordata; class Amphibia; order Anura; family Eleutherodactylidae; genus Eleutherodactylus; species Eleutherodactylus coqui. The sequence continues at coordinate 436,230,406 of NC_089837.1, read as the reverse complement.
TGTGGATTTGAAGGTTAAAATCAATTCGGGAGGTGGGAAAAGGCTGGGACGTGGGGTTGCGGATTTTCTTTTTGCGCGCGGATAATTTGCAATGCATCCACATGGAAGAACCATTACATCCGCAATCCCAAAGCAAATGGTTTCCGCAGGTCTCCCGCGGCGGAAATGCGTTTCACCCATAGGCATAAGGCCTTAGCTTCATTCATGAGCGTGAATCTCGCGAGACCTTTCTCTGTTGTGAGACGCACCAATATGAAGTTCATTCTCTTGAATGGAGTCACACATGAGCGATGCTTTCCTTCACAGCGACGTTGTGAGGTAAAAAACTAAAAATAAATGGCTGCCTGTCCTATTTTTTCGTGTCCCTTCGGAACGCATCGCCCGTTGTTTTCAATGGGACAGTCAAACATATCGCAGGCCGTGCGTTGCGATGGTTCCCAGTGAAACCAATGAGAAACACTTCCCGGCGCTCTGGAGGATCGTAAAGTCGGAGACGTGAGGCGAGGCGGTCTCGCATGAAAAACGCTTCACATCCACGGGTAAAACACACGTTAAGAAGCGCGATATTGGTTTCTCGGCCCGGTATCGCGCCCGCCCAGCCATGAAGGTAGCCTTAGTCCACTATGTTTGGCCACCTTTCGGGTTCCCCCCTTTCAGGGCTTTGTGAGGGCTTCCTGCTTCCCCCTCAGACATATCTCAGCGATTAGTCGGACTACTATGGAAGCTGGCCCCTCAATCATCGTCGTCGCCTTCCCCCTGCTCTCGCGCCCTTTCCTGTCCGCGCAGCCGTGCCGCCCCGCACCGGCCATACTGCCAGCTCGTCTCCACAAAACTTCTGGTCCCTTCTCCCTAAACTCTTCCTCCCCTCGGTGCCAGTATGAGGACCCTCCTCTCCCCCTCTCCCCTCCCCCAGGGCCGCCATTGGCTCTGCTCCCCGCTTTATCCCACACTGCACTGCGTGGCGCGTCATTGAACAGAGCCCATGATGGCGGCGCTGGGTGCGAGTGAAGTGATCGCCCAGCTGGAGAGCGCTGCTAAAGTTTTAATGGTGAGTGGGGTCCGGCCGGTGAGAGGGGGCTAGCAGGAGGAGCGAGGCGAGCTGCGTGTGTGACCGGCACATGAGGGCTGTGCTGGGCATCGTGTGAGGGGCAGGTGCCCACACCGTGCTGGGGCAAGGGGTGCTGCCCTGTCCCCTCCTGCGCAGCCGGGCTCCTCTTCTCATGTGCTGCCTTGTATTGTAGATCACTTCACCAGATCTACCTCCATAGGAGCTCCTGCCCGTGCCCACAGGTGCTGGCACTGCCCAGCTGGTGCCCCTTTAGCACTGGCCACATACAGGAGGGGCTTCACTTCTGGCTGCCCTCTATAACCTTAATGTTTAGGCTCCTTAGATGGGTCAGGACAGGGGTTGGAATTACATAGTGGTCAACCGGCTGAGCGCGTTGTAAGTGGTGTGATGCAATGTGGTGATGTGTACAGTATGGCGGTATTATGGCTGCCCCCAATCTCCTTGCAGTGGACTGATCTTCCACATATTAAGGGAATATTGGACCCTTGAGTGTGTGGGGGTGCTGGTGAGAAGTGGTAGGGGTCACTAGTCGGAGGGGATCCAATACTCCTCACCTGATCGGAGGATCCTTAAAGGGATTCTTCAGACATTTAATATTGATGATACGTCCTTAGGATTGGTCATCAATAGTAAATCTGCTTGGGATACCAGCTGATCTTCCGGCAGGCTGTTGGTATGGCGGGGCCGGACATATGGGTGGTGGAAGTGGATCAACGTCTTTACACTTCGACCCTGACTGCGATGAGGAGCCGGAAGAGTATTGGAAGGCTGCGCTCCCATTGACTTTGGTGGAAGTGAAGCCGTCTATTACTCTTCCGGCCCTACTGATTGGTGGGATACCCTCACCGATCAACTATTGATGACCCATCCTGAGCACAGGTCATCCATAGTAAATGTCTGGAATACCCCTTTAAGAGAGTGCGTTGTATCCCACCACCCCGCTGATTACAGTGGGCCTAGCACTTCTGGTTGACAAGGGTTTGGGGCTGTTATGGTCATTCATGAGCGTGACAAATGGCTTAACGTAGCGGGCATGCCTTCTTAGATTAAGTTACAAGAGCCTGGCAACTGTGGTGGAAGTGCCCGACCGGTCTCCTGATATGTAGTGCCGACTTTATTGGCTAAATGGCAACTACAGTCTTGCGGTCATTTCCTTAGGACCTCTAGTTGTGTATGTAGACTTTACCAAATGTGCCCACAAACCTCATTGGACCTATACCGTCCCGTTTCGGCGCGGGACAACCCCTTTAATGATGGAGTAATGTATTCTGTCTTTCCGTTGTCGCACTCCATAAATCATGTTCTTTATATTGACATGAACATACCTGTGCGAGGGCTTGTTTGTGAAGGACAAGTTGTATTTTCATGGTATCATTTTAAGATACATTGTGTTGTATAACTTTTGTTTGTTTTTTGGGGGGGGAGGGAGAATGGAAAGAAAACCAGCGTTTTTCATTTTTGTTTTTTTCATTTTTTGTTTTGGAAGTTATTTTATGTATCTTTTTTTTTTCTTTCACATTTTAGGTTTTTGTTTTTTTTAATGGGATTTGCTGTGCGTGATCATTAAATGTACAAGAATCCCCACTGTGACACATAGAGGGAGTGAAAAGGACTTGGGGTTCTATAGTTTCACGTTTCTTGGAACGCATCACCCACTGTTGGTTCTGATTAAGGTGTAAAACCGACCTGATGAACACGCGCTCCAGCGCTCGTATACACCTGATATCTGCATGATAATGCACGACTGTCATTTACACTAACTGCATTAATAAAATCTAGGGTTCTTACGGGTTATCTGTCACCACTTGTTTAATAAATGTAACGAATGTTTCCCCAATACATACCATGTTTCCCCAATAATAAGCCCTACCCTGATTTTCAGGGGGGGTTGAAATATAAGCCCTCCCCCAAAAAGAAGTCCAAGCTACACTAGGTAAAAAAAAAGAACCGCAATACTCCTCTCGCAGCTGGCATCTGTGTATCCCGCGATGATCTCTTTGGCGGTGCAACAGGCTGCACTGTTATTCTCCCCGCTGTCATCTCCCTGGTAAGCGGGGTTTTGAATTTCCCCGCCTCCAGCAAGTAAGCGCTGCGATTGGATTGAGCGCTAGCCAATCAAAGCTGGTGCTCGATCATTCACAGCCATTCAGTGAATGACATCACTGAATGGCTGTGATTGGCTGGTGCTCGATCACCACTACACCACCCCATAAAAAAACACTGTGCCTCTTTTGGGGCAACGTAGTATGCATAAACAAATCCAAACACTACAGTCAAACCTCTACTTTCATTGTCTTCTCCTTTCGCCGGTTTGCAGTTTCGCCAAGATTTCGCCTCTAGTTTCACAGGTGGCCCACTTGACCTTGCAGGCAGCGTCCCTCTCACTGCTCTCCAGGCGCTCCGGCAGGCTTACGTGTTGGCTTCAGCGTTGAAACACCATTCTCTTCCTGGTAATGTGGGTTGAATACCCCGCCTCCAGGAAGAGAATGCTGTGATTGGTTCAGGAGCGCCGTGGCTCAGCCAATCACAGCCGGCGTTTGATGAGCCAATCACAGCTATTCAATAATGTAATTCATTATTTACTTAAAGCTGAAAAGCTATGATTGCTAGGATATTGCTTCGCAGTAGTCTGTACTTCAACGTGTTTTTGCTTGTAATGGCGATCACAGGTCATGGCAGGCCGATTACATCACAGAGGAAGCGCACTCATGTGAACCCTTTACATGCTACATTGATGCAGCAGGAGGACATCTGAGCCCGTGCCGTCAGGACGTAACTGTCTTGTTGTGTCAAGTTCCATGGGTCGAGGATGTAAACATACATCCTGTGGCATTAAGGGGTTAGGTGAGTAGGAGTGCTGAAACAGGGCATCCCACAAAAAATGAGCCCTCGCAGAACTCTATTGGCTGGAAAAGTAGTACAGCAAAATAACCCATACAAATTTAGTATTGAATAATTTTTCCCGTGGTGTGCTCACTGTAAAAACAAGATGCTCCCTAAAAATTGGCAGAATTGTGATTTTTTTTTTTTTTAAATTTATTTATTTATTTATTTTTTTTAAACATTTTTCAGTAAATGAAATCTTACCATTGAAAAATGTACTGCAATAAAAAAGTGCCCAGACAGCTACATCGACTAAAAATTAGTTATGATTTTTTGAAAGTAAGGAGGAAAACCATAAATGAAGAGGAAAAAAATGTAATTAAGAGGCTAAAGTGGTTGTCCCACTAAATGTTTTTTTTTTTTTTAAAAAACAGCTGGCCATGAGCTAAAACAACAAAAGCAGTACTCTTCTCCTCAGTAGGTGGCGCAGCAGCTCCCCAATTTATTTGTAAAGTGGAAGTCAGGTGACCTATGTAGCCAATCAGAGGCTGCAGCATCACTGTCTGTCCTCGCGGCATCAGTGCTCACATTCTGGGTACCATGATGCCAGCAGTGTTGGATGGTGACGCTGCCACAAATGGATGAATGCAGCTGGTGAAATAAGATCTTTGCACTGAATGCCCCTGTGCCAAGTGCCCGGTGGGTCAGCAGCAGTGGGTACATTTTTTCTAAAATCGCGATAAAAAGTCAGACCTCCTACTGTGACGCACGATGGCAGTGTCCATAACGCATGATGCACGCTGCTGGGTGATGTGTGACTTACTGCCGCAGTACTAGGAAATGGGGCAAAACGCAGGAGCTGCAGTATGTAGATTTCATGAGGGGTTTCCAGGTGCGCAGAGAGGACGACTCTGACACTTGAGGCGGAACGACACAGAAGGGGACACAGACCAGGTCTTAACGAGGTGGATGTGTTGTGTACTCCTATGCATATCCCTGTTGTGTGCGCTGCAGCGGGCACAAGCATCATATATTAGATTACGAGTGGCCTGTGAAACGGTGACCCCAGCATGCTTAGTGCAATGCGGTGCCATGCTCAACTGCGTCCAGCTTCCACTGACTGAACATGTTCTGTAAGGTAACTGCTTGTTTCAGGTCCTGCGCTCACAGGGCTGTGTTTCAGCAGAATGTCGGCAGCGGACGATCTGCAGCAGGTCAGCCACGGAATGCCGGGCTCTAATTCTGCACTAAGGGTTTTGAAGCGGGTTTCATTGCGAATTCCAGTGGAGACAGCAACATAATTGACATGTTGTGGATTTTAATTCTGCGCTGCTAGTCAGTTTCTGCACAATTTTGTGCTGGTTATTTCCGCAGCTCCTGGATGAGATTTTCGAAATCACGTCCACTATGCTGCTACTGTAAATGCAGCACAATTTCTGTGCGGAGGGTCCGCTCCGTGTGAACCCAGCCTTAGCCTGGGTTCACACACAGCGGAATCCCGGCAGAAATCTCGCGGGCTGGCCGCAGTGAAAACCCGCAAGATTTCCGTCGGGAGAAGCATTGCTTCAAAACCCGCGGCACTTAGCTGCGAGTTTTGAAGCGGCCTGGCCACTCGCTCTTCCGCTGCGGCCGGCGCTCCCATAGAGGAGAGTGCGACCGCAGCCGGCTTTGCCACCGCGGATTTGTTGTCCCGTGTGGACGAGATTTCTGAGAAATCTCGTCCACATGGCTGGCCAACCCTGGCATTAGCGGCCGCAGGCGTACCTGCCGCGACGAATTTCCGGACGGAATTTCCGTGGCAAATCCGCCCCGTGTGAACCCAGCCTTACAGTCGGAAACCTATTAATGCTAATTCTGCTAATTTTGTCTTAAAGGGAACATATCAACTAGAAGTACCATAAATGAAGTTATGATGCTTCTAGTGAGATGACGTGGGTGTCTCGTACTTGCCCGCTCCCCTGTTCCTGCGATGACCCCTGATGAAGCTGCCGTGCTTGACTCTTTGCAGAAAGCTGTGTGCGCACCTCCCGTATAGATGAATGCGAGATGCTTGCAGACAACTTTTTGAGGATTCAAGCTCCTCTGTGTGCCCGCTGACTCAGCCAAGAGATGCAGCAGGAATGGGGTCCGGGTAATGAACCTTTTACACAGAACGAGAATCTCACGATTGTAGTTTACCTGGGCGAACGAGCGGGTGACATCATCCGTGCTCGGGCAGTCTGTTTACACTGCGCAAATCTCGTTCACTAATTTAGTGTTACACACTTCTATATGAGACACTGGAGATCGCTGTTTAAACTACACGATAATTGCACGACCGAAACGGAGCGATGAATGAGAACCGCACAATTCTCGTTTAGCGTTTAGTCGTTGACTGAGCTTAAACGGAACAAACGATTATTCAGTTTCGCTCGTTTGAATGGTTTTCCGAACGATAATCTTTCCGTGTAAAAGCAGCAGAAGTAGGAGACTGATCCCAGACTCCCCGTCATCTGAACTAGGGGCGCCATAACTTAGTTTATAGCGGACGGCGTCTCTTTACATTGACTTCCTGTAGTTATATTAGCGCAGCAACAAGCGGCTCCCCGTCTGCGTTGTCCTGCAGTGTGGAACAGACCCTCGGCCCCGCAGACACCCTGTGCTAGGGCTTGTATTATAACATGACCGTGGCTAAGGCCTCATGCGCACGGCAGGTCTGGATTACTCCTGCGGTATCCCACACGGAATCCGGCCCGCTATCAGCGGGTGCGTACCTCTCTTCTTCCGGCTGCTCTGTAACTGCGGATGATCTGCGTGGCTCACTGTCGGACATGCACAGTACAGCTCTTTTGTTGTTGTTGTTTTTCAACTCCTGCTTTTACCATGGAATCCGCGGCCTTCATTGACTTTAAATGGCAACCGTCCATGAAGCAAAACGAAGCATGCTGCATTTTTTTTTTCCATCCGCAAGCGGAAACCGCAATTGTCTTCTGCTTGTGTCTGGGTTCACACGGCCATAAGCGTAAAAGGCTCCATATTGTATATTGGTGCCTACAATATGGGATGTCTGGGGACCGGCTGTATACTGTGTGCTGTTTGCCCATTGTACACTATATTATGGCTCATCTATGGTCTTGATTTAAGTTTCTGCTGTAGTTTTCTAGTAACTTGGTGTCCCCGGGTAGCATTGTGCAGTAGGTGGGTTTGGGAATGCCAGGGTGCCATTATTGTGGCATCTGTGGGTATGATGATACAAGCATGGTCTTCCCTAGCTGCCGGCGGTACGGCCATTGTACGGCTGGTAGTGCTTTGTTACGGGTGGCATCTTGAGAATTTGCTGTAGCTGCACATCTGCAGGAGCCGTGCTGTGACAAGGGGACAATTATACTGGAAGGGGATGGAAGCAGAACTCTTCCATTGTAATGCTGATTACAAGAACTAGACATTACCAGGAATATTCAGGGGTGCAGGGAGTGCGCATTGAAGAGGAGGGGGGGGGACATGGGACCCCTATTCTCAAGGTTGGTGGTGAAAGCCACACCGATCAGACGACTTATCACTTTTAGGCTGGCTTCATATGGGCTTAGGCACAAAAACACCCATGTTGGCGCACGGTATTTGCGCTGGGAACGTAACTTTTGTGCGGGTGTTTGTGCATTTAACTGTACTGTTTGTGCTGACGGGGACGTTTCATATGGGTGCGGGGGCACAGAGCGTCTCTATGTAAAAGGCTATTTAGCCTAATTAGTTCCTGGTGTGTGTTTGTTTTTCCCCGCAAAATTATGCAGCATAACGCACAATTACGCAGGTTTTGGGTATGCGCCCCCCACAGAGCTCTATGGGACCTTAGGTACACAAATGAGCACTAAGCATGCTGTTTTGTGCGTGCAAAAACAAGGATGAGGGTGAACCCACTGAAATCAATGGGCTGTATTCTCTGCATGTTACACACGCAAATACGTCCCTGTGGAGGGGTGATACAGGGGTGTTCGCAATCAACTTTTAACTCCTTTTTAAAAGTTTTTCTTATCCATGGAAAACCCACGTGATGATAGGATTTCTGTCCTGAATGTGGCAGTAACTTCCTCTCTTCGATATTACACTGCATTACACTTTACTTCAGTACATTGCATTGTAATGTTAGCATACGATCTGACTGACTGGACCAACATCATACGGTTTAAGAGGTCCACAAGTCGCTGAACGATACAGGTACGTTAATATAGTATAGGGACACCTCTGATACCCATCTGGTCCGACTTATGGCACATTCATGGCATTCTACTTGAAATCTCTTTATCCTGAAGGCTCATAATAGACCTTGTCCTTAAGGGGTTAAGCAAAAACAAAAAAACAGAGCAACGTTTCATTATAGGGTAAATGGTTATTAAATTTGGTAATAAAAACAAAATGTAAATTTCTTTATGGGGTGAGCAGATGCGACTCCTCCAGCCTACAAGATGTTCTGTAACCTCGCCATCATTTCTGTGTAAGGCCTCCCTCACACAGACGTTTTTGTACAGCGTTTAGTGCGGCCATTTTAGCGCAATGGGGCTGCTCATACAAGCGTCAAAACGCTGCGTCTTCAATGCTGCGCTTTGACAGCGATGCATGTTCTATCCTTGGCCATTTTCAGGCGTGCGTCGCCCATTGAAAAGAATAAGCAGAACTGCTGAAAACGTGGCACAACTTGGTGCAGTGTTTGGGCTAATGCCCACAGACGGAAATCTGCCCTGTTATCCCGCAGCCAATAGGTTCTGTTGAACCTAATAGCTCAATGTTCGCGCTGCAGAATTCTACCGCGGAATGCCGCAGCATGAAAGAAACCACAGCATGCTCTAATTGCTGCGGAAAAACACACGGCCGGCTTCCATTGTAGTCAATAAAAGCTGCCGTCACGCGATACTTCTGCTGTGAGCACAGTGGAAGTATCACATGATTACACGTCACTGCCCACTGCCGGCGCTATACTGAGCATGTGCGCTGGACGGGACTGATGTGGCGGATCCAGAGAGGTGAGTAGGGGTCTTTGAGGGTTGCTGTGTCAGACTCCGCTTTAGTATTCCGTTGGCGGAATCCGCCACGGCAGTGGGCATGAGGCCTTAACTGCACAACGATTTTCGGGTGGGTGCCTGAAATATAAGCCCTACCCCAAAAATCAGCCCTAGCCACACTAGATCAGGGAAAAAAGCAGTACTCGTCTAGCAGGTGCCGTCCGGGTCCCTGGCGCTGCTCCACGCTTTCCTTGCACTAACAAATCATCTATTGTTGGTAGCGAGGTTTGAATACCCCGTCTTCAGCAAGAGATTACTGTGACTGGTTCTCGCCGCTGGTTGCAGCAAATCAGGGCCAGCCGAGCCAGTCAATGAATGTCTGTGATTGGTTCTCGGCACTGGCACCAATCACAGCAATCTCTTGCTGGATCAGCGCCAGAGATCAGCGGCAGGGACCCGGACGGCACCTGCTAGGTGAGTAATGCTTTATTTATTTTTTCCCCAGCTTCCTTGGCTGTCTTTTCAGCTGCGCTGAAAACGCAGTCAAAACCCTGGCATAACGCATGCCAGCGCTGCTGAAGCTGCAGTTGTGCAGCATTAAAAAGGGTGTGTTTCTGCAAACGCCTATGAGAGGGAGGCCTTAATCAGCATGCCGTACTGGGGTGCAGTGTCAGAATATATAGGGACATTCTCAAGTGGCCACCAAAGCCTAATAGAGCTATTATAACATGTTGGAATTTGGCCTAGGTTTCCATTAATAGCCCATATACTGGCCAAAGATGCACAAAATTTATTAAGACATGCAACCCTCTTGATAAATTTGGTGTAAAATCACTAGTGTTTAGTAATTTTTTTCCCCTTTGGGTATGTTTATAGACCATAAGAGTTTGTCCCTGTCAGGGGGTTTGAACTGCAGCCTGTGAATAGGACCCTTTGGGGCCCAGCAGATGGTCTTATTAGGGTGTGTACAAGCACCAATTTGTATGGAGTCACCATATAGTGCTCACAGTTGTTTAGGGGGTCTTGCTATACTTTGTATTCTGTATGCATCATGCAATGTTCCACTGAACACCATATTATGGAGGTATTCTCCAGAATTGTAGGGCTCCGTATGGCAGCACATGGGGTGCTTATAATTCTGTGGTAGTGGCTCTGTGTCTACCATATAGTTGTTTGCACACAACGGGAATTGGGTTCCGTTTTCACAACCATAGTACATATGATTGTGTTAAAGGGGTCATCTGAGGCCAAAGTCAAATATCAAAATGGTCATTCACACAATACTATGAAGGCCCATTTAAACACAACGCTTCTCTCTCAAAATTCGCTCAAAGCTGTCTTTTGAGCGATAACTGTGGCGTCTTAATGCACGGACATCGAGCTGTAAGCGTGGAGAACAATACAGCTGTTTGCTTATGCAGAACAGCTGTATTGTTCGCTGAGCGATAGTGGCGGTGTCCCGCTCCGCCTGCATAGCTCTTTAGTAGCTACTTAGCTACTATAGACTATGCAAAGATGATCGCTCAGAACTGTCACTCGAGCAATTTTTGAGTGATCATCTATCAGTGTAAATGGGGTCTTCAGGCCCATTTAGACACAATGATTATCGCTCAAAAGATGTCACTCAAGCAACTTTTGAGTGATAATCGTTGTCATTTGCAGCCCAAGATGAGCGATCACCTTGCGCTGTAAGCGGAGGATTCAGAAGACAAGTGAGGTGTTCCCGCTTGTGTTCTGTATCCAGCTGTTCCCTGCTCCGAGCGCCCGGCTGTTATACAGCCGAGCGCTCGGAGCGGAGGATGCAGAAGACAAATGGGGTGCTCCCGCTTGCCTTTTCCATCCAGCTGTTTTCTGCACGGAGCGCCCGGCTGTTATATAACCGAGCGCTCCAAGCGGAGGATGCAGAAGATAAGCGTGGTGCTCCCGCTTGCCTTTTCCATCCAGCTGTTTTCTGCACGGAGCGTCTGGCTGTTATACAGCTGGACTGCTCTGTTCTTCATACCCATCCTGTGATCAGGGAGCAGTATACAGCTGAAACAATAGTATCAGCTGTATCCTGCTGTGAATCCCTGATGAGGCTCATCCTCAGCACGCTGACAGACAACTCGGCGACGGCTTAGGGAAAACTGCATGATGTCAGTGCCGTTACACACAACGATTATTGCTCAAAAGACAGCTTTTGAGCAAATTTGAGCGCTAATCGTTGTCTAAATGGGCCTTTAGTCCCTCCATTAGATTTGCTCTTGATTTTTCTACTCCTCTTTCTGTGGCTTCCACTGCATTGTTTACACCCTGTTCAGACTTCCAGTGCTACTTCATTTCCCAGAGTCCTCTTGGCTTCATCTCGGACAGTGCGGTATTCTCCTGCACCTCCTGACCTCTAAGCCCCGCCCACTACACCGATCCTCTTGATTCCATTGTAGTTAATGATGGTTATGACAGCTGCAGTTAGTAATATGCTACTGTAGAGATAACAAACGCCAGTTCTGAAATTGCATGAAGCCATTTCAAGGATTGTACGACATCATTCGTGGGCTATATGTGACGCTCCATTCTCATGCCTACCGTGTACCGTCCTGATGCAGATCGGTGTAACCCCTGCCCAGGTTACTTTGAAATTTGTGCCTAAGGCCTCATGTCCACGGGCAAAATTGAATTGTGGAATCCACGTGGATGATCCGCAGTTCAATATGGCCATAGGCATTCATTGGGCATCGGCAGGTAATTAAATACCTGCAGATGTCAACTTTCCCTGGCGTACAGATCGCATGCGCGGGAAAAAAATGCAGCCTGCACTATTTTGTGCGGTTTTCCGTGCCGACGGCTTCCATTGAATTCAATGGAAGCCGTCCGATCTGCAGCTGACACTGCGACCGTGCCACGGATCTGCAGGAAAACAGATTAAAAGAACAAGCACGGCACACATGCGTGGCACGCCTGGACGCATCTGCCGCGCAGAAGAAAGATGATCTGAACGTGAAGGAGAAGACCCGCGCGCATCCGGACAGGTAAGAAAATGTTTTTTTTGCCCTCATGGCTGCGGGCAGAGGTGGAATCCGCTGCGGGATCCTGCACTGGGAATCCATGCGTGCCCGTGGACATGAGGCCTAAGGCTGCTCTTACACTAGATGACCTGTTGGGCGCAGATGATCAGCAATGATCGTTCCTGAGCCGTTATACAGAAACAATCATTGCTAGTGAATGGAGGCGGAGCGGGGCGGGGATCATTCTGGCGATTGTTGCAGCTTTCCCACTTCCATTCACAATAAGCAGGCAGTCGATCATCATTCTGTTGGTGCATTTGGACTGAACGATTTCTCAGCCCGAGTAAAAAGGCCCTTAAGTGTTGCTTGTCATGGTTGACAATAAAATCAAGCGGATTATCACAATCTGAATTTTAAGCACAAATCGACTGAAAATCATTTTACAAAAAAAAAAACAAATTTTGTGTGTGTGTTTTTCTTCTATTAATGTGGCTCAGTTGCTGGCACACTTGCCATTCAGAGTCGGGGTCCTAGGTTCAAATACCATTAAGGTATTTGAAAAGCTCATCCAGATGTTGGCCGAGGTCAGATTTGAACCATCTCTCTATCTCTTAAAAGCAGCAGTGCTAACAAATGACTCAAGACACCTCTGCTCTTTGCTCCAGAGGAAGAAAACAGGAAGCATAACCCCCCCCCCCCCCCCAGAGGACATAAAAACACCATCCAAATGTTGCCATCAGACAGATTTGAACCTAGAACACCAACAAGACAACAGTGCTAATGACAGAGCCGGTACTGCTGTATCTTGTCGACACCAGAAGCTAGGGGCTGACCGGCCTTGGCTGAAGTTGACACCTCCTGTCACCCCCGGCCTAGCTTCCGATTGGCTGATGGTCAGTCTGTATGTTCTCTATGGATTTTTCCCTCTGCAAGGCATGTGAACCCCGTGCTGTAGTCTCGCGCCTTCCAGGTCACCTGGGAGTGTGCCATCTATGCTGTCTCACTGTGGCCTGTAGCTGAGGCACTCACAGCTTCCCTGTATTGTCCTCTCCCCTCCCATGTCAGCACGTGGCCCCTATGTTGCTGTCCCCGGTCTCGACCGCCGTCTTCTGATACCTGTGGAGAGCTGCTTATAAGTCTGAACGATTTTTAGGTTGGACTGAATTTAACGATCAGCTAGCAGTGCCCGAAAAGCGCACGCTTAGACACACTGATTATCGCTAAAACGATCGCTGATTAGTTATTTTTTGCCATCATCGGCTGGTGTAATTGGGCCTTTAGGCTATCAAAGTTAGGATTATTCACTCTTGGGAAAAAAGACGGCTGAGGGGCGATCAAAAAACATGTATAAATACATTAGGGGACAATACAAGGATCTCTCCCATGATCTGTTTATACCCAGGACTGCGACGGTAACAAGAGGGCATCCGCTACGTCTAGAAGAAAGCAGGTTTCATCACCAACACAGACGAGCAGTGAGACCGAAACTCTGCCTGAGGACGTGGTGATGGCAAAATCAATAGGAGTTTAAAAGGGAGCTAAACGTCTTTTCAGAGCGCTGCAACATTGCAGGATATAGACAGTTGGGAAAGAATTTTTTCCGCTCCAGAATAAGGGTAGATTGGTTTCTGACTCAGTTTTTTTTTTTTTTGCCTTCCTCTGTATCAACAAGAGGGGGGAGGGGGGGCTGAACTAAAAGTACCTGTGCTCTTGGGCAGCTTTCACACTACGCCAACTTGTTTGGGAAGTTTTGCAGTAAAGTACAGTACGATGTTGGTGAATGTAGTCTCTAACAGACCCCCATTCTCAGCTGGAAAAAAGATCTGCAATGAATTTTCCGTGCTCTGCGGGTCTTCCAATCCTTGGCATGCCCGATCTGTTAGAAAGGTCACAGATTTTCTCTGCAGATTTGAGTTCATTGCATCGAGTGAAATCCGTTGCTAAATTCTGGCTCAAAACAATGAAATCTCATTGTGGGTTTTGGTGCAGATCTTTAACAGCGGGATGAATGTAAGGAGGTCGGGAGTCTCCTGCTGGCGATCTCATCTGTGATCCACAGTGGATCCCTCACCACGATGGCGGCCGATCCAGGAGTTACATAGAAAGCAGTTCCTTGAAAAACAAATCATGAATGGCAACGGAGATATTTCAGGGCTGAGTGTTTGACTCTAGTGACTGCTCCAAAGGTCTGGGTCACTTCGCTTCTTTCATGGCAGATTATCGCTGTAGATACCTGGAACAATATTTAATGACAAACTTCCCGGAAAAAACGGTTACCAGGATGTTTGTCCTGTCGGAGGATATTCTCTGTTTATATAACCAGCTGTACGGTTTCTCGGATTGCAAGGCCAGTTACTAATCTGATGGCTGGGAAAGAACGTTCACCCAAAACGTTTGCCCGATCATTGGATCAGGTAAATATGCCCACGACTGAATGCTTGTCCATCAGTGGATTGGGTCTCTTATATGGACATTAAATCCTAGCGGGTCAGCTGCACACCTCCCTGTGTAAGCTAGGAGATGTACGTCTGATGCATGCAGTCTGTATGGGGGCGACTAATAACTATAGTTTATCCCATATAGGTAATCCTCTGCTGTGCGGGAATGACCGTGAAGAAGCACTGATTGACGCTCTGTATGACAGGCTGGTTCTGGGCTTGTGTACAAGTACCCTCGGGATATGTTCACCCGAGCAAATGCGACGTAGGTCAGTGGGTAACCTGACCGCCTTACCTGCTGTTTGACTGCAATATTCAAGCGTGTGCGATGCCTCTTTGTAGTAATGCACTATTTGCATCCATTTTTCACGTGCATGAAAAATCATGTGGTTCCAATAGCAGAATGCTTTAAAATGGATCACACTCACATGGCATGTGAAGGCAATTTTTTTTTGTTTTTGTCTTTTTACTGCTTCCATAGAAAATATTGCCCGTGTTGTAAAAAAAGAAAATAAAAGTTAAAAATCCTATCCACACTTTACATTTGCGCTGCGAGCTAGCACGATTCATCATTTGATTTCAGGTTCTGTTGCAGTCGATTTTTGATCCGAGGGAGATGAAGTCTTGAACTGCTTTGCTTTCTTCATAGTTTTAAAAAAAAAAAAAATTTTCCTGTATTGTTACCAGCTGTAGTCATCTTGGCTTTCTTGATATTCAAGTATACGCCTGCTTTTTTACTTTCTCCTTTTAACCTTTAGAATTGGTTGTTCAAGATCTTTCTGCCAGCAAAGTTGTATCATCGGCATATTTGGGATTGTTGATGGTTTTTCCACCACTCTTGCCTCAAGATCGCCTCTGCATACAGGCTATACAATGTAAGGGATAAGGTGCTGCTTTGGCGTGCGCCTTTCCCAATTTAGACCCATTCTATATTATTGTTGGAGGTCCTGACTGTAGCCTCTTGGTTCCCATATAACGACTGAATGAGTTGCCCCCCAGATGTCCCGGGACTCCCATTTATCATCAGCATGGCCACAGCTTGCCATGGTCAATACAATCAAAGGCTTTGTTGTAATCGATAAAGCATATGTACACCTTCTGGTATTCCCGGGCCTTTTCCATTATCCATTGGAGATTTGCAATTTGGTCTCTTGTTCCTCTTTCCTTGCGAAAACCGTCTTGTGCGTCAGGAAGTTCCCATTCCACTATTGCCGTCATGCATTATTGTATAATCTTCAGTGGGATTTTGCTTGCATGCAGTATTGGGGATATTGTGCCGTATTTTGAGTATCCTATCGGGTGGCCTTTTTTGTGAAGCAGCACGAAAACTGACCTTGCCCAATTTTTGGCCACGATTTTGCTTCCCAAATCATGCGACAGTGCTGTTGGCATCTGGACTGGCAGGGCTTAAGCAGGTAGGCAATAGATTCCAGGGGCTTGCCGATGTGGTCGCTGGTTCACTGCCCAATCATCGTCATCCTCCACGATATCGGGTTCTATTTCTGTTAGTTTCTTCTGTTTGCGGTTGATGGTTTCTGCGGATGTTTGTGAACAGGTATTCTGTAGATTCCCGCCATGTTCCGTATTTAACTTCATTGGTGCTGCTGTTTTTCTGCGACTTCAGAAACCTAGTTTGATCTTTGACAACAAGCAGTTAGCGGTCGGGACCACAGTCTGCGCTTGGGAACGTTTTTGCTGCTAGACCTGAACTGTAATTCATCTGCTTGCGGTGAACTCTGTTAGGAGACGGCCCGGTGTACTAGTGGCGTTCTGGTTGTGCGAACAATGTGTTTATAATCGCTAATCTGTTTTCTTGGCAAAATTGGAAAAGTTGGTTACCAGCATTTCTTTCTCCTAAGTCAAATTTCCCTATACTTTTTTTTTTTTTTTTTTTCCCTTCGGTGGGAAGTTTGGATTGAAATCGCTGATGTAAACGGTGTCCAATTTTTTGGGACTTGTTGCAAGGATTCTTGGACATGGGCATAACACTTTCGACTTGTTCATCCGTGTTAGTGGTCGGGGCATATATTTGTATTACAGATATGGCGCGAGGTTTTCCACTGATATGGACGGTCGTGATCCTGTCGCTTATGGCACGGAAATCTTGGACAGCTTTTCTAATATTTTTGTTCACTATGAAGACAACACCATTCCTTCAGACGTTATTCACTTCTGGTAAAGTATCAGTTCCCAGTCTAGTGAAGTTCACTGATCTCCAGAAGGTTGATATTCATTGGCAAATTGGACATTAAAAAGAATGAAATGCTATATTTATTCCACGTATGGTCCATGTTCCAATTTTTATACATTCTAGTAAAGCGTGGGCGATCTTTCGCTATGTGCCACATCAGCAGGCCGCCATCAGGATGGTTTTCCCTGTCTGCTACAAATTCCAACATGCTGTTGCTCGACTGCTGGAACATTGTAGGGGTTTTCCAGCCCAGGTGGGGTGGCCTTCCAGCACCGTCTCTTCAGACGTGTTTTCGAGGAATATGCTGGTGGTATATAGTGTAGTAGGTCTTCATGTTTGTCTTCACTCCTCCCCATTTTTCCGGGTTTGGGACGGCACATGGCTGTGTTATGAACGCTGTGTTTAGTTGATAACACAACCATGCGGCTGCGTTATAACCATGCCATTGTGGCTTCGGCAATAAATTATACTTTTTGATATTGTAATTATATCAACGTTACAATTGCACGCAGAAAGTTTAATCACTTGATTCTGACAACTTCTAAGTGAATGTTCTGTGTGTCTTTTTTTTGTTGTTGTTGTTTTATATTTTGATGGAGTGTATTTTGCAATCCTCAGCTTCCAAACTGAAGCTAACAGTCTTGATGTTGGCTCAGTTATAGTTTTGGTGTAATGATGGTATTTGTCCCCTAGATGGCGCTGTCTTATCAGTAAAAATCAAACCTAAAGCGCTATGCTTTTGAGAGGTGCAAGCCTATGGGTTTTCTCTTCAGTGCATCCAGTCCCCCAGCCGTGCAGCTTTGGATACAGCGTACAAGTCCTAGAACGGCCATTAATAGTATTATTTCTCATGCACACCTGGCAGGTAATTTTGAAAAGTTAAATACACTTCACTGTTTTGCTTGCTGATAATGTTTGTTTTCTGCTCTCGCAGGCCCCGCCATCCATGGTCAACAATGAACAACGGCAGCACGCAGAACACATATTCCTCTCCTTTAGAAAATCAAAGTCGCCCTTTGCTGTATGCAAACACATATTAGGTGAGTTTGAGTTGAGCTTAATCTTTCTTTATCTTTGAAGGAAATGTGGACAAGAACTGCTTTAAAATGAGGTAAAAACAAGATAAAAGAAAGGTAAAAGAAGTGCTTTACCATACAGTCATGTGAGCCCGGCCTAAATGTCTGGCAGTGACGCCCATTTTTAAAAATGGCATGCTTTTGGTTTTTGAAATTTTTTTTTTTTTTTTTATTCGCTGCAACTTCTTTTTGGCAGACAGTCTAATGGTCGTTATAAAGCTCTGTTAAAATGGCCACTCTGGTGAAAAAGGCATTTTTTTTCATCCCCGCCCTCCCTGATCTGATTGCTTGTCACTCTCTGGATGGCTCCTGTGTACAAGGTGTATCCACGTTCTTAGGACTCCAAATTTTTTGCTCTAAAAAACCCCCCAGAAAGGTGAAAGTGTTGACACTTTTCAACATACTCTCCGTACATGCTTTTTTGACAACTTCAATGGCTTAATTTTATGGCCACTGCGTCCTTAGGAGTCTGTTTTGTACACTGGAAAATTGCTAACAGAAGAACGGTACAACTGGAGAATGTGCAACCACAGAGCGTCCTGAAAAACTGCATCCATAGCTCAACTGTTGTGACAATTTACGGAATGAAGGCATTGTTCATGCCGTCATCACATGTCAAGATCGCCTGGTACATTGCAACTCATCCAGCCTTGTGATCGTTGGTCAACATTTGCGGCACCCACCTGAAGGGAAACTTTCCGCGTCTTCAGGTCTACACGCAGGATGGTGTATGGAAATGCTGAATTTGCAGGCCATCACTTCACAGTTATTTGGTGATCCTCCATAACCACTTGCTCAAAACATGTCAAAGCAGCTGATGCAGAGCCAACGAGGATCTGTTGGTTCTCTTTCACAGGACATTCGGACGCTTTTTATCTGTTGCACCCATGAGCACACTATTTTTCACATTTATGACATATTCACCACATGTCTCGCTCAACAAGTAAAACAAATGGATGATTACACGCTGTTCACTTTAAGTATTGAAAGCACTCCTAACTCCAGCCGCTGTCATGGGGGATCATCTCCAAAGAATGCTCACATCTTCTAAAAGGTGTCCCTTGTTTCTATCTTCCCCTTTTCCCAGAGAAAAACATTAGGAGACCGTAGAATTTGAATGCACTTTGTATATTGCATTCACTTCCATGCAGTGCAACCTCCTGTCTGATGCTTATCAGGCACCAACTAAAACTTGAGATTTTTTTTGCTGTCAGATTAATCCCATGTTGCATTAGCACAGCATTACATGGGAAGCTACAGTAGATACTGTACCAGCTCTGCTGCAGGGAAAACACTGACATTACACTTTGTATTCGCTTAAATAAACTATAGACCATAAGTATACAGTCGGAAGGATGAGCTGTGATCTCCTCTATTATAATGTATGATGAGGTGTGTGATCCTCAGGAACGCTGATTAAAAATGTCTGCGTCCCGCTTTAAGCAGTTCCTTCAGTAGGGTCCATCACACAGATGATATGCTGACTTGAAACTAAACTAACAAACCCAAGTAAATCTGAGCTGGTCAGAATGAGCTCACGTGACCGCCTGAGCAGAAAGAGGCCAAGAGTTTCAGATAAAGGCAAAACTAACAAAGATCACATTAGCTGACTTAGGCCCGGATCACACGGGCAGATTCCACTTGTGGAATTCACGATGGGCGTCTGCAGCAAAATGAAAAGCATGTAAATTCACTTTTTTCTCACACTCGCGGATACAAATTGCGTATTCCACGAGCACAAGAAAATTCGCAGCATGCTTTATTTTGCCACGGTCTTCGCCTGGACTGCCTCCATTGACTTCAATGATGGCTATCTGACCCGCAGTCCATATGCAATTAACACTGCATATGGGTTTCAGATACCCACATTGCGCCCGCTCGGGGAACACAAATATTAACATTCGCAATACATCAAAATAAGGCACAGACTACATTAAAAAAATAACAAAAAAAACCCACCTTTTTTAATGTTTCAGATAGGAAATCCCTGTAAAGGGCCACTCTGGTGAAATTTTGTTTTCATTCATTATGTAACTAGCTCCGCGGTATATATAATTGGCTAGTGTTTTGCTTAGTTATTTCTACTGGAGACTCTTGGCCGCCTTCTCCACAGATGGTCATGTGATCTGCATTCTGACCAGCTCTGATTTACTTAGGTTTATGTGCTCAGTTTCTAGTCCGTTTATATATGATGCTACGGTATTACATGGACCTTACCACAGAAAATGCTTAGAGGGGGATACAGACACTCTTGTCAGTTACTGATGATGATCACTCAACTCCTGTCACAGTTATAATAGAGGAGATTACAGCTCATCCTCCTGACTGTATACTTACAGCCTGTAACTTATTTACATGCATATAGAAGGTAATGAAAATTAAACTCTCCCACCCACCAACCAGCCAGAAATGGTATGGCCTCTAGGCCAGAGCTCCCCAACTCCAGTCCTCAGGGACCACCAACAGGCCATGTTTTCAGGATATCCTATGGTAAGAACACCTGTGGTAATGTCTGAGGCACCGACAATAATTACATCACCTGTGCAATACTGAGGAAATCCTGAAAACATGACCTGTTGGGGGTCCCTGAGGACTGGAGTTGGGGAACACTGCTCTAGGCGATGCTGTGCTGATGGATCATGGGACTGATGTGAAAGCAAAAATTTCACCATCTAGATGGTACCTGATAAGCATCAGACAAGAGGCTGTACTGCATGAAAAGGACTGCAATATACAGGGTACACGTCCAGAGTGTGACAGGTATTCAGGTGAGGGGGGGGGGGGCAGGTGTGGAAAAATGAGTTTTCGCCAGAGTGGCCCTTAAAGTTATTTTATAAGAATAGTATAAGGAAAACTGGAGTGCAAGTCATTGCTGCAAGACACCAGTGTAATGATGCTTGTAAACCACTACAGACACATTTTTAAGACCTTCTGAAGGGTCACGTTAAAGGGATTTTCCACCCAAATACTATTAATGACGTATCAAGAAAAGTCCTCAGCAGTTGATTGGCCAAGGCCCGAACAGCGGGTCTCAGCCAATCAGCTGATTGGGTGGATGCTGACAGTGCCAGTATACTCTGTGGTCACAGCAGAAGCTGCTGCTCCGACCCCTATGTGATGGCCAGTGCTTGTAGCTGCAGGCACAGCTCCCATTGATTTCAATAGACTTCAATACAGTGTTATTGTATAGATGTACGTTGACATGTCACTCTGCCACTGGAAAGAACATTTGCTGCACAGGGTTTTGTTTTTTTAAGAGGTCTATGCTGCATTTTCCTGTTGTATACTACCCTGAGGGAGGCCATGCTTTTGGCTCTTAAGTGAATACAACTCTGTGAATGCATTTGCCCATATTTATGAATGCGTTTCCCAAAGATTCATGTCTAACACGGTAGAGCCGGATTCCGCATGCAGAACCCCTCAGAGGTGCCGCGCGTACCTGATACTTTCAGTTTATATCTGTACTGCGGATGGTCCGCACGGCTCGCCGTCGGAGATGCGCAGTACATTTTTATATTTTTTTTAAACTACTGCTCTTCTCGATGACGTGGAATCTGCGACCTTTCCACAATGCTATTGCGGTAGGGCCGCGAATCGGACTGCTTCCATTGACTTCAATGGAAGCCGTCTGCGCGAAATCTGCATGAAAATTGAGCATGCTGCAATTTTTTTTTTCTCCTCCACTTGCAAAAATCGCAATTGGTTTCCACAAGTGTGCAGGAAGAATAGCTTTCCTATAGCATCCTATCGGCGGCACTTGCTGCGGATTCCGCAGCAAATTTCTGCTGTTGGTAGGAGGCCTAAAGCAGCATGGATGTCTTTGTGTTTTTTTTTTTTTTTTTTTTTTTCTTGATTTTTATATGAATATTAAATATGCTATTTTCAGTGTAGGGTAAATTGTTCCATGTGCCACTTTTTGTAAATTTAGCACAATTTAAGACTTGAGTTCTAAAAAAAATTGGCGCAATATATGCCAATATATGCCAATATTCATCAATAAGGGCCATTGGACCTGTGTGCCAGGAGCTTTTCCCAACATATATGGTGACTAGTGCTTAGATGCTGTCGTACACAGAACCTTAGTTTTTGTTAAATCACAAATCTACAACCGACGCAGATGCATGTAAAATGCAGCAACTTTGCAAAACTCTTCCATATAGCTGTAACTGCTATAGAAGACAAAATGTATGTTTATAAGCAACATGGTGTTGACTGCAAGATCAGATAACACAGGGTTGGTTTATGGTCCGTAACCATGGAAACACACGGGTCTTCATAGGAACTATTGATGCAAAATTAAAGTTTGTAACTAAAACTAATTGCAAAGTTGCTTTACTTCTCATTGATACGTTTGAAATACAGGAAAACTAAGCCGATACAAGTGACTCTCCCAAAGATCCTCCTTCCTGTAAGTGTTGTCGTGTGGTTGTAAATCATCCTTAATACAGAAAGTGTAGAAATCTGTGGAGAAAGTTTGTCAGCTATTTTGAGGAGTTCCAAAGACATGAATTATTCTGGATGAACGGTTTATCAGTAGTGATTGTCAGAAGTAACAAGACTGTATACTAACTGTATGAACATCTGTTTCCCTCACAGAAACTAGTAAAGTGGACTACGTACTTTTTCAAGCTGCCACGGCGATCATGGAAGCTGTCGTAAGAGAATGGATCCTGTTGGAAAAAAGTAGCATAGAGTCACTCCGTACATTCCTTCTAACTTATGTCTTACAAAGGCCCAAGTAAGTAGTGAGTCGCCGGCACATTCACAAGCTGCTCTGTTTACAGGGGATCGGAAACGCTTTTGTAATGATGAGCTTGTGAAATTATGTCATAAAAACTCTGTTCGTAGCTGCACATCCTTACTCTATGCCAGTAGGGGGCGCACACTACATTAGGTTATATGGCTTTGGCAAACTTCTAAAAACATGTAGGCATTCTGCAGAGATGTGGACCGTACTTACACTTTAGTATTAGAGGTTTGTTTAACCCTGTGCAAACTATAGAAACTTAGAGCGCACCAGGTGAGGCGAGTACCAGGACCCCCGGGTAGTGGACATGTAATATAAATGAGAGCTTGAAAGGTAAAGGGGTTTTCTGGGGCTTCTCAAAAAGTTAAGGGCAGCGAATAAAAGATTAGCCTACTCCCTGCCCGTAACAACTTCTTGAAAAGTCTTCACCTTTTATAAGGTGTGTTTGTTTTTGTTTTTTTTGTTAAATTTTTAATTTTTTTTACTTTTGTGTAACTTAAAGGGTTTGCGTCATGACAGTCCGTACATGTAATGTGAGCAACGGTGTCCCTATGACAAGACCTGTCATTGCAATCATGATTTTCTTTACACAGGTATAAGGTTGTCAGAAAAAGATTAATGGTTTGCATAGTAGTTCTTGTCATACGACTGTCCCGCCTTTTTGTATTTTCCCCTTTATATAACTTGTTCCTTCTAAACTTTCTTCCTGTACTACTTATTACATTTCTGAAAATGGCCCAACTTTTTTTTGTTTGTTTGTTTTGTTTTCTTTTAGCCTTCAGAAATACGTACGAGAACAGATCCTGCTGGCAGTAGCGGTCATAGTAAAGAGAGGGTCTTTAGATAAATCCATTGACTGCAAGAGCATTTTCCATGAAGTCAATCAA
The DNA here is from genome assembly GCF_035609145.1 of Eleutherodactylus coqui. Lineage (NCBI taxonomy): Eukaryota > Metazoa > Chordata > Amphibia > Anura > Eleutherodactylidae > Eleutherodactylus > Eleutherodactylus coqui. Next base: position 436,207,218 of record NC_089837.1, on the reverse strand, counting down.
CTGATCAGCAGCGGTAACCCTACAGTAGTAAGTAGCTGATATCTGAAATGCTGTGTTTTTAACTCTAGATCACTAAACCTTAGTCTCACAGATACTCTTGCTGAGCCGTGGTTGTCTGATACTGTCACTTTGAGGAAGTGTATTAAGGCAAGTATCAAAGATATTTTGAACATTGAAAGCGTTGTGACAAGTACTTCTCAAGCACAGCCAAACTAAATCACAAAATTAGCGCATTTTGTCCATCCCGGAAGCACATGATGACCAAGTTCTCTTACCGCTCCTGCAGCAAAGCCATTTGTGGCGAACACACTGTTCCAGTTTACTATGACTGCAAGGAATAAGTTTATTTACTTTGATAGTTTTTAGGAAATTTAATAAATGTCCGTTTTTATGTTACTTTTTCACTAATTGATTCGATTTAAGTATTAAAGTTTAATTTTGTTAGTCTGTGAGACTAATATGTAGTGACAGTGTAACTCGAAAATTTGTTTAGTGATCTAGGGTTAAATAACGTGTTTTTTTTATTTTTTTTTATTTTTTTTTTTAAATTAAATGTTGGTAAGTGATATAGAGGATTTAATAGGTAAGGTTTGTCTGTTTTCATGACCCAGACGTGTACTATAGGGTTGATAGTCCTGGTGATGTGTTGAATATTGAGAACAATTAGGTTTACTGTATTAAAGGTCAAAACAATCTAAACTGCAGTTCAGTCTTTCCAAATGCAAAATAATGCACGTGGGAGAGCAAATCCTTAAAGGGGTTGTCTCGCGAAAGCAAGTGGGGTTAAGTACTTCTGTATGGCCATATTAATGCACTTTGTAATATACATCGTGCATTAAATATGAGCCATACAGAAGTTATTCACCTACCTGCTCCGTTGCTGGCGTCCCCGTCTCCATGGCTCCGTCTAATTTCGGTGTCTTCTTGCTTTTTTAGACGCGCTTGCGCAGATGGGTCTTCTCCCTTCGGCTCGGCAGCAGTGGCGTTTTGGCTCCGCCCTCTTGTACGCGTCATCGCATAGCTCCGCCCCGTCACGTGCCGATTCCAGCCAATCGGGAGGCTGAAATCGGCACATGTGACGAGGTGGAGCTACGCGATGACGCGTACAAGGGGGCGGAGCCAAAACGCCACTGCTGCCGAGCCGAAGGGAGAAGACCCATCTGCGCAAGCGCGTCTAAAAAAGCAAGAAGACACCGAAATTAGACGGAGCCATGGAGACGGGGACGCCAGCAACGGAGCAGGTAAGTGAATAACTTCTGTATGGCTCATATTTAATGCACGATGTATATTACAAAGTGCATTAATATGGCCATACAGAAGTACTTAACCCCACTTGCTTTCGCGAGACAACCCCTTTAAGAGTATCGTATTGGCTGTTCTGTGTTATCCAGGACTTCTGAAGAGAACGATTTAGGAGTCCACACTGTGGTTGGACAGCAAAGAAAGTAAGAAGTATGCTCTGCTGCATACCTAGAGGTATAACCAGTAGAAAGAGGGCGATTGTGATCCCACTGTGTTCAGTTGTGGACATGCAGTACCTCTGGATTCCGGCTATGGAATCCGGCCATGACCGCGGCCGGTGACCCTGCATGCCTGTCATTCTCCTGCTTCTCAGTGTTGCGGATGATCTGCACCATTCGCTGTTGGACATGTGCAGTACAGATATATAATTATTTTTTTAAACTGCTTTTCCTGTGAAATTGCGCACGGGCCACGAGTCAAACCGCTTCCATTGACTTTAGTGGGAGCCATCCATGCGGACACTGCAGGAAAATGGAGCAATTGGTTTCTGCTCGTGTGCATGAAAAATCACTTTTCCATAGCATGCTATAAAGGATATTTGAGGTGGAACCCAGAGGCGGACACCTGCTCCAAATTCAGTAGCAAAAATCTGCCCGTGTGCATGAGGCCTAAACCTGAAAAAAAACCCGGATAAAATAGAAGTCCAAAAACTGACTACAAGAATGGTGAAAGGTATACTGACGACGTATCCTCTGGATAGGCCATTAATAGTTGATAGATGGGCGTCCAATGCTCGGGACCCTTATCAATCAGCTGATCTTCCGGCCCTCTGTTCATTGCAATAGGACAGATATTGTAATAAGTGGACAGGGGAGGAAGTGCCGGCACAGGCTACACTCCCATTGAACTCAACGGAAGAGCAGTGCTGCTGCAGCCCTTCCTGATCCTCTCCTGGATAGGACTGGATGTGATGTCCTGAACAGCAGAGAAGCAAGAAGGGCTGTAGCAGCACTGCTCTCCCGTTGATTTCAATGGGAGTGTAGCTTGTGCCGGCACTTCCTCCTCTGTCCACTTATGACAACATCCAGCCTGCTGCACTGGACAGTGGACAGGATGATCAGCTGATGGACCAGGGTCCCGAGCAGTGGATAGGTCATCCGTGGGGGTGGGGGTGGGGGTGGGGAATGGCAGAAAGACTTAAAGCCTGGAGGAAAGAAGAGAGAGGGAGACATGATGGAAATCTTTATATATCTCTCTATGCGGGAAGTGTCTTATTTAGGAAGCTTAACACTAGAACAAGGGGGCACAATCTGAAATTAGTTGAGGGGATGATGAGAAGAAATGTCGCAAAACGTAACATTTTTTTTCTTTTTTTACTGAAAGAGTAGTAGATGCTTGTAAGAAACTTTCGGCAGTCGTGTTTGGAAAATCAACTAATAAATGTACTGCGCCGCCTGGTGTAAGCCTCTTATCCATCCAAAAGAAGTAAAATGGAAGTATGAGTGCCGACTAGTCAGACTACGTGGTCTTTTTGTGCTGTCAGTTCTCAGTATTTCGCTTTATGTTGTAGTTCTTGTTCTGTGGCACATATGTCCTGTTAATAAGCAGTCATATCCATGATTTGGAGTACTGCTGTGTGCAGAGCTACTGAATGTTTTCAGGCGTACGGGCATAAGCCTCGTCTCAGTTCTGTGTCTGACATTAGCAAGATACACAATGTAATGAGTTAAGTTTGCCTCAGTTGTCGGTACCAGAAAAGTTTGACAGCTGGTTTGCACAATTCAGACCTCCATCGTCTTGTGCTGAGATGTGTACAATGCACAGTGATTGGTGTGAAGGGTGGTAAGTCCTAAAATGTGCAGCTCATCGGGAGATCTGTTGGCATCCATTCCTCATTCAGTGGGCACACTGTAGTTAACTTTTTTCGTGTTGAGCGATTACATGCCAGTCATTAGATATCCTCCTGTGACCCAAGTAGCCATTGTCCCTTCTATAGCTATAATACATGCAGCATCTGCTGTCCTCTTGTCATTTCCCCATGATGGCTGGACTTTGGGACCCGCTCATCAAAAAGGTTTTATCAGAGGAAGCGGTGGCAAGGGACTAAAAGGGAAAATTGTAATATTATACAATGTCCTTTTAAAAAGTGAATGTGTGATCATGTAGTGAATGACAATAATTGGAGATAAGCTGCTGCCATAAGTTTTTGGTAGTAACTTATTTTACCCTCCCTATTAAGAACACATGGACACTCGTCTATGCCAAGCATGCATGTCTATTGTAGTGGTGGAGATGGCAGTCGGACACCGAACAGACGGCTTTCTAAGGGGTATTGCCAACTCAAAATGGGGATCCTGAGCAGAGGACCCTCTGCATTTACAATGTACATGGTATGTACTAGCAGGGCGGTTGGGGAACGGCTTAAGCTCGTGATCCATGCTCTAGATAGCATGGAAAATTGAGCCCAGAATAACCATTCCATGTAGAGAGGAGGAGGGGACGTGGAGCCGGGATGCTTTACTGATGGGCGCAGGCAGAATAATTCTTAGGACTTAAAAGCTTATGTTGTGGTTTGCTTGCAGGTGGGGATATGGTATGAGCGGGCCATTTTCCTTCCAGGACATGGTTACAGAAGTTCTAGTCATGCGTGTGGTTTTGTTTCCACTAGCAGATCCTGGGTGTCGTTGGCTTCCCCAGTTCGACTCTATGCAGCAATCCCCCCATATTGCAGGATAATGCTGTGTAATGCTTGGCTGGTGTAGTGTGACTCCTTCCAGGATCCAGCTTGTTTAAGGTCAGGCTTCATTACAGAGGGGTCAGGGAATAGGTTATGTCATCTATGGTATGTAAGTTGGAACAGGGGAATATTAACCCCACTTGTTCTTTGACTGTTGCTATTACTGACCAAAACTGCTTATTTCTGAAGAGAGAATCTGCTGATTTATTGCATTTTGGCATTTGTGACTTTTTTTCCCAGTTTTAAAAATGCACTTTTTTTAATGCTAAAACTTTTGACAAATTTTGCAGTATACAGTGATGCCTTGGGTTGCTAGTGCCTCAGCTTGCAAGCTTCTAGACTTGTGAGCAGGCTCTCTGCTGAATTTTGGCTCTGATTTTAACAGCAAAAACTGTTATGAGCCTGCTTCCACATTGCCGCATTGCTATCGATGGGGCCGCCGTCGCTGCTGCTGCTGGCGGGCCCATTGAATACAATGGGCTGCCGGCAACCCCTGCAGTGATTTTCGGGGAAGGGCTTTAAATATAAGCCCTTCCCTGGATGTGTAAAAAAAAAAATACAAAAAAATATATACTCCCCTCTCCTCTCTTGCTGGGGTTCAGCCACCTGTAGCAGCTTGTTCTCCCTGCACTGCTCTGAAGTTTTTTCATCAGGCAGTGATTTAAAATCTGAAAGACCTGTATCTGATTGGCTAAGCGCTCAGCCAATCACAGGCAGCGCTCAGCCATTCAATGAATCACAGTTGAGCACTGCCTGTGATTGGCTGAGTGCTCAGCCAGTCAGACACAGCTCTTTCAGCAAACCCTGCCTGATGAAAGAACTTCAGAGCAGTGCAGGGAGAACAAGTGGCTACACACGGCTGAACCCCGTGTGTGTGTGTGTGTGTTTTACACATTCTAGGGATGAGAAAGAGCTGTATCTTCATTGTTTGTTCATCATCTGGAAATTGGAAAATATTCTATTACAATGGTGTATGAGATACATGCAACAGACAGTGGAAGTTGCATATGATATTCAGTAACAAATAAGAACTGTTAGTATTATGACAATAGATTCAATTACAATGATATATGGAATGTACCAGTATACCAAATTCATTAAATGATTAATAAAACGAGGATAAAAAATAAGTTAATAGCCTGCAGTACCAAGCCTAGCCGCTGCAATGGGAACAGAGCTGTCTGCTCCCTGCATGAATCTACTCCTTGCATGAGTGCATTGGCCTGACGAACAGCTCATCAGAGGGGGTAGGCCCTTCGCTGATCTATTGGTGGCATATCCTAAGGATGGCCATCAATAATTTACATCTGGACAACACCTTTTAACTCAAGAGCTACTTATGCACCAGTAACTGTGCTCCCTATAAGCTGTAGGGCACATGCTCGGGGGCCCTTAAAGGCGCCAGCCCATCAAGTGGTTCCATTCAAAATGTAGCTCTCTGCAGTCCTGGCAAACGGCTCATTTTACTGGGGACAGCCGTAGCCAACTAGCCTAGTGTTACATGGCAGCCGCTGCAATGAATGGGCTGGCTTTGTAATACAAGGGCGGCTAGAGCACACCAGAACAAAGTATTCTCCTTTCTGACTGATGGGGCTACCCACTGGGGACCCTCTACCGTTACCCTTTAATTACTCTGTTGGCATCACAAGCGAATGTTGAATTATGAGACCTTTACTGTAATTTCTAATGCGGTCCGACCCTTTTGGTTTGTAAGTGGATCCATGTGATGGGTAATGTGGTCTTGTGATGCTTTAGGAGTGATTCATGAATAAGTGATGTCCTCTCGGCTCCTGTAGTATGCCTCTGATGGTCACACGCATTCTGCACTGCCCTAGTTTGCAGGGGGCGGTTGCATTTATCTGGTTTGTGTTACAGGCCGCAGAGTGAGGCGTATATAGTATTAGTTTCCAACACATTGGAAACTTTCATTGGTATACGGTTCATATTTTTAGGCGTGTCGTATGACCCCAGCGTGCAATCCACATTCTTTCCGGTTGACATGCAAATACTATTCAAATAGTCCCAGAAGCCAGAATGCTGATGCGCAGATCTAAGGATGTCACGGACTGAGTACTACGATAAAACTACCATTTGTACCGGCAGCTGGGAACATCTGCACTCCCCTAGACGCTCCGTCATTCGGCTTTAGCAGCTGTACCCGCCGCGTCTCTCGGGATGGCTTTTTACTCTATAATAAATATTAATCGGCATTGCTGAAAACCTGTGGGGGGGGGGGGGGTGTGCTGTTTCAACTCCCGTAGACTTGAATGTCGAGATCTACTTGCAAGGCCACCTTTTTAATGAAGTCTCAGGATTCGGCTGCTGCCTCACCTGGGGTTGGCTCTTATTCGGTAGTTGTCACATATCCTGTGTTAATTGATAGAAACTGGAAACACAAATGCATATGATATTGCAGATAATGGTTAAATATCTCCTGGCACCAAAATCACTAATAAAAGAGTTTGTTTCTTCAAAAATGACATAACTTTATTCTGTGAGTCAGTTCAATTACAACAATGCCAAATTTATATAGAGGGTTTTTTTGTTTTTTTTTTCTGTATAGTTGTGTGAGCGCTCCTTTTTAGCGGGACGTCCTGTAGTTTCTAATAGTATTGTTTTGGAGTACATATGGCGCTCTAATTGCTCCTTTTATTAAATGTTTTTCTTGGAGACGGGGAGGCCAAGAAATGTAATTCTGGCGTTGTGTACTACTTTTTTCTTTTCTCGGATGTTCATAGTATGGGATAAATAATGCATTACTCTGACAGATTGATTCTTTACAGATGCAGTCATGCCGAATGTTTAATAAAAAAATGATTAAACTTTTTTGTACTTTTCTTTTTCGTTCCCCCGGGGAACTTGATGCTTGACCGTTCATAAAATATAATGCCATAGTATTACATTATACCACTTCTTGACAGGCAGTCTATGAAACTATACCACAGGCATGGGTTAGTAGGCAATCCACACTGGGGGCCTTCAGAGGGTCCCAGGATGCCATGGCAACCAAACGGCATCTTACAAGCTCATAGAGGGGGTGGGGCCTCATTTGGAATCCCCGAATGCTGATAGTGTATATGGAACAGGATCGATCCCTGATACCGTTATATAAAAACACCACACCCCTGAATATATGTTCCGGGGAATGAAGGGGTTAATGATATTTTCTTCAGTGTCACTGCGTATTTTTAGTAGCTACACTTAGACTAATGTTAGAAAGCTTATTAAAGAAGCCCTTTGGCAGGGACATTCCCTGTGCTGCCGGTCAGCCATCTACTTGGTAACGGCATCACAGTTCTTGGGATTGGTTGGGGGTCCCAGCAAGGTGACATTGATGAGAAATGTAGAGAGCCGTGGCCGTAAAGACTGCTGGGGGTCTAGTTGTACGAGAACTAGAGGGCCACAGGTGGGAGAGAACCACTCTAGAGAGTGATCGACGCATAGAGGTTAAGGCCCTTCTACCTGGCCGAGGAGAACATTAATTTCCCTGTCTGTTGGCCTATTTTTGCAACTCCATGGCAGACACACAACAAATGTATCAGCAGCGATATGTAGCAGAACAGAGAACCATGCTTAAGTTCTTGGGTCTATACAGTTTTCGGCCTCCAATTTGAGGAATTTCCGTTCACATTTTGCATTAAAAAGAGACCCTAAATGAACAAAAAAAAATTACAAAATCACAGCGGTCCTTCCCGTCTCTAATGCACTGCTCTTCCATATTGCAATCCCAGTGCTAAAACCCTCCTATTTGTGCCCCTGGAGTCGGCCGGTTGGTTCCCGCTGTGAGGTGATATGGCTCATGTTTTCTGTGTGTCTAGAACATTATACCATAAACCATCATGTAATAACCCAACCACAAATCCATGTGAGGAGATGCTGATGTATGTGGGCAGCAGTAGGTTTCTTCTGTATGTAGTGATTGATGGCTCCACTCTCGCTGATCTGTTCCTCTAAAGAAGCAGCTGAGCCGCCTTTGTTAGCGCTAACCTTTTGTGAAGTTTATTTTGGGGAATAATGCTACTGGGCCCGTGCCAGGAGATTATAGAAGACAATCTGTCCCGAGAACAAGAGGAGGCTGCCCGGCCAGAGAATGCGGCTTTTGTGAGTGAGGTGCTTACATGATAAATCTCATTCTGCTGTCTTCACTTTGTACTGGAGAACCAGTAAAGCTCACTTCACGTCATGTTCTGAGCCATCGGTGGTAGGGGAGGATTCCCCGACATATACCTCCAACAGAAGGCTCTGACCTATGGCCCTACATAGGCTCTGACCACGTCCGCGTTGGAGGCTCCATCTCTGATTACTGCCTAAATTCCAGACAAAATGGCACGGCATATAATGTCGGGGGGGGGGGGGGGTGTTAATGCTGGAAGGAAACCCAACTGATCTCATTATAGTCAACTGGGTCCTCTTAGGCGTCACTCAGTTACGCCATAAAACAGGTCCGTTCTTCTAGGGATTCCTTTTTCCTGCTCCAATTACGAAACAGAAAAAGCGGAAACATTGACGCGAGTTTTAGAAAGACGCAGTAAGAATAGCAGTTTTCATAGTATTAGTGCATTGCATAGATTAGTTTTCTCTTTAGTGTTCCCCCATATTGGTGGTCTTTTTCTGGATTTGGTGTTGGGCCCCTTAGGGAAATGTAGTCACCCCATGCCAGTAGAGCTGAATAGTTTGTGTCTGGTTCAGCCTGTGGCCTATAAGACTCCGGAATGAAACCTTAGCTCAATTAAAGGGAATGTTTAACTTTAAGTGACTGGCGTATCCTGAGGATAGGGTCATCCATAGTAAATTAGCAGAGGTCTGTCACGTGGGGCCCCTCCAATCAGCTGTTCCCTCGGCCGGCGCACTTCGCTAACGTATTCAGGAAGCAGACTGTTTCATTCTCACTGCAGTGGCCAGGCTTGGTATCGCAGGCAAAGTTCTCATTGAAGTGAATGGGGATTATTTTATGCAATACCAAGCCTGACCACTTCAGTGGGAACGGGGCTGTCTGGTTCCTGCAGAAAGTGGTTCCGTGCACAATGGCACCAACCCACTGTACAGCGGATCGGCAGGGGTTCCAGGTAATGGCCCCCCCCGCTGATCCACTATTCATGGCCTAGCATGGGGATAGGCCATCAGTGGTCTACGGTTGGATAACCCCTTCAAATCATGACTACACGCTTGCCTGCATTGAGTCTTCAATGGCAGAGTAAATTGAAGAGCATGGAACTAAGGACTTCTGTGTGTCGTATTTGCGTTCTGGAGTAGCAAATACAATCAACAGAGGTGCTGATTTGGAGTAGAGTACCCTTGGGGTGAAAATGGAAAGTTTTTAAGTAGCTATATTCCAGTTATGGGTACTGTATATGAAATTAATGTTTGTGTATATGCATACATACAGTCAGTGTGTGTGAAATATAATCTATCTGGAACATAGCTACTTAAACTTTCCATTTTCACCATAAGAGTACCCAGGGGCATCGTTGGCACCAGGCACTGTGTGACTGGTATATAAATATTACGCACTCCTGTGATGTTTTAGTTGGACTCCTTTATGTCCCGCTACAGAGAATGGCAGCCATTCTTTTATTTAGCTAGCAGATGTTGCCCTTGTAATTGCCATTCATATGAAGCTTATGTCTGTCATGTATGACCAATCTGAAGTTATGTATCTGGTGTGAGAATGACTTGTCGGCACGTGATGATTGTCCATTTATGTAGAACTTTCTTTCCTTTTTTTCTTGCTGAAAAAGTAATTAATGAACCTTAATAAAGCTTATCTATCCAAAATGTCAAGTGGAAAAGTCGAACAATACATACAATACTAAGTTCATAAGGATGATGGACCTTGTGGATGCCTTATGGATGTAGCTTGGTGCTGCAGTGGCGTGCAGGCTCTTGGAGATCATACGTTTCTCTTGCAGGGAGTTGGGGCTCATTCACACGGGCATTAGCATGTACCAGTCGCATAAACATGCTACATTTTTACGCAACCAAAAATTGCTTACGTCCCCGTATTCTACCCTCTGTAGGTTTTTGTGCTGCGAATACACTTTGTATGTGTATGCAGAAGGACCCATTGATTGAATAAACGAGTAGTGACTACACAAGTGTCCAGCTTATTTGTGCAGGCCCTTTCACCTCAATATGCACCAAAATAGGACATGCAGCATATCTTATGGTTTTTTTTTCACCGATCAAACATGCACTCATGTGAACGAACCCATTGAAGTCGATAGGGCCTCTTCACTGCGTATAACACGTGCAAAAATTGCGTGCATAATACACAGTGCAAATCCGCCCATGTAAATGAACCCTGTTAGGTCATAATGCCTGCGGTCCTTTTAATCGCATACATTAGTATCGTTACTTGCCAGAGAAGAACTGAGGATGCAGCAAGTCTTCATAAATTGTCACTAAAGTGACAAACCAGTAAGTAGCATTGCAGCGTTTCCTTCTCTGGTGAAGCCTGCCGCAGCTAATCCCCCTCTGTCAGTCAGTAATGCCTCTTTAATGAGGGTACAGCAGCATGCGGCATCTGCTGTTTGAGTGTTCTTGAAAGTAAATTATTCCATTGACCTTTCATCCCATAACCCTAATGTCGTTCTTGTTCCACTTGCACTGTTGCCCACTTTGGCTGCCCGGCTGACCTCTACATACCAGCACATATAGAGGCAGCTGCTCCTCCGCAATTCGTGGCCTCCCCCTTTTAGTCTCTTAAGAGTTACAGGCATTTGTATAAAGTGACTTCTTGTTGTTGAATGATTGTCAACGATGAAAGATCACTCATTTGCATTGGTGAAACATGTGTTTTACTACTGCAGGTTTATTAGGGTGAAGGGGGCTACAAAAGGTGCGGAGAAAATAAAGTGAAATCCCTAACTTTCCACCTCAAGCCAAGTCTTCATCAAATGACCTTGTATATCTAAGAATGTATGGAAATGATGGTGTAACTTACCAGTGACCCCTGTAGAATCTGCTCATCGGTCAGTGACTTCGAGAAAATTGGCCCCATTCTTTATTGCACAACGGTGTCAACTCATGAGTGTCGCATCCCATACTTCGGGGGCTGCTGGATCAGCGTCTGGACTTGACCATTCAAAGCTTCCACCATTCTTTGGTGAACTCGAGTCTCAGAAGATTTCCTAACACATACTGCATATGCGATTGCATAGATCTTTGACCTGATAAGATTGCTGTATGTACCTTGAGCTTACCCTTTCAGTACACCTTTTTTGCCTTTTTGGGGGGTGCTTTTTTTTTAGCACGTGGATTTGAAATCCACATACAGGAAACATCCAATAGCTGAGGCACTAGAAGTGCAGAAACCAATTTCCCTATTACAGTGAGAGGAGTTTGGTAATGCAGGCACAAATCCAATTAAATTCAATGGGAGTTGTGCTTGTGGAACCAAAGCGGCTGTTGCAGTGTCGACACCAATATCTTCTTCCAGTACTCTTCACAATGACAATGGGCTCTGCAATCTGATCAGTGGGAATCCAGAGTGGAGGAACTCATCCAATTGATTGATGTATCCTGAGGATAAGTCATCAATGGTAGAAGTCTCAGAAGTACTAGATTCTCTCCCTAAGGAGAAATGATACCCTTACTGACCCACCTCTATAGGCCTCTCAGTGGCCAAGTAGGAAACTTACTGCACACTGAGGGACAATTACCCTGAAACAGCTGTCTGTGTATGGTTATGTTCGCCTTCTGCAGAAGATTCTGCCTTCGGCTGATAATTCCCAGTCATCGTTAATTGTTCTGATACGGACCTGCAGGAATGCTACCTTCCATTTGGTGGGGCTGTAGAGGCATTGGTCCATCTTAAGCTTCAGTTCATTAAGAGAGTTGTTTTTTTTTTTTTTTTGTTTTTGTTTGTTTTTTTAAGGTTCTCTTGTAGAACTACTTGGCATAACCCGGAATATGACTTTTACCTTCACCTTCAGTTAGTCTTCTGGCTTAGTGGTTCTTGCAGTCATTGGCTGCTTCCTTTTCCAAGTGAAAAATAAGTTATAAACACAAACAAAAACTCAACGAAATTCACTGTATATGAACTTCACCCTCCACATTGATTTTATGCCAAAAGAACCTAATTTTTGTTTTCTGCAGTGTATGTCGTTATACGGACTAATTAGGGCACATTCACACAGGCGTATGAGTACAACACTGTAAGCCACGCTGCGTTGTACTCATCACAGCCCATTCACTCTCTTGGCAGAGGTCGCATCCGGGCGGCGATTGGCACTGTACATGCCCGAGATTCTGGCGTCACGGACATGCGCAGTGTGACTCTTTTTCCCAAATTCCCTGCTCCGTGCAGAGCGGGGCTGCGTATTAAACGCTTTACTTTCGCAGGTATAGAAATGGAGCATGCTGTAATTTATTTCTCCTGTGGGTTATTTTATACACACATCCACTCGCAGTTCCAACGCAGGTGTCAATGGAAGAATGAAAAGTCCATAGACTTTCATTACCTCCATTCACCGAGTGTTACACGCAGGAAATACGCATGCGTAATGCGCTATGACAATACGCCCATGTGAATGAGCCCTTAGGGAAGGGAGTACACTGTAGTTTGATGTGGGTTATTTCATAAACAATCACAGAAAACGGCCATTACTTACTGAGTGAGGAGTGCATATAGATGCATCCTCTCACCATGCAGGTAGCTGACTACCAAATGAGGGAGCTAATTACACCTGTGAGGGATACCGATGAGACAGCCACTCACACAGCCTCTTAATATAGAGGGGGGTGGCTGCTTGGTGTATACTCGCACACAGAGTGGATGCAAAGTGGCAGACCTTCTGATACATGTAGTTCAACGTGCAGGGTGGTTGTGGGTTATTTAATAAAGCTAACGGGTGCAGTGGTTGTAAATCTGTCATACTTGTATAACGGGCCATGTAGTAGTGTTATCGATGGACGCTTGACCCTGAGTGCATGTCCCAGGTAATCACTGTAGGCATGTGTCGCATACAATGGAGCATCCGTCACTCCGCCGTCCCTCCTTGTTTCGCTGCTTCTGCTGTTTACGGTTGACATTAACCTCTGAAAAGATTGACATAGCTGCCATTGTTGTGCGGCTGGAAGGAAGGCGGTGACACTCATGCTATTCAAGTCTGATCTGTTTAGGTATCGGCCGGCAAAGAGGGATTAAGCTCGGCACGTGCTAGCTAAGATAACAAGCGTCTGTAAGGTCAAGGTAGTGACATGATGCGCCAGTTGGTGGCACTGGGGCTTGACTCTCAGCTGTCGGATCAGCCTGCATAAATAGTATCATCGCATCTTTAATCTTCTCTGTAGTGAGGTATTGCATACACTTCTGTCTGACTACTGACTTACTACTTCATGGACCCGCGCACTCAATATTTTTCTATGCTTCTTAATTTTGTCTATCAATTGTATTTTTGCTAGGCTTTTCGGTAAAAAGCTTCAAGCAAACGTGCACTACAGATGTGAAAATATGGGCTTTTTTTTTATTTTTAGTGTGAGATGGCAACTTCTAAGGACAATTTGGCTACTGAGTTTCCACATATTTTACAGTCCTTGTAGATAGTTAATAAAACTACCGGTACATAGCCTTAAAAAAAAAAAAAGTGCATGAGACAAGTTCACACGTCTCTCCTGCCTCATCGGCTTGGAGGGGTTGTTTCATCAGGATGATCCTAGTAACCTCATGTTGTCCAGAGAGCCTCTGCATGGGCTGCTTGATTAGTGCAGTGGACCTTTTTTGGCCTCAAACACAGTTGGTCATGGCATCCATCTACAGCAAACACAGTTGGTCATGGCATCCATCTACAGGTATTGGAGGACTCGGGGTGTACCAAGAAAACATACCTGGCCCATGATATTAGTCCATCTCCACCAGCCTGAACTGGTAATACCTGATAAGTAGGGTTCATTAATTCATGCTGCTTGCACCAAATTCTGACCTCCCATCAGTATGTTATAGAAATCTAAATTCATCTATGCGCCTGATGTCTTTCCACTGCTCAGTGATCCAGTTTTTGCATTATTTTGCCCGCTGCAGTCTTGCCTTTCTAGATCTCTCTGAAAGCATTGGCTCTCAAACTGTTTCTCTGTTCTAGCCCATCCATGCTGAGGAACGACCAGCTCATCGCTCACATACTTTATTTGAAAAACCAGCATTCTGTTCAGCTACAATTTCGTTGACTATACACTGCCTGTCATCAGGCAATTCTTGACATCCTCCTCTGACTCCTTTTGTTGAGTTTTGTCCACAGTATCTCAACTCTTGTTTTCTTGCCTCAATCAAACCATTCTCGGTATACTCTCCACACTACTACAGCAGAGAACATCACAAGGTTGGCCATGTATGACATCCTGGCCCCGGCTAGTGTAGTATCAATGACCCAACCTTGTTGGAAGTTGATCAGCTTGTTGGGTTTTCCCATTCTAAGGCTACATCCATACGGGCGAGCGTGATATTGGCCGAGAAACTCTGCCCGATATTTGTGCTTGTCAACATGCGTCGTACCCGCTGAAGTGGGGCAATTTCATGCAATAACTTCTAGGAAAATGTTTATTATGCCTAATTTGGCATTATGGCACTTATAGGAGAAAAGCTGCTGGGGAAAAAGTATTTGCTAGTATATCCTACAGTGTGAAAGGCCTAAATGGACGGTATATGTAGATAATTAGCAGGGGGCATATTGTGATCCAGTAGGGTTTGTTGCTGGAACCCACTCACGGCTCTGCTGTACAGTAGCAGTGTGTGCCAACCCTGTGCCTGGCGCTAATGACTCTGCTTGACAACAGTGATTTATAGTTTGGGATTCTTATGGCGGAGCGAGTTACTTCTGATGATGTGTAAATAACCGAATTGTCCCATTATTCACATTCCCGCAGATGGTTTTGCTGTAATTTACCACAAATCTTTCTCGAGTGTTTTATGTTCTGGCTGAAGTGCAATTAGTTCTGTCTGAAACCTCTAATTCCTGGACACACTGCAGTTTTCTTGTAACACATTTGTATCCTCTTCACAAGCTGCCTTGTAAAATAAAATGGTCTGGGTTTTTTTTTTTAAAGCTGGTACATATTTTAGTGCCATCTAAATGGCACTTTATGGCTTTTTTTTTTGCTGTGAATGTTTTAATTTAGAACTAAAAAAATTCTGTAAATAGAATTTCTTCCCTAATCCCATCCCTAATGAGGGCATATGGATATCAGAGAGGGAAGGACCTCACTTGGGACCCCCTTCTGTAAGCCAGAACAGAGATCATCTCTGACAGACCCAAACCACTATTGTTACATGACTGGCCAATCATTTGAATGGCCAGCATGTAATACTACATTTCCCCTCCAGGGTCTATGGCTTCCCACTGCAAAATCGTCTGCTTGCCAAGAACAGGGCGCACAGTGATCGGCTAATAGCCATGGGCTTGTGTCTCAAAATGGGTGGTTTCTGACAATCCCCCTTTAACAGGGAACCTGTCAGCACTTCCAAACATATAAAGCGACCTACAGAGACTGAAAACCTGAAAGGGATATTAGGGAAAGCTTTACATCATAAAGCTGGCATACAAAAGTAAAAAAAAAACTTGGCATAAGGGCGTCTTATGCAAAAATGTCATGACTTTGCAGCTACTCTGCTGGCCTTGCCACTTTCAGGAAAATTGAATGTCCCTTGGTTAGGAGGGGGGCGTGGCCGCCCTGGGCCAGCAGATTTATGTATAACTAGCTAATATACCCAACTTCACACGAGTTACCTCTTTGCACAGAAAATTTTATGGAGTCATGGTTAGTTCAGAGGAACCGAAGAATAGAATATGTATACACATAGCGGACAACCAAAAGATGCGCTCTGACTGACTTGAGTCTGAGTGCATCTCTTGGTTGTCTTAATTGTTTGATGGGGGGTCTATTTTCTCTCCTGCATGCGGCTCTCTACTGAGGTGGATTGTGTGAGGATTTGTGAAGATCTCTCCAAGAAATTGTGTTGCACCTATATATCCCTTCCAAGGCGCTGTCCTTATAATCTACTGTCATGTATACACATAGAGGAGCGTTGGATTCTCCTCTGACTGCGTGTACCGATGTCTTTCAGCAGAATGTGCAACCCCTCCCATTTTCTCCCCTTTCTACCTTTAAATGTAACACCAGTTTTTATTCAGATTTAACCCCAGACTGGAGGCTGCGGCCCCTTCTTAGCCTTAAAAGCATGCTCCATCCCTACAGCTCATGCCCGCTTCCTTATGTACTTTACAGCCTTACAATATATTCTCCTCAGTGTATACACATAGAGGTGAGGTAGATTCTCCTCAGTATGCAAATTATTTCGCTAGGCTTTATCGTTTCTGAGAAAAGAACTGTCGTGTATCTTGGATTTTCACAGTTTTTCACACTTAGAATTGAATATTGAAGTTGTGACCCCTTTACTTTTCCTATTTAGGACCTAAAGAATGCTCGTGCCAAATTTCAAGTTTGTACGACATCGGGAAGTCGGATAACATAGGGGTGCACTTACTTTTGCACCTAGCATTGAATAATTGAGTTGTGGCCCCTTTACTCTTTCTATTTAGGACCTAAGGAATGGTCATGCCAAATGTTATGTTTATACGACACTAGGAAGCTAGAGAATTAGATTTGGTACATTACATAGGGGATGCACTTACTTTTGCAGTTGGCATTGAATAATCGAGCTGTGACCACTTAACGTTTCCTTAGGACTTAAAGAATGCAAGTGCCAAATTTCACGCTTCTACGACATTGGGAAGTTTCATAACATAGAGCTGCAGTTACTTTTGCAATTGGCATTCAGTAATCAAGTTGTGACCCCCTTTACTTTACTTTTCACATGTAGGACCTAAAGAATGCTCTTGCCAAGTCTCACGTTTGTACATTACCAGGAAGTTAGAGAATTAGTGGCGAGCCAGTCAGTGAGGGCTTCCGCTTTTATATATGTAGATAGATTTGTACCAGAAACCGCTCCTGTTCATGCGCTGGAGGAAATTGTACTAAGCTTGGTGTCAAATTGCTGGGCTTAGTAAATCTCTTAGTAGGCTGCCTGTCCACTAGGTGAATTTTCATTGCGTTCCCCGTGGCGATAATCCGGCCGCGGGAAACGCAGTGCATGCTTTCCATAGCGTTGCTATGGAAAGCACAGCCCCCCTGTCGACGAGCGGAGAATTATAGCGATTCTCCGCTCGCGGCCGGCGAATCGCAGCATGCTGCGAATTGCCATGATTCTCCGCGATCAGCCTATCTGTCAGGCTCGCCATGGACATCCGTCTGCTGGCTCCTGCTCCTGGGCGTCAGCTTCCGCGGCGGATATTGCAACGCCCGTGGACAGGCAGCCTTAGTTTATGGTTCCTGAAGAAATCACACTTGCAGAAATAATATTTTAAAGCTTCCCATGCCGCCTGCTAACGCATGCCGGCCAACCCAGCAAGTGAGCTGTCCGGAGTTTGTCCCATAAACATGCTCCTCTCTGCCCGTGTGACATGGATGATGTATGGGGTATTCACAGAGGAAGCGATGTCTCTTGCATGTGCTGGGAAATTGCAGATGTGCAGATCATTTGTCCCTTTTTGTAAGCCGATTCTGTGCATGCACCAGTCCACAATCTCCCAGGGCAGGCTTATGGGACACTCCAGGTAGCAGACACCCTCCGGCTTGCCCACTGGGTCGCTTGGCATCCGTTAGCATTTTAAAAGTTTCCCATGCCACCTGCTATTTCTGTGTATGCTTTCTACAGGAGACATAACAAAATGAGATTTTTGGGAACAGCTGGACTTCAGTATTCCTTCTCTTTGTAGACTGTTTTATATGCAAAATGTTTTGTAATTGATTTGATTTCCACGATTAACGACTTAACGATCCAGCCAAAGTTTCCTAAACCTATTTAAATTGTATTTGCATGTAAAAACATCACATCATCTTCAATGGGAAATCTTCATTTACAAATCGAGCAAAAAAACAAAAGTAGTAAAAGGTAACATAAGGCTAATTTCACACAGGCGAGCCCAATATCGGGCTCAGGAACATGTGATTTACCCGTGGATGCAAAGTGTTTTTATTTAAAAACTCCTCCCATCACTTCAGGTAGAGTAGCTTTCAGCCATGCTGGAGGATAGGCAAGTGTTTCCCGTTGTTTTCAATGGGAGGTCCTGCATCACACTTGCATGCTCCTTGCACACCATGCAATGTTTTCCAGCCCTGTTGAAAACAATGGGCGAGGAGTTCCCAGGTAACGCGCAAAGATAGGACATCCACAGGTTTTTTTCATGAATATAACCCCATTCAAAAGTCTTGCAATGCCCAAATCTTGCCTGATTTTCTTGGCCGTGTGAAAGCTGCCTAAGTGCAAGACAATGGGCTCACTGACATATATGATATTGGTAATTATAACAAGGCTCTCTTAGACATTGTATATCCAAGATTCCACTCCCATGTGACCATTGTCCAATATATAATTGACCCAAAGTGCCCCACAAACCCTCCAGTAGATGCCATGCAGTCCGTGTGAAAGGCGTCATCAGCCGTTTTATCTCCTAATCTGTAGAGTAACGCACAATAAACATCTGCCATTGTTTAAGGGAAGCAGTAGCATATGTGTCTTTTGTAGCACTCAGTTTCCAGTAAAGGGGACCAAAAAACCACATAGAAACCTGATTATTTGGGTACAAAATTGAACAACTCAGCTGCAGCCCTTGAGGCCATGGAACAGATCGGTCCTAGGCAGGTGACCCCTCGGACAGAAAACCAATCTATTTTTTTGAATAGTAAGGAGATTAAAATCAAAAGTCTCAGTTTTGTGAGTCGCACACATGAATGGATGCAAAAAAGAGATGTATTATAGTTTTTTTGCTTTTATTTTTAAGAAAATCAAGAACTGCCATATAACCAGCTTGTAACACCCCGGCCTACAGCGCTGTCAGTTTTGATAATACATTGAGTACCAGAGCAGTTGTCTGTATTGTCTATAATCCATTGTCATGCATGGTGAAGTATACTGGTGTGAACCTAGTTACTATATGACCTCTTTCTAATTAATGAGCTGGGTTCATTGAGTTTCACAACCAAGAAAAACAGCTGCGCTCCCTGTATCTGTTGGTTTGGGGGTGTTTGACAAGTCCAGCTATTAGTCTTATGTAGCAATAAGAGGTATTATCGTATGCTGAAATGTCGGGAATCTTTCAAACCTCTCGTCTGTTTCTTTGCAGCAAACGTTGGCTTGCTCCATATTAACGGCACTTCTTATAGAATTTTCAAGTTCCAGCAAAACCAGCAACATCGGCCTCAGTATGGAATTTCATGGGAACTGCAAGAGAATATTTCAGGTGAGTCGTTCTCTGTACTCTACAGTGATGAGCATTGCTGCCCCTCCACTCCGACTTGACCCTTCATTTAAGATCCCTTCCACCATGGAAGATTTTGGCTAATGACAGTTTGCTGTTGATTTCAGCCTTCTGCAGTGGCAATCCATGGCAAATCCTAGTCTACTAGCATGCCGCGGACTTTAGAATCTGCAGCACACTCTTATGTCTATAACTGAACGTTTGTGAATGGGGCTTTGTAAATCCCCATTCTTTAGCATTGTTCTCTAAATCCTTTAGATTTTTAGTGTGAAATATGTACTGAAAGTCTTCAACAAATATGCCACATCTGAATATGGCCTTCGTGTACGCAGATATGTAGGTGCTAAATGTCCTCATCACAAGACTTAGTACTTTGCACTGTCATGGGGTCCCATTTGTTTTGCAGTAGTTTTGTGAACCAACTGCACTGAATAGATCAGCAATAGTTGTCCTATGTAAAGTCACCCCAAGTCATATGCAAGGAATAGTCACTCCAAAAAAATCGATACAGCAAGTTATTGGCGTACAAACTGTGCTTTTACATAGAGATTACTCAGAGTGAGCAAACACTGGACTAGGCACTGAAAGACTCTGAGCAATTGCTGTCTGGTGTAAACAGGCAATCCAATCAAGGACTATTTCTTAGGGTAGCTTCACATCTGCATTGGAACGTCCAATCCGGCTTAAACTACCGGAAGGAAAACCACTGCATGCTCCGCTTTTTATTTCATCTAAGAGCTGGCCAGATGAGCGGAAATCAAACCGACCCCATTATAGACAGTTGGGTCCATTCAGCGCTGTTGGGTTCCATCCTGAGAAGGAGCCGTTCTACCATGGGGATCCTCCTTTCCTGTTCCCCTAAACTGAGAAGGAAAGTGGAACCCCTAATTCAGGTGTGAAACCACCCTTAATTTAGATGAAACAAAACTACTAGTGAGCAAACTCTCCCCCATCACTAAGTTGGTGGCTGGGTTTACATGAAACTCTCACCTACATTCGGATGATAGTCCGTGAAAAGCCATACTTGGGTACAACTTGCATGCTATCATGAATTCTGCCCAAGTTTAATGGGCGCAACTCGCATTGGATAGTATGCAGATACCTGTCTGTGCGCTATCAAATCTCCACAGACACACATGAAGCCAGTGTTTCCTAAATTCAGTCCTCAAGGCACCCCGACAGGTCATGTTTTCAGGATATCCTATGGTAAGCACACCTGTGGCAATGTCTGAGGCACCGACAATAATTACATCACCTGTGCAATACTGAGGAAATCCTGAAAATATGACCTGGTGGCGGTCTCTGAGGACTGGAGTTAGAGAACTCTGGCTTAGAAGATGCAATGTATCTGACTTTCTCCAGAAGTAGTCCTCCTCTGCCATGACACATGATCCCTGTGTTGTCGGGAGGTGATTTTCACTGATATGGTACTACCATGCTACACAGAGCTAACACAATCTAACAATGACTGCCCTAAAATAACTTTGGCCATTGTCCAAAGTAATCTCATGTTTTCCTCCCTCCTGCTTGCAGATGGCCTGCTTGTCTTATATTTTGTATCACACTTGAAGTGCTTAACACCATTAAAACTGTCTTTGTAGAACAAGGAGCTTTATGTCTGGATGAAATGCAAAAAATGCCATTGTTGCCATCGTTCGAATTTGACTGCTAATCTTTGTGTAAAAGCACCTTAAAAGATTCCCTGTTTGATCAGTATTGGTTCTTCATTCCCTCTTATCACTACTACAGGTGGTCAGCGCTTAAATGGGAATTTTGCCTCCTGTTGTCTTGAAACTTCAATTTCCTAGCCTCTTAGTTGTTAAAATACCATTCGATGCTGCTTTTTGCTCTATGGATAATTACCGGTATATGTAATAAAGAATAGATCTGAGCTTTTGTTATATCTCCACCTGTCATACATGAAGGGTCATCACTTTTTAGAAGTTTATAACCGTAATACAAAAAATGCACATGCCAATAAAAGTATTGACTTCAAAAATCGGATCCATTTGTTTGAGGCTTATTTTATCAAGTTTTTTCCCTGTAGTCAATGGACATCATGTCAAGTATAGCAGAAATTTTGGTCACATGTATGCTTGCTCTTAAAGCTCATTCATACTGATTGGGAGCAGTTGGACTTTGTGTATGGATGGTTCATCGTTAGAAGCAATGCTTTTAGTAGAGCATTCCCCTGTAAATGGTGCCCAGTGGAGATGCTACAATTATTTTTCTTTCCGTCGTATGGGATCTGAAGCGCATACAGGTACAGTAAGAGATTCATGCAACTCTTTGGGCGTCCTCTTACAAAAACAGAACAGTCCAGTCCTCAGGAACCCCACAGTGTGTTCATGTTTTCAGGATTTCCTCCGTATTACACAGGTGATGTAATTATTGTCGGTGCCTCAGACATTGCCACAGGTGTTCTTACTAGAGGAGATCCTGAAAACATGACCTGTTGGTGGTCCTGAGGACTGGAGTTGGGAAACACTGGCGCAAGGCCCTAAAGTGTTTTTCCTGAATTTAAAAGATGGCAGGCTTAGAATTTTGTGAAGTGCAAAGTGACCCAACTCTCCTACTCCTGTGGCTCCTGTCCAGCGCTGGAACCTGAGTGCCCGTCGTTCAGATTCGAAAAGAAACAGGCGTTCAGTCACGTGCCGTTCACTGTGCTGAGCCATCAAGTGGGCACAGAGGCTCCAGTGTTGGACAGGGAGCCGCTGCAGTAGGTGAGCATGTTTTCTTTTTACACAGTCCTAAGTCTGTTATTTTATTTAAGTTCTAGAAAAGCCCTTCAAGTTGAAAAAAATCTTGAAAATATTATGCTTCTAAGGACTTATTTCCTTAAGGCCTCTTGCCCACGGCCGAGTCGGATTCCGACTGCGAAATCAATATATACTTCCCTGTCCGGATCTGCAGCAAGTGTCTCGATGACGAGGATTGACATTTTGGAATCGCCGCCGATTGGACAGCTTCCATTGACTGCAATGGAAGCCGTCCGTGCAAATTTTCCACACAAAATAAAGCCTGCTGTAGTTGATTTCTGCTCGTGGAAGAATCTTTAAACATGGCATGTCTATGGACATCGCTGTGGAATACGCGGCAGGCGTCTGGCCACAAATTCCGCAGTGATTGTCCATGGGCATTGGGCCTAATACAGACTTTTTTTTCTTCCTGTAGAGAAGCCTATGAAAAAGCTTTACCTAGAATAGATGCTAAACATGCTAGATTTTAACCCCTTAATGACACGGCCTATTTTGGCGTTGAGGACCAAGCGATTTTTTTTTGGTATTTTTCCATCTCCATTTTTCAAAAGCCATAACTTTTTTATTTTTCCGTCGACGCGGCAGTATATGGACTTGTTTTTTGCGTGGCGAGCTGTAGTTTTTATCGGTGCCACATTTGGGTACATAGACTATATCGTAAAACTTTTATTATTTTTTTTATGATAGGGAGAGAAAACGCATCAATTCTGACAGGTTTTTTTTTTTGTTTTGTTTTTTTACAGCGTTAATCATGCAACATACATGACACACTAAATTTTTTCTGCGGGTCTGTACGGTTACAACGATGCCAAAATTGTTATATATTTTTTTTAGGTTTTTACACTTTTTTGCAATAAAAAGCCTTTTTTCTCTATAGCTGCATTCAAAGTCCTGTAACTTTTTTATTTTTCTATGTACGGAGCTCTATAAGGGCTTATTTTTTGCGAGACGAGCTGTAGTTTTTATTAGTACCATTTTGGGGAATGTACGGCTTTTTTGATCACTTTTATTGCATTTTATGTGAGGCAAAATGCTAAAAATAAGCATTTTGCCTCTGTTTTTTTGCGTTTTTTTAAAACGCTTTTTGTTGTACAAAATAAAAAGTGTGTTCAACTTTTTGTACACGTCTTTACGGACGCATCAATACCCAATATGTGGGGTTTTAATTTTTTTTTTTTACCTTTTTTTTATGCTAATATTAGAAAAAGCATAAAAAAGGGGGTTTTTTTTACATATTTTTTTTTACATTTTTCTTTTTTTACACTTTTCTTTTTTTTTTCACTATTTGAGTCCCTCTGAGGGACTTTCAACACTGTACCTATGATCGCTGTGATAAGGCATGGCAGAGCTAGTGCTCTCCCATGCCTTATCGCTTATACAGCGATCATAGGCATAGGCAATACAGGACGCCAGTGTCTGGCGTCCTATTGCCATGGTGACAGGCCGGGCTCTCGTGATGAGATCGCGAGAGCCGGCCGGAGACACCGAGGGAGCGCGATCCCTCTGTGAACTCTTTCCCTGCCGCGATCTAACAGTGGGGGGCGCATCTCCGGACAGTCATGATCTCGCGCTATCCCGATGACATACCGGTACGTCATTTTGCGCGAAGTACCAGGCTCCCATGACGTGCCGGTACGTCATGGAGTGGGAAGGGGTTAATAAACCACTGACCCAGGGAAAAAAACCATGGAGACAGTCCTAAAACCTGTTTACACATCTCTTACACATGTTTTAGCTTTTCCTTGAACGAAACAATACACCAGAAAAGACCCTACATTTTGCATTTTTCCTTGACATTCTATGAAACTGCGCTTTTAAAGTATTTGTGTCCGAAGTCTTGTCTTCTGAGGGGAAAAATACAGATTGGCAATAGAAAATTTGGGGAAAAAAGTCAACAAACATCCGGCAAAGTGAACGTTCACAGATTTGCAAAGCTGTAATTGTGTCTCTTTGCCCACTATTGAAAAGCACAAGACACTTGCTAGTCTAACAGACGTTCAGCCCTGCGGTGTTCCACAAATACTGTATAGACAGGGTTTCTCCTATTGTTTCCAACAATTGTGAACGTAGCACACATACTCTGAAAGGTCATTTTCTTCCAGGTTTTACTATAGTCAGTGGATAGGGCTCATCCCGAAAATCAGAAATCACAACAGTTGGGGTATGTTCACGTGCAGTATCTTACAGTGTAGATGAGAATACAGGAAATTTCATCCATATACTGCAGTAAAAAAATAAACCCACAGCATGGATTGGCTGTCACCATTTTCTGCTTGTTTTCTTCTGATGGGCAGCTTAAAGACCTACATTCTCTCCAACTTTGGGCGTGCCGGACGTGGTACTTCATCCCACCCAGTATTCCTAGTATTTGAGAAAGGAAGGCGTTCCAGGGGGGAAAATGTCTGTTTATGGAAGGGTTTTCTTCTAGATGTTAGTTTAATGGAGTGCTAGTGCCTTGATGACAGAATGACATTGGATCATTTCTATGGCCGCTTCTCGGAGAGGCACTTCTCCCTTCATTCCTTGCTGTGATTGGTGTGGCGGCTTAAGGGTTGATAGCTGTGTAATGTCTCTACTTCTCTTCTAGGAAGAGGATTTACGGCGAATCTTTATGTTAACGATAGAAGTTCTACAGGAGTTCAGCAGGCGGGAGAACCTCAACGCTCAGATGTCTTCAGTATTCCAGCGCTATCTTGCACTAGCCAATCAAGTTTTAAGTTGGAACTTTCTGCCTCCAAACTATATCCTTTTACTGCACGGCCTTGGTGGACTGTAGATTGCAATTTCAGAAGGTTACATTTTTTTGGTGGTTAGTAGCACAAGAGTCTTCAGATTTAATCCAACTAAGGGCAACAATTACTTAAAGGGGTTTTCTGGGACTTTAAATTATAAAGGGTTAAAATGAAAAGAAATTGAATACTCCCCTATCCCATTGGCTGTCCAGCGCTGCAGCTTCGGTGCCCTCCACATGGAACCTGGAAGCAGCGGCAGGTGGTTACCTGATGTTCATTGTACACGTGACTGATCAGCCACTCACACCGGCTTCAGCTGAAACCGGAGTGGCTGAGTGTTCATATGCAGAGTGAATGGCACATGACTGCCTGCCACGGCTTTTGGGTTCCGTGCGGAAGGCAGCGGGACTGCAGCACTCGACGGGGAGCTGCTAGAAGAGGGGCATATTCTATTTCTCCATTTTAACGCTTAACTTTTTTTAATGTCACAGAAAACTCCTTTTTAAAAGTAAAAAAATGGTTTACTAGACTCTCTGAGGCCCGTTATTTGACATGTACATATCCATATTATGGATCCTGCTTGACGCCCATACCCAGCTTCATCTACAGAACATAAAATCTTAAATTTATATGCAACTTGCTTTGCCATTGCCCCAGAGACTTTCATCTAAACCAATATGACCCAATGACTAGATAGTCGTAGCTTAATCTTTTTAAAAGTCGTTTCTCTAATATATGGTGCATTCAAGGGTAAGTGAGGATCTCCAATAAGGCTGCTTTCAATTGATCCTTGTTTTACAGACTGTAATATGGAATTAATCTAAATCTTTGAATCCATTTACATAGTCATATTTTTCACGGCTGTGTTTTATAACGCAGCATGTGCTACTTTCGTCAGTATTGCGTGAAAAATACGCCCATTATAATGTATAGAAAGCAATTAGAATGCAGCGGTTTGTCAACCGTATTTGATCTATATGTTCCTCGGTACTTGCATACATTGGTACGCATTCATGTTTGCCCAATATAAAATAAAACAATGGCAGCAAATAAAGATCAAATGCTGATACAGTTGCAGTATTATCTGTAACATGGCCGTATTAGAGGTGTTACAATATGCCCACAGTCTAAACTCTGTTGATCAGGAGGTCTACGAGTAGAGGATACGCGCTGATTATCTGCCCTCGGAGCAGGGTGAGAGGAGGGAGAAGCCTCTTAACGTAGCAGGTTTCAGTAATTGATACTGGCAGGCCGGAGGACCTGCATTATTGTTCTACAAGTGTCATTACAGGAACCCTTTTTGTTCCCTGGATATAGGCAGCTTACTCTGATGTTGCATGTTTATAAGAGCAGTGACTTTCATACCTCCAGTATAAATAAGCCTCGGGTATTGTATTACCTTTGTCTCTCCAAAGCCCTTATGATATTATTGTGTTTCAACATCCTTTGGAGTCCTTTGGCAGACCTTATTGTAGTTGAGCAAAGTATAATGCATTATAGGAATTTTGCAGCCAGCCTATCGCTCCTTTTAAAGAGACGATTGGTACATGTACATTAGCTGGGCATGGTTACTGAAGAAGTGTCCGTCATTGACACAGAGCTTCTCACCCACCACCTGCCCAAGAGCTTCACGGGAGGATTAAAACAATAGGTGATGTCATGTTGTAGTGCATGTAGTAGAGAAGTTTTCAGTTTTGTGTTTTTTCTTCTTCTATAGAATTTTTTTACTTTGTTTAAATGTAGTTTTAGTAGAATTTCCTCTTGGGCTTATACGTGTTCCTTCTGCAACTTCTGAACTTGTGTACCCCTGACAGAAAAAGTGTATGAATGGGGCTGTCTGCTTCTGTATTTATCGACAGCCGTCTGATGTCTACTCTTGGTCCTGTGTTCTTACTCTGTAATAGACATTTTCTAGGGAGTGCACCAGTGTTCTCTATCTTTTTGGGGTTTTTTCAGTACTGAACTTGTATACAGAAGAGCTCAAAACACCAAAGCTTAATTGTTTTACAGAAATTAGTTTCATGGGTGTTCCAGAGCAATTTTGTGTATGTGAGCCCTAAAATAACCTTTTGTCAGACACTAATGCCGATGGATATAAGGACTAAAAATGAACTCTGCACTTCGAATAGATCAGCCTCAGCCATCCAGAGCTGGCATCAGAACATTACATGTATGTTGCTTTATATTGCCCAGGAAACAATAGATTTTTGAAGCAATTTAAATGTTATTGTGTAGAGTTCTCTTCTACATCTCTATAGAGTTGAGACTATACACAAGAAGTCGGAAGACTTTGTGCCATCAGTCTTGTTACAGTACTGAAATTGTGGTCGACTGTAGAATTGGTTATAGGAACATATATAAAGAAAAGTAGCGGAGGTATTTTCAGGCAGGGTAGATGTGCAACTTTTTGTCCAATCCCCATTGCTGACTTATTGGTGCAATACCTCAATTCCTCATGGTGTTTTTTTCCCGTATTTTTATTTTTTTAATGAAATATGGCTTCATTACATCATCTGAAATAGGCTTGTGTCTTTATACTAGTCTGTTTCTCTCCCTGTCCCCTTCCATTTTAATTTTAAGGGTGGGCCTGGGAGAGACTTTTTTCTACATGTAGGATAAAGTACAAAAAAGTTTTGTTCGTCAATTTGATCCCTTGCCACTGCATACAACATATGCCAACATGGAAAGGGGTTCTTTACTGTAAGAGCAGTTAGACTGTGGAACTCTCTGCCTGAGGATGTGGTGATGGCAAAATCCATAGAGGAGTTTAAAAGGGGACTTGATGGAGCGGAAGGATATTACAGGATATAAATCTTAGGTTAATTGTTAATCCTGGTATATAGGCAGGTAGGAACTATTAGGGGTTGATCGAGGAAACAGTCTGATTGCCGTTAGGGAGTTGGGAAGGAATTTTTTCCCCAAAAGGGCTAATTGGCTTCTGCTCTTGGGATTTTTGCCTTCCTCTGGATCAACAACACAGGAGGATAAACAGGCTGGACTAGATGGACATTGTCTTCATTCAGCCTTACAAACTGTTACTGCAGTTCTCCCTACTGGGCAGCAAAAGTGATGTTCTTGTATACCCATGTGACTGCTGCAGCCAGTCCTTGTCCTCAGCTGTCTTGTATTGTACACTGCAGAAGCTGGCGATTGTCTGCAGTGGTGAGGTGGGTATATGGGCACACTACAGCTACAGTGACATAAATCCTAGCAGGTGGGATTGCAGCATCAACTGGGTCCGTAACAGGTTAGTATTTTTATTTTTTTTTTAAATTCTAATCGTACATGTTATAAAATGTTTTAATTATCTGACAACCCCTTTAATTGGGCAGCCTAATATTTCATATAAAGTGGAGGTGTGAAAAGTGTGTTCACAAGTAGTAGTTTCAGTGCCCATGACCTCTAATACTGAGCACGGTCTGGGAAGGCAGCATCTAGGTTGCCTTGGCTCTAATGCACTGTAGTCGGTCACACGAGGAAAATACAAAAATCTAATCTTAGTCATGTGGAATTGTTTAGGGAGTTGAAAAGTCTCCTGTCTGTGACTGATCTGAGGGAAATACTAGGGCTTATATTGGTAATAATCTTTATATAGTGCCATCTGCTTCACGATTCGGGATCTAACACACGAGTAATCTCACAAGCTTCTCTTTGGCATTTTTTGTGTATTTTATATGCCTTTTAGATTCCAAAATTTCAAATTCAAATTGCTGCATTTGTCACAGGAAGTATATTGAGGTATTAGAAGTACCTAATTCCTTGATATTCTTGTTTCGGTTTATGGAGAATAGTTTGACTTCTATTCTTATAAAATTGACATATGAAGAGAAAATGGAAGTAGCAATGAGTATAACCGTATTACATGGTCTGGTCACTGATCGCTTCAGAAGGGTCGGTGATCCAGGGATAATTCTGACTGTCAGATTGGAGTTGGCCAGCAGTTTTCTCTAGAGTGAGGAAAATTTGGTTTCTACCTCCATAGGAATTGTTTTTGTCTTTCTCTGGATCAACCGTGCAGAAAAGAAAAGGTGGAACTGGACGGTCTTATGTCTTTTTAGTGTTCCATATGGTTACCGTGAAACTACGACACTGCCTGATCCATTGTACAAATTACCTCCAGTGTCTGATAAATGCAACTAACTTACGATGGGATCTGTCTGATTTAGCCAAGGTGTCTGTTTTAAAAGGTACAAGTAGTACTGACTGTAGGGCTATTTTTTACATCTAAATTGACAGTTTGCAAAACAAATGTGCATATTGCCTAACATTAAGAAAAGGAGAAAAAAGAGCGTACAAAATGTTTGATTTTGGGAGCCAATCATATCAGTCAAGGAGCTGTAAGAGAGTATTGAAAAGTCTTCATACACAACAGAATTTTTACATTGTAGGCTTTTTTGTTTAGAGAGTGTTGGTTTTTCTTCCCCCCCACAAAACTGTAGGTTCTCTTATAATGCTTAATTATTTATTTATTTTTTTTATTGCAGGTTTTAACCCCTTTAATGGCACACCCAGAAAATCTCCTAAAAATCAGTGTTGAAATGTGCTGAAGACTACCTAAACCTGCCACTGAGGGGGTTAAATGTTGCAAAAAAAAAGCTACTAGAAACTTGTGTCAAAATGCTATGAAAGCTTGAAGTTCAGCAAAAATTAGTGTTGAAGTCTTAGAAAGCAATTGACTACAGTGTTTTAATTAAACTCTTAGAATTTAGGAGAAGTAATTGTAAGACTAAAGGCCATTCGTCGCCTTCAACTTTTTTTTTTTACTGTTCAGACCCCTCATTTTGCATCCTTTGTGCCCCGGCTGTCATCCCCTCGTTACCACCACATCTATAAATACATAAGTATGACTTATCTCTGCTCTTAAAGGAGTTGAACAAACCAGAGATACTTCCCAGCGAGGCCCCCGCTATACTGGACTCGTATCACATTTGTTTTCCTGAATGGAGATTAATGGCAAAGTAATGAAGAGTGGGTTGGGGGGGGGGGTCTATTTTGCATAAACTGTAGCACCTGTCATGGGGTTGCTGTTTGCCCTCTTTCCTGTCACATTAGCCCCCTGCTTATCAAAGTGATTGCATGATGGTGGCATTCGGCATAATAATGATCAAACTGTTATCTGGCATTCCTCGGGCTTTCTTTTCTATCACCGCCTAATACCTTTTATTCCTTGGCCTCATGCATGAATTATGCAGCGTATGTGAAGAGGCTTAAAGCCTGTTTCCATTGCATTCTTGTGTAGTGGATGCTGCTGGACTGCAGGCTCCTGGGGTTTTTCCTCCTGTCTTTTAAGGCTTGCAGGAATGTTATTGTTGACCTTGACACCAGATAACTGGGCAGACATTATATAGCTATGTTCGAGTCCTCCCAAAATGTGATGCTGAAGCCGACAGAGTCCTGGCGTGAAACCCTTTTGGATAGCAGAGTTATGGAGCTTTTCTTCACAGTAAGTTCTGCTTCCTTCTATCTTATTTCATAGATGTTTATCTTCAGGAAACCTTAGTTCTGTTTTGTATTAAATGTATATATCATGTATAACCTGTCATGTGATAAAATGGGTTTAATGTACTGCAAAAGCAATTCAATATGCAGTATTATAGCAGACGCTTGCCAAGATGCTAGTCCGTTCTAGTAAGTGATTCAGGCTTGGCATTCCCAAAGTTTGATATAATGCACAATGATGGCAAACCTTCTGCAGCCTGCAAATAAAATGGTAAATGGATTTAAAACTACATATTATGAGATCCAATTAAAAAAATAAACTTGTATAAATGTAATTAAGCTGTCATGTTGTCTTTTAAATTTGATGCATCTTCAGATATAAATGTTTGTTTTGTAATTAAGTTTGTAACTTTTATTTTTAGTACTTTTTGATTGCTTCTAGTACTGAATTATTGGCATGCTTTAATAATCCCATTTACATTACAGTTGTGTGTGTATATAGAATTAGCACTTAGTTTTTATGTCTTTGTGACTCTTTAATATTCTGCATAGATTTGCAACTAAAGCTTGCATTGTCCTGTCCCTGATGCCTCTCTAAATTAGGTCATATATCTGAGTATTTTACTACTATGTGATCAGTAATGAAAATTAACAAACTATCCTAATTGGCGCGACTCAAAATGCAATTGCTCAATGTCTGTCTTTGGTAGAATGTTTCTTTCTCTACTCTAATCCAGTATATGCCATCTCTAATAGCATATACTGACCCATGTGAATGACCTAAATGGATGGCGTAGGTCCGTGTGGTATTAGCGTAAAGTTCTTTGGAGACACGGGAAGAAATGATGCCTAACTTTATAAGCCCTAATTTACATATTTTAGTAACTGCATGGCTGCAGCCAGTTTTCTCTGGTCTAGGTTTATGACTTGTAGGTTTATTAATTGGGTTTACTGACTGCCCTTCAGCCCTTACAGAGCAGGGATATAATGCTTTCCCTATTGCTCTGCATTACTAATGACAGGCGCAGGTAAGATAGAGGGTCAGTTGACTCGCTGTTCTGGGTCATAAAGCAAGATATATGGGGCATGAACTAGAAAAGAGCAAGACCGATTTAATGGAGGTAGCCAGTTTGCAAGCTATTTCTCCATGCCAATAAATTGAACCTGTTCTGGAAGAGCGTCCTGGTTTTTAGGAAGCCCCATCCTTTTACTAAATGCTGAGTTCTGTTGTGTGCATTTTCTTACAAATTCACTTTTGTTAGTAAAAGAACATTTTTTTTAAACCTTAGCAGCTTAAATTCTACAAAACATTAAGAATGGACAACTACAACTTTAGAAGACCAATTGAATGGCCAATTTTTGTATTTATAATGGACCATTATTATTTTTTTTAAACAACACTCAATGGAAAACACATTGGTTTGCAGTAGCAGGTCTCTAGGCACATTGGCTATGTGATGCCTAGGTTTTGTCCATCCCTCATATAAGCGATACAAGACTTGAAGAAGCAGCAGCAGCTCCTTATAGACTTCCTGTCTCTTGAGAAGGGAATACCTGCCGGTGTGTTCACCGTATGGGGCCTTGATCAGAGCAGCAGTGTGTTGTGTCTATGAGCGGCACAACGTGGCCGCTGAGGCTCGCTAACAGTGTTTCTGGCCTGATGAGGTGTAAAACTCCATAGAAGACCAGTAACAGGCTCACCGAACAGCTGTCTAGTAGACATCTAAACAACTGCTGCCTTCAGCTGTGACCACCTCCTGCAAATATCCTCTGGCTCAGCCAGTTAACTCTTCGTGGCCTCTCATTGTTTTTTGAGTCTATGGGTCTTCTGTAGGTCTCCATGGTGAATGAGACGGAATATAAACACCTCGTAACCGTGCACCATATATTATCTATCTAATCAGAGATTTGCCTCAGCCACAGTGGAGCGTGTCCTCTTTATTGCCAACTGGATTGACTTTGTCTAATCCGTCATCTTGTTTGATTGGAGATCTTTGATCATGGTTTCGGTGAGACATGGTGTAATTACTACTTTGTTTATTTAGCACCCATCCTTTTCATATCCTTCTACTATTGTATTACAAAAAATAACATTCTGGCCCGTACAGCAATATTGAGTTTCTAGAACTTTTCAGCTGTCTGCCCTACGAATGGATAATATTTTTTTCTGGGTAAATCTGTAATCAAAATGTCATGAACAGAGTAAATTAATCATGGCTTCATGCGGCATGTCATTCTCTATGGGTTGTTTCACACAGATGCAACAGTAATTTTAAACAATTTCACCTGAGATGTGTGTTTTTTTTTGTACTTTTGAAATGTTACACTTCTGGAAAGTTACACTTCTTGGAAAGTTGTCTGCCTCCTTAAAATGCAAGAGGCACAAATATATTATATTGGGTGACTATTCCAGCATCCATTTAAAGGGGTTGTCTGTTATCCCCAATCTGTATGATTCTGATCGGTGGGGGCACCCAAACCGATCCTGAGATTGTTCCTGCACAAGTGGAGCTCAGTTGAGGACGTACATTGCCACTCCATTAATTTCAGTGTGAGCATTGGAGATAACCAAAGGCTTAAAGGGGTTTTCAATGAAAATACTATTAAAGATCTCAGGATAGGTCCTCGGTAGTTGATCGGCTAGAGCAAACCACTCGGGACCGCGGCTGATCGGTCGTCCACTGAAAGCGCTGGTATATGTGAAGGTCGGATTGGAAGTCACAGCTCTGACACTTGTGTAGTGGCCGGCACTTATAATTGCAGGTGCAGCTCCCTTTGATATCAGTGGGACGCTGGCCACCCGGCTGATCAACTATTGATGACTTATCCTGAAGTCCTTCTACCCTTTGCAATATTTCTTTTCACTGTGACAAAATCACACTGTGGAAGTCTATGGAAATTGCATGCATTTAAGAGGCTTGTACATGATGTACAAAATGCATGATGAGACCCAAGTATTCTAACTTGTTGAGGCCAGGCATTGGTTTTTGTTTTTTATCCCTCCCGCTGGCAAAATTTTTTTTTTATTTATTTTGTAAACGTATGAGTGTTTTTGTGAAATTAGCTGAATTTTTCAATGGTACCATTTAATATATCATATATTTTTAAAAATGTCCAAGTGGATTGACTTGGGGGGAAAAAAAAGCCAATTGCACCATTTTTGTGATCCTGTTTTTACGGCATAAATGTCACAGCAGAAATGACTTGTCAACTTTTATTCTGTGGATCAATACAATTATGGCGATACCAAATTTATGTAGTATTTTCCTTTTTTTTCATGTTTTAAAAAAAAACAAAAAAAAAACTTTAATCAGAAAACATTTAAGTCACCATCTTCTGGCCAAGCCTTTGGATTGCTTTTTATAAAACTTTTTCTTGAAAGTGGGCTGACCAAAAGCACAGTGCTAATTGCATAGTTCTTTTTTTCCCTTTCATATGGGATACATTGTAAAGGATAAATGTAGTAATAGACTGGACTTTATGGACACGGTGATGCCAAATATTTTTCTGTTCATTGATGAAGGGTTTATTTTGCTTATTCTTCCACCCACCCTTAAAGGGGACTTGACCTTGCAATCGTTGGATCGCTTATGCAATATCCTGCAGTACTTCAGTATTGCAGTATTGTATTTTGACAATGTGTTAAGCTGTGCCATAGGCAGAGCTTAACAAATACATGTCCATGGCGGCCTGCATAATGTCCCAGGCTGCCAGAACAAATAAGGCTCACGTTTTCGGCTGTCAGGCTATTTAAATGCCGCTGTCAGAATCAAAGTGGTTAAGAAGGATTTCCACAGAGATACTATTGATGACCATTAGTAGTTGATCAGCTGGGGTCTGCCGCTCGGTATCTGGGTCGATTAGCTGATCGGGTATCTTTCAGTGGCGCTACGCATGGCTGCTGTGCTGCCCCCTGTATAGTGGCTGGCTCTTGTTACTGCAGGTGCAATTCCCATTGATTTTAATAAGAGCTGCAGCTACAAGCATCGCCCGCCACATGAGTTGGACTAGCAGCCTCTGCTCAGTACCCGTGTGCGGGGGTGCTGACAGCGCACCCTAGCTGATCTATCATTGATGCCCATTACAGAGGATAGGTCCTCAATAGCCATTTCCCTGGAAAATCCCTTTAACAGCAGCGATCAGCATTGTGTCAATTTTGTGGTCAGCTGACGGGTGGGTGACACACTTAATATATGCAGCAGACTCTGCTCTCAATCCCGCTCTATGCAAACACCTGCACATCCAGCGTACTAGTATGTTTGATTGCGTTAAGGGGTTAAATGGACATTGCATTAATGGGGTTGTTCCTAGATTAGAAAATCATGTTTGCTTTCTTTCAGAAATGGCACCACATCTGTCCGTAGGCTGTCTGGTACTGCAACTCGGCTCTGTTCAAGTGAGTGGGGCTCAGCTGCCATGCCAGTCACCAGCCGTGGACAGGTGCTGTTTTTTGGAAGAAATTGGCAACATACTGATATTTTAACTTTAAACATTCCCCTTAAAAAGAATTTATATTGGGCTAGAAAACGAGACGCAAAGCAACTTAACAGAGTATTCCAAAAATTGATTTATCCCTATTCTATTGATGGGTGATAAGCCCAATTTGGTGAGGGTCTCGCTGCTGAGATCTCCACTGATCCTGAGAACAGGGGTCCCTTTTCCCCTCTCGTCCTCACTGCAGGCTCTCTGTATCGTCTGCAGTGAGAAGGAGTGGTGGTTACACATGTGTGGCGCCACTACTTCCATGAGCCTCATTAAGATGAAGGAGCAGTGCTGTGTAATATGGGCGAGT
Organism: Eleutherodactylus coqui; assembly: GCF_035609145.1. NCBI lineage: Eukaryota > Metazoa > Chordata > Amphibia > Anura > Eleutherodactylidae > Eleutherodactylus > Eleutherodactylus coqui. The sequence continues at coordinate 436,172,206 of NC_089837.1, read as the reverse complement.
GCAGCAAGGGAGGAGGAGAAGGGGAAATATAACCCCTGTTCTTGGGATCATTGGGGGTCTCAGCAGTGAGATCCCCACTAATCAGACTTTGTCACCCATCCTATTGATAAGCTGATCTTGGGCATACCCCTTTAAATACTTGCCCTCTCCATATACATTATTTTTTTACATGTACTATCTGAATGAAAAGGGGGTGAGAAGGAGGAAAAATGACTTACAGAAGATCTAAGAATATTAAATTGGTTCTCTTGGTTGTAATGCAGAATTCTCAGCCGATAGAAGTAGGAGTCCGCTAAGTTTTTCAACATGCAAAAAAGGACTAGCAACACTACCTTTCTCCTTAGGGAGAGCATCTAGAAGATGAGGGATTTCCCAGTCATTCTTACAAGGCTTGTATAAAGAGTCTAACATTGACTTGCAGGAATGCTGCCTTCCAATAGGTGGCGCTGCAGAGGTATTGTTCCATCTCCCTTATTTGCAAAAAAAAAAAAGAGGACGTCGCAGTGGTTATATCTGAGCCAAGAGACCAGTTTGCTGTCCAAGTTCAACTCCACTGATGTGATTAGGGCTGAGCTGCAGTTCCACTCTCAACCTGTGGACAAATATGCTGCTGGCTTTGGAAGAAAGTAGCCATGTTTTTCCAATGCTGTAAAAACCCTTTAAGGAAATAACTTGCGCGTTCCTTTTTTTCCCTGCATGTTTACACAGTTTTCTGTTTAGATGTTGAATATTTTAACGTCTAACCAATATATTAAAAAATAAATGAATAATAGTTAAATAGGTTGTCGGAATGATGAAAATATTCTGATTTCCCCCAAAGGCCCTTTCTATTCCCCCCCGAAGATCTTGTGAAGCTGCCAGGCTGCAGGTGTTCATCGCTCATTAGTAGTTCAGTCAATCAGGCAGACCAAACTGTGAAGATATGATACTTGTCAAATTACACCGTGACGATGTCTGCCTGATAAATGGACACATGGGAATGGCTTGTGTTGTAGCTACTCGCCTTGCGGGTTGTTATTTTTGTTTTTACAATAATGCTGACCTTCTTGAAATCGGAGTAATTGTGAATTGAGCGGTAACCTTCTCCGACTGCTGTGTGTGTCCTGCTACATTCCTCAGGACATAATACACATTGTGTGAACAGATCAGGTTTCTGTAGTATTTTGATTAGGTGAAAATGCTTGAGTCTTCATTCGCTCTAGGAATGAAGAACCTGCGGAATTTCATGTCTGTGTTGACCATGATGGTACCCAGTCGAGTACACTTTTGATTAAACTATCCAGTATTTATTTTAAAATTGCACATCTCGCTGTTTTATCTATTGTGACCAAGTATTGTTTATACAATTGTGTCCTCCAACATACAATATTTGGTTCCAGGACGACTGTTGTATGTTGAAAATACCGTATGTTGACACCATAACTCTATGGAAAATTGGTAATTAAATCCGAAACCCCAAAATCTCAACCAAAGGTTATGGGAATGGAAGTTTAAAAATATGTAAACAGATAACGAATACAGATAAAGTCCTTAATTATAGAGGAACGAGCAGCTGGAAGATGTAAATCACTTACTATGGTGAGGACAGGAGCTTCATCAGGGTCTTGTACAGAACACTGTGTACCAGAGAACTGACAGGGGGCCTTCATCTGGTGGTGAAAGCAGCTGCTCACCCTAATAGAGGTAAAGAGCAGAACATAGAGGGGGGTATTTATACGGGCGATATTTCCATGTTCGTTCAGTTCGGTTGTGATATGGATGGAACTCGCACTGGAAGGAATGAGTTACTTTTATATGAGCCATCCCCCCCCCCCCCACCTACCTCACATCGATGGGGCAAGATCGAAAAATTACAGTATGTCATATTTATGGGCGATTCTGCCATGGGAATTGTCCATTATTTTTTACGGGAGTGTGAAAAAAAGTCGTATCACACTTTCATGTAAGTGTGATGCATTTTTTACCATTTTCACTATTGGATGCAGATGTGTATTTATTTTATTTACTTTTTACAGGTGTGATAAACGTGTATTTAGTTTTGTTTTTTTTGTTTTTTTTTTAAACTCTAAAACACACTGGTGCATGAAAATCACTGACAAAAAAATTAAATAAAAAAATGTGATATAGGACAGATTTTCCCATACCTATATCGCACTCGTCTTGTGTAAATAACCTTATACTGTACTATAGAGCTGCTACCATACAGCCAGTCAACGCATGCACTTTAGTAATGTGAAGGTTTCACTAGTGAAACACCCATGCTGATTGGCTGGATTTTCCTGCAAAGTGCCCGTGCCGGAGCTCCGGACTCTCACACTGGCCTTTGCTTAGCCATTGTAACTTGAAACCAGATTCAACGTACAGCGTATGTTGCAGATATTGTATCCTGAGTACATTGTAACTTAGGAGATCACTACTTTCCAAATGTGCCATGTTTAAGGAGGGTCTGTTGCTAGATTTTACATTATTATTAATAGAGATGAGCGAGCATACTCGGTAAGGCGATATACTCGAGAGAGCATCGCCTTTTTCGTGTACCTGCTGGCTCGTCTCTGAAGATTCGCGGGGGTGAGCGGGGGGGGGGGGGGGGGGGGGGGGTTGCAGAGGAGATCAGGAGAGAGAGAGGGGGATCTCTCTCTCTCCTCCCTGCTTCCCCTTGCTGCGCCACCCGCCCCCTCCCCCCCCCCCCCCCCGAATCTTCAGGGACGAGCCAGCAGGTACACGAAAAAGGCGATGCTCTCTCTCGAGTATATCGCCTTACCGAGTATGCTCGCTCATCTCTAATTATTAAATCTTTTAGCCCAATGAGGCTCTAGAAATCATGTCAGAATGGCTATACAATTCTTCTTGAAAGCTTTCCTGCCTGGTATTAATAACTATACAAGTCCAGCTAGTATTTTGAATGGCACATGACTGCTGAAGCTGCTACCGGGATCAGAACAGTTGGACCTAGGAGCCACCTAATTACTGCCTGGAATTGTCTTTAAATATTGCTACCACATGGGGGCGCTAGACATCCCAATAGAGGTCTTGAACTGGTTAATTGGGAGACGTGACAATGCTGTTGGCAGATAGCTGAGGGTCCTGGCAGCGCTGGTAACACACAGCCTTTCATATTAAGTGTTGTGAATGATTGACTGTTGTGTGAGTGAGAGGCATGGCCTCAGCCGGGACCCCTGATTAACTCCCTGTGGTGTTTACCTCCATCAAAGCTACATCCGTATACACTTGATTTGAAACTGTCATCTAAGTTTAGCCAGACGCAGTAGCTCAGGCATAGCTGGCATAATCCAGATAACTGTCATGACTGCTGTTTTTAGAAGGAGCAGTGAGTCTTGGGCTGGCATCTGTTTTAGCTCGGCCTTCAAGATGAAGGTAGCACCCAGGAACTTTTTAGCTATTTTAAATTATGAGTGTAAGACCGGTGGAAAAGGGGACTGCCGTCAAACTTAGACTAGGAGATCTGCTGCTTGCCTGGCAAGTTTTTAGTAAGACTGTTTGTAAAGTGGCGTGCTTTTTGTGATACAGCTGGTGATCGTGAAGTGTTCCCTACAGGTTCATCGGAAAATCAGGGAAGACTCCGACATGGCACAAGACTCTCTTCAGTGCTTGGCACAGCTGGCGTCTCTTCACGGACCCATCTTTCCTGACGAGAGGTCACAAGTAGATTACTTGGCACATTTCATTGAAGGATTACTAAACACAATTAATGGGTGCGTATGGCTCCTACTCGGAGAAGTGCAGTTATTTCTAGCACAGGCTCTCATCGTGTGACACGTTCCGCGTTCTGTTTTTCTCGCCTTTTTTTAATCTTGTTTCTTTTCTGTTCAGGATAGAAATAGAAGATTCGGAAGCGGTGGGAATTTCCAATATAATCAGTAATTTAATAACCGTTTTTCCACGCAATATTCTGACTGCCATTCCTAACGACCTGTTCTCATCTTTCGTGAACTGCCTCACACACCTCACATGTTCATTTGGAAGAAGTGCGGCCCTGGAGGAAGTAGTAAGTAATAGTTTCACATGATTTTGCTGTAAATATGAGTGTACGTCCAGGTGTACAACTGGCATCTTGGCGTGGGGGGCTGTACTTGTTGGGGGGGAAACTTCAGATCTTAAGGTTGCGATACACATTAAATTAATTTTGGCTCAACCTGCCATACATACACTGGCAGACCAGCCAATGTTTTGGGATTGTTCCAATTTACTCCAGATGGCTGATGATGTGGAGAAAGAAGGATTAGGCTGTTGGATCTCAACATGCCCGATCCTTTTGTTCTGAGGGGGAATGACCTGCCACCAGAGGTGTCTGGTATCTGCTCACTCCTCTTTCCATGCAGAACACATGGGCTGTACACATCAGGACTTTCATGTAGGCTTAACGTATGGATTAAAGGTACTTGAAGTAAATAAACACATGCCATTTTAAGCATATACCTGCACATTTTAAAACGTATCAATTAACCCGATGTAACCTTTTTTTGTCAGTGTTGTTGTGTTTTTTTTAACACTTAAAACTGTAATTTTTTGCTGTAAACTTTATAAAAGTTTTGTAGTTTAACACTCTTTTCACTAAGGCATTAAATTTAAACAAGTGTACGTTAAATGTACAGTATCTAAACTTGCATACATTTCCATCTGGTTCCCATAGTCTGTAACGTACAAAAAAACAAAACCTAAAACATTTCCATTTTTATATATTTTTTTTGTGTGTGAGAAAAGCATGGAATGCTGCGCTTTTCTATTTACACAAGTATACAAGCGTAATGCCGCCTGCACAGGGGTGGGTTGGTTTCCGCATGCGGAATCCGACCCTGGCCGCAGCAGCGTCCGCGGGTACTTGCTTTTTTTTCTCCTAATCAGTACTGCAGATAGTGTACACGGCTCGCCACCGGACATGCGCAGTACAGATTTTATTTTCTTTTTTAAACCCCTACTTGTCCCGTGGATCAGATGGCTTTTATTGACTTCAATAGAAGCCGTCCACGAGCCGCGCAAAAATGGAGTATGCTGTGATTTTTCTTTTCTTACCACAGGCTGAAGTACTGCTCTTGCCATCAGAAATATTGAAAACTTGAGTAGTGCTTCAGTCTGTGCTTTTGTTGCTTTCAAAAATACCAGTAAACTTTTCATAAGGCTCCAAATGCAAGTGTAAATATAGGTGAAAGCATTCTTGTATGTATGGCCAGTTTAAAGCTGTTTCTGCCATAAGTGCACACAGCCAAGTGTGTAGGTTTTTCTCTTAGCAGCGTGGCATAAAGCCTCTGCTGTACATCTGATAAGTAGGAAAAAGATAGGGATAGTTAGAATATTCCACATCCAATAATCCCGATATGCTGATAGTCCAGCACTTTTATCATAGGGTAAAAACTAATTATAAAACTACTCTGAGAGGAGGAAAAGGAATTGGTCATGGAGGTACCGTGTTTCCCCAAAAATAAGACCCTATCTTATATTAATTTTTGCCCCAAAAGAGGCACTGTCTTATTTTCGGGGATGTCTTATACTTAACTAGCGGGCTCAGTCCAGGTAACCCCTGCTGCTCTCCAGAGCCCTTACGTGCTGAGATGCACTATTGGCTAATTCAAAAAAATCCCGCCTCTACAACGCGATGGCTCTGATTGGTTCATCGAGCGCTGCATTGATTGGCTGAGCAACCAATCACAGCCACCGCATTGGTTCATCAAGAGCTGCATTGATTGATTGCGTCTCGAGCGCTGCTCAGCCAATCAGAGCCCTCGCTTCCTGTAAGTGGGGTTTATCAAACCCGTAACCAGGAATGAATGATTTTGTGGGTGAACGAGGACTGCAGGACGTGCGGCAGAACTCTGGACAGTAGCAGGAGGACCCAGAACCAGTCTGCTCGGTAGGTAAGTTATTATTTTTTTTTAATGTAATGCAGCTAGTGCTTATTTTCGGGGTAGGGCTTATATTTCAAGTCTCCCCGAAAATCCTGAAATATCAGGGTGGGTCTTATTTTCAGGGAAACAGGGTATATGTTGGTTACGCCTCTTAATTCCTTGAGACTCAACAAAATTATATCAAATTCTTATTGTAGTAAAGTTATGCACTAAACCAGAACATTTAATTATCGAACACCCTTTAGGCTGCCTGCACACGGCCGGATTTGTATTGCGGAATCCGGGGCCGGTGTCTGCAGCAAATTCCTGCAATTTACATGATAAGCAAAAGTGCTTCATCCTGCCCATGAGCGAAAATCAATTGCCATTTTCCGCTCGCAGGGGAAAGAATCTCAACATGTTCTATTGTAGTGCAGGCTCCTCACAGACGGCTTCCATTAAAGTCAACGGAAGCAGTTCGTACTGCAGTTTTTCCGCAGTGAGCATCGCGGGATCCACGTCATCGCCTAGCGACAGTACGGGAGATTCTGTACTGCGCATATTCGACTGTTTGCTGTCCGGAACATCCGCAGTACAGAAGGCCATTTGCGCTGACAAGTACGTGGGCAACACCGGACGGGCACAGGGTTGCATTCCGCTGTGGTATCCCGCAGCTGGAATCAGACATGTTTGTGTGCAGGTGTCCTCAATCTGAAGTGCAGTATCCTAAACATACATGCCTCTTATAAAGCCCTCTGCCTGGGATAATACAATGATCAGTTGTCTGCATCACTTCTGGTCTCAGTCTGTCTCAAAAATATATTTTTTCCCCAATCATCCTCCATACAAGCAACCAGGAATATAAAGGTGTTTGTATGGAGGGTTCCTGGAAACCGGATTACCACTACAACTACAGGCCAGTGCCAGATTTCTGCGCCTGCAATGACTGTCCCAGGGGACTGTGGGTATCCGAATCTGAACTCTGAGCATCATGGCTTCCTGTGCTCAGGTCAGGATCCCCCTGGTCAGGCCAAGACTTTCATCCTTATGGCTGTAATATGCTTTTGTGTCAGCCACCTAATTCCTGTTCTCATCTTATTAGTACTGATCTGGACTCCAACTGATCTGTTCATTGAAGACCATAATCTTCCCCAGATATTAGCTTGTGTCTACATACCTGGCATCAGATGTCTAATGCAAAAGTGTTTCCCACTGTTTTAAATAAATCGCACACCGTGTCGGCCCCATTGAAAACAATGGGCGACATGTTTCGAGGCAATGCCCAAACAAAGGACATTACGCAATTTTTTTCTCGAAGGAATGGGGTTCATATTCATGCGAGATTTGTGGATCTCGCAACACACCTCTTGTGCGATTTTCTCAGCCACGTGAAAGTGGCCTAAAAAAGTTTCTAGTATGAGAAAAAAGGGCATATTTGTTTTCCAGATATTAGAGAAGAGTGAGCATACTCGTTAAGGCGATTTACTCGAGAGCATCGCCTTTTTCGAGTACCTGCTGTCTCGTCCCTGAAGATTCGGGGGGGGGGGGGGGCGGGGGATTGCGGAGGAAATCTCACTCTCCACCCTGCTCCCCCCCTCCAGGGATGAGGCAGCAGGTACTCGAAAAAGGCAATGCTCTCTCGAGTAAATCGCCTTAACGAGTATGCTCGCTCATCTCTACCAGAAATCCTACCTAATGACTTGAATCGGGCAGAGTTGCAATACCAGACAAGCCTGTGTGTGGTGCTGTTTCTGAGGGACGGGAAACGCTCTCGATCCCACTACATAAAACCTGCACAGCCCCTTAAGTCACAAACTGCTCAGTATACCGGCTAATATCTGCTAAGATGTGACAGAATTGCCAGTGCACATTAACCTGGGGTAACTGTCATTGTGGCGAATGGCCACCTTTTTCCCTTTTCTGAACTAGAAGGACTCTGTTCATACTTGTATTTTCAGCGCACATTTTAGAAGAGTTGACAGATTTGTAGTTTCTCCCCGTCGTCCTTTCATATACAGCAAGGAATCAAGGCCTTTCTTTGCAGTCCCGGCTTTGACGGGTCTCCCCAGCTGCCGGGTCTCCAGCAGTCCTGCTATATGATCTGTTGACCGAGTCACACCGGCTTTGAACTGGGGAGTCTAGACTGCGGAGATTATATGGCAAGCATAAAGGATTTAGAGGCTATGATACGACACCCATGTGTTTTATATACACAGTCCACAATGTAATGTTGCCGCCGCTTAGCAAAAGTATATTCTTGTTCCTGTAGGTTTGCCCCATTGGACCTGGATTGACCTGATTTGATTTGGGGGTTTAATCCTTTGATCCAATAGATCGTATAAGCAAACTTTACATTTTGCCTTTTCCCAGGATAAGAATGTTTGATAGTGTCATCAGTATACAGGATAGCTGCATACCTTCATAGATGGCAGACAGGGAGCCCTTATTATAGAGCCTATATTGTAAGCGCCAGGTGATGCACATGTGCTGCAGGTATCTGGGTGGGCTGTACATCCTTGTTTACAAGCTCTGTTTTACATCAGTGACTGGGAATAACGTGTGTGTGTGTGTGTGTATATAAATAATCTCTCGTTTTTTTTCTTGCAGCTTGACAAAGATGACATGGTATACATGGAAGCTTATGATAAGCTGCTTGAATCCTGGCTCACATTGGTGCAAGATGATAAACATTTCCATAAAGGCTTCTTTACCCAGCATGCCGTCCAGGTGTTCAACTCCTACATCCAGTGCCATCTAGCTGCTCCAGACGGCACCCGGAATTTGGTGAGTGTTCCACTCCATGAAGTGACTGTGTAAGGACATGTTCAGAGACCTTAACTTGTTGAGAATTTTGAGTGTAGCTTTCGAATGAACACTGGCAACAAACTACAGTGCAAGTGAATAGGGTTTTGCAATGAGTAACATCCATCATAAAATCCATATGTAGCAAACTTGCAGTTGGAAAAATCTGTGCCTAAAAAATTTTGTCATGTCTGAACTTGCCCTAAAAGAATACAGGGAGACTCTATTAGTTGCTATACGCAACAGAGGAGCAGGCATCCAGATGCTGTGCAAGGCAGCATGGGAAGTCCAGGCCAGTGGAGCGCTGCCAGAATGACTGGCTTAGAAAAACCTCCCTCACCCATAACTGGGTGCAAACGGCAGGGCAGCAGAAAAATAGTCTACATAGAAAATTGAATTGATAGAATTTAGCCTGGGTGCAAACAGCAAAGCAGCAACCAGTCAGGGCCTGAGCTACTTTTTGAAAAGTTTTTGGAAACTTGGGCACATTTTAAGCTGCAGTAGGAATCTTACTGAATAGGAGTGTTCAACGATCCTGATCTTATTTGTTTTTTTTCCTAAAATGAGTCCTAAAAGCAAAACCTGCCACCCTTTTACTAAATGAAGCATTACACTGTACCCATTGAATACAATGTGCTTTCCATGTTAAACGAGATCTGCTCTTTATAGCGGCTCTCCTTGGACTGATAGATGAAGGATCTAGAATGAACAACAAGCTAGACATGGTACAACAGGATACTAGAGCTTCCATGCCCATATGTGTCACATCTTGTATCCAAGCTAGAGGTGGTCCAACAGGGTACTAGAGCCTCCATGCCCACCCGTATCACATCTTGTATCCAAGCTAGAGTCGGTACAGCAGGGTACTAGAGCCTCCATGCCCACCTGTATCACATCATGTATCTAAGCTAGAGGCAGTACAACAGGGTACTAGAGCCTCCATGCCCACCTGTATCACATCTTGTATCCAAGCTAGAGTCGGTACAACAGGGTACTAGAGCGTCCATGCCCACCTGTATCACATCTTGTATCTAAGCTAGAGGCAGTACAACAGGGTACTAGAGCCTCCATGCCCACCTGTATCACATCTTGTATCCAAGCTAGAGTCGGTACAACAGTGTACTAGAGCCTCCATGCCCACCTGTATCACATCTTGTATCCAAGCTAGAGTCGGTACAACAGGGTACTAGAGCCTCCATGCCCACCTGTATCACATCTTGTATCTAAGCTAGAGACAGTACAACAGGGTACTAGAGCGTCCATGCCCACCTGTATCACATCTTGTATCTAAGCTAGAGGCAGTACAACAGGGTACTAGAGCGTCCATGCCCACCTGTATCACATCTTGTATCCAAGCTAGAGTCGGTACAACAGGGTACTAGAGCCTCCATGCCTGCCTGTATCACATCTTGTATCCAAGCTAGAGGCGGTACAACAGGGTACTAGAGCCTCCATGCCCACCTGTATCACATCTTGTATCCAAGCTAGAGGCGGTACAACAGGGTACTAGAGCCTCCATGCCCACCTGTATCACATCTTGTTTCCAAGCTAGAGGCAGTACAACAGGGTACTAGAGCGTCCATGCCCACCTGTATCACATCTTGTATCTAAGCTAGAGGCAGTACAACAGGGTACTAGAGCGTCCATGCCCACCTGTATCACATCTTGTATCCAAGCTAGAGTCGGTACAACAGGGTACTAGAGCCTCCATGCCCGCCTGTATCACATCTTGTATCCAAGCTAGAGGCGGTACAACAGGGTACTAGAGCCTCCATGCCCACCTGTATCACATCTTGTTTCCAAGCTAGAGGCGGTACAACAGGGTACTAGAGCCTCCATGCCCACCTGTATCACATCTTGTATCCAAGCTAGAGGCGGTACAACAGGGTACTGGAGCCTCCATGCCCACCTGTATCACATCTTGTATCCAAGCTAGAGGCGGTACAACAGGGTACTGGAGCCTCCATGCCCACCTGTATCATATCTTGTATCCAAGCTTGAGGCAGTACAATAGGGTACTAGAGCCTCCCTTCAAGGGTTCAGTTTTCCACAATAAAGTCTCCTTTTGCTCTGATATTGTAATCAATTACTAATATTAATGTTACAATCACACAGAGAAAGTTTCATTCATTTCCGACAACTTCTTGTAGGGGAGGATTTTTTTCTTTTTAGCAATGTGTGTATAATGTAAAAATATTCTATATAACCACCTTGCCGAAAGCTGTTAAAGGGGTTTTCCACTGCCTACAAGTTATGACTTATCACTGCCATAAGCTGTAGTTTACTGATTGCTGGGAAGTAACCGAATTCTGTCCTCCTCGGCTGAGGGCGGTGCTGTGCACAGACTTGCAGTTTGACCACATTCTGTGATGTGGTGCTGTCAGGGTTTGTTCACATGTGGCAGATGTCATGTGGATCCTCTGCAGCCGAACTGACTGGAAGATCTGCAGTGTTTTACAGTAGCAGTAATTTAAAAAATCTAACACAACAAACCAGTGCGCAAACAGGTGGAAGCAAGTAAGCAAAACTACTGATATGCTCAAAAGGACAAATCAACATCTGAAGTAAGGCCGGTTACGGATCTGCATTGGAAACTCCGAGGTTGTGTCGCAGATCTGGCTCAAAATATCGGAACAAAGCCGGGCCGAAACCGAACTGGCTGTATTAATCTGTTTGGTTCCGTACTGAGAAGAATCCATTGGGATCCTGCGCTTAACGTGTGGGGTTTTTTGTTTTTGTTTTATTAATGAAATCACTAGCCCTCATGCTTGGATATACTTTCTATAGTTAAAAACTGAGTACCCTTTTAAGAAACCCCCAACTCCCTTCATGTTTTATCAGCATAATGCTTCAAGAGGGGATGACACAATTTTTTATTTTTTTTTTAAATAAAATGTACATTTAAATATTTTTTGAAATGTTTCCCCACTCTGGTCTTTTAAATATGCGTTTAGTGCATCCTATATACAACTTATTGCAAGGACATTTTATTACATATACCTCACCTTGAATAAGGCCTTATGTCCACTTGCACGCACGGATTCTACTGCTAAATCCCGCAGCGGAATCTAGCCGTGCCTGCGGACATGGACAGAAAAATACATTTTCTTGCCTGTCCTGATCCAGTGCAGGTCCCCCATCTTCCTTCAGCACAGCAGATGCGTCTGGCGCACCAGCTGACGTGTCAGACGCATGTGCAGTGGAATATCTTTTTTTTTTTTTTTCTCTCTTTAAATCTCCTGCTTTCCCGCGGATCTGTGGCACGTCCACAGTGAGGCCCAATGTCCACGTGCAGATTTTAATTATAAAATCCACACGCGAGAGATCCGCGGCTCTAGTCGCCAATAGGGATGCATTAGCATCCACAAAACAATTTAGAGCATGCGGATGTGCTTTGTTTGTTGTGTTTTTTTTGTTTTGTTTTTTACCGGCGTGCGGATCGCACGGGAAGAAATCACAGCATGCTCCATTTTTCTGCGGATCCCATGGGTCAGCTTTCATAGAAGTCAATGGAAGCCATCTGATCTGTGGCACAGCCACAGCTGACATTTCTTATGTGCAATTCCTGACTTTATTTCCCAATTTCTGCACAGATTAAAACCGAATTCCTTTATATTCTCCATATGCTTTTCCCAGTTTTTTTTTTTTTTTTTTTACCACCATGGAGACCATAAGGTTCCCATTTTCTTACTCTTCCTATAGACAAAGCTGGGCCCTATCTGGTGAAAGGAAGACCAATAACGTTTTTCTTAAGGAGTGGCCAATACTTGAAGACCATTTTTCTGAATAAACTTGTTTTGAGTCACTATAGGGATCCTAAATTCCTCCAGATCATTTTTCACTTCACATTTGACTGCAACAATGTTTCCCTTTTGGCGGCTCCTTATTTTTTCCCAAGCAGCATTGCAGTGGGTGTATAATATATATATTTTTTCCTTCTAGTTTTGTGACCATTTATTATTCAATCAATGGAGTGCTATTAGGGAGGAGTCCTCCACACGGAAATTCGGCGGCATTTACCATACGAGCGAAGTGGCTAAGACTTTAAAAATCTTGTTTACAAGCTGCGGAAATGATCTGCTCAAAACCAGTGTGGAAATTGATGTGTAGTGTGGAAGTTAATTTCACAGTATCTCAGGCTCATCACCGCTTCTACTGTGGGATTCACTGTGGGATTCACAGAAGTATGCGATAAAACCTGCACCAAATGGTGCGGGCTTGGAGGTAGGCTTTCCTGCTGTTTCCATAGCTTTCAGTGAAGTGAATTCGAGGAGTTATGGAAACAGTGTAGCACACTGTGCTGTTTCCATAGCTATTCACTTCAATGAGAGCTACCAAATCTGCACTCAGCTCCAGCCAGGCGACCAGTAGCCATAGCAGTGGTTTCCCATCTCGGCCTAAATGGGAGCAATACTATTCTTTTTTTTTTTTTTTTTTCTCCAGTGTCCTTTTGATTTTGTATAGCACCAGCACATCCTCTACATACCTCAAATACAATTCTGAAGGTGATTTAGCTAATTCTTTTTAAGTATTGTATTCTAATAGAATGGACATTGAAGGGTGCAGGACTACTATCTTATTCCATATGCATTTTGAGCTTCTCTATCTGCAGCGACTACTTATCAGTAGGCATTGCAGTACACCATGCTATTGTGACTAGCTCACTGTGTCCTCTGATTCCTTTTCAACTATTCACCCTGACAGTAAAGCGGATAATCTTCAAAAAATTCTGTACTTTGTTAAAGGCATGTAGCCTCGTTAATCCACATATATAGGATGCTAAGGGCAAAATGCTAATGCAATTGGAGTAACAAGTGTCATGTATATGAAGGGGGGGCCGTACTCTATCAAATAAGTTATTTAGCTCAAAGTAACAAATTAAAGCACAGCTGACATTCCGCAGCTCTACTTGGTTTCAAAGCGGTAGTCAGGGCTTACAAATGGATAGGAAGCCCTCTGTAGTCGGCAGCTGCAGCTTTGAAGTCACCAAAAGAGACGTGTTTGGTGATTTAGATTAAGGAGAGACAGGAATCTGGGAAGTGTGCAGCGAGAAGTGCTGAAGTGTGTAGCAGATTTACTTCAGGATGCCCGCCTAATTCTCTGTACCCACTTTAATTTTCATATGCGTATAATGTTAATACGCTCATTAACAATGGCTTGTTGGCCTCACGGAGGGATAGAGGGACAGAATATCCTGACCTAAACTGGAACGAATGCTGTAAACATATTCCCTGTGCCAGTGTCCTTTAATAGGATGCCGGCTTTGATTGGATCTTGAGCCATTATAGAGGGATAGAATATCCTGACCTGAACTGGAACGATTGATGCAAGCATGTTCTCGCTGTCCCTTCATATACTGCCATATTTGCTTGGTTCTAGTAGTGGGAATGGCAACGGTTTGCTTTCTGGGCCCAGTTCTAAAACACTTGAGAAGGATCCATAGATTAGGCAATGTAGAAGCTTGAATTGTTGACCCCATAAATCCTAGGGAGTTTTATCCCCTTCGTATAACCATATCATGTGAAAGTTGACTAATCATAAAATCAAAAGGAGAAATGCGTAAACTAAACTGTGTTTTGAAACTACACCTAAAAATGTTTTGATAAAACTCCCCCGTTGTGTTGCCAGAATTTGCCTATTTCCTTTTAAGAAGCACTCCAGCAAAAACACATCTTTCCATCCGTTCTGTTGCACTCTATATTAGTCACTGCCATGCGGTGCAGTCTCCTGTCTGATAGAAATCTAAAAATCAAGATGGTGTCTGATAACCGCTTTCTTTCACTATTCTGTGCTGTTATTCCCATGATGCAGTAGCAAATCGTCACATGACGCGCTAGAGCCACTACCATCTATGCCCGCTGGGAGGACAGTGTGATTATCAATACCCTCTATGTCCTCCTGAATAGGTTAAATACCATAAGTAAGTGTACAGCCAGGGAGAATAAACTGTCATCTTCATTATAACTGTGTGACAGGAGCCTCTCATTGCCAGTAACTGATGGGAGTTTCTCTTCCTGCCGGTGTGGAACAATCCATGTAATTTCATCATCCAGGTAGTGTCCCCCTTGATACAACAGAAAGATAGTTCCTAAGTGCAGTAACATTGTCCTGTATCTCTGCACTCATATATACATCTACCATCTGAATAATATTGCACCACTGTTTATACAAACTACATAAAATATGAGATTCTTGGCACATATTTTGATCAAAGCATGTAAGCCCATCTGCCTCGTGTAGGCGAACCTTTATTTGTCGGGTACCTAGCTCTAAAGGTTTCCTCTTTCGTTCAAAGGTCTCCAATGGACTTTGTGAAAGCTGGTTACCAGGGCTATATTCTTTCATTAAGCCACCTGGTAATAATTTACCATAGTGTTCCTGTAAAGGCCATGAACACTTTTGACATGGGGGAAAAAAATGATTCTTGGTGCTACCTTGAGTTAAAAAATTCCAATAACTTTCAGTGTGCAAATTTCAGTCCTTCATTTGTTTTCAGACCTCATGTCATATATGCAATCTGTTTGTAGTATGGCTTTGCTTCATGCGGCTTTGTCCCTCTCAGTAATGGGTGCTGGAAGTGCAGACTATTGGACATATTCATCGCTGTTTTTATATCTGGTTCCTGGCGTACAAAAGTTGCAGTTTTGGTTCACGTGCCAAAGTTTTTATGCCATGCCCCACCATGGTTCCAAAAAGTGGGTGGGGCCTTGCATTAGTAGGCTTTCCCTCATATTGCCAGTTTCACTTACTATAATATATGCTAGATACATTATAGCAGAAATCTACTCTGGCCCATGTGTGTTCCTCCCTATATACACTTTGTGTGACCTTTCGTGATCTGCTCTCTCTGAAAACTTGGATGCTTTTTCCACTCACTGGTGTGTATCCTTCTCCCTGCTGTTATCTCTAAGGCTTCGTTCCCATTGTGAGTCCGGGGATTCTTTTGGAATCTCTGTTCAAATGCAAGGTGAAATGGTGAAGCATGTTGCACTATATCATACTGTAAACGGTGTAATAGAAGCTGAATGTACCCTATTAAAGCCAGTGGAATCTGTTCAGTTGTGTCGTAGGATGAAACTGTTTTGGACAGTGATTCTGGATTCCTGCTCTTATGGATTCCATTTTCCTCTTCCATCCATCATAGTGCAATTGTGCATGAGACCTAACAATGAGAAAGTGGACAGCAGATTAAATAATGCCGACACAGTCAGATCTGGTTTAAAAAAAATTAAAAAAAAGTAAGTTTTTGACAAAACTTACAAAGACCACCAAATCTGTTTTCTTGTTTATCAATAGACAGTAGCTAGTTACCATTTCCTACCACTGGACTAGGAAAGGGGGAAACCACATCTATAACATCCATATACCCTAGTGGGGCACATCGACGGGGATTTCTTTATTATTTCATAGCAGCCTTTTTAAATGAGCTTGATTTGACTGCCCTACATAAAAATAGTATTTTGGTGCAAGCAGAACAGCTGACTAAATTTATTGGGATTTATTTCATGCTTGGATCATCTAAAACAGGGCACTGTGATAACATGTTGATGTATATATTCGGACCTTTGATAAAGAACATGCTTGTATTGGTTGCTGATTTTTGCACACATCTAATAAGTGATTTATCTAGTCAGTGGAGGTAAAACTGATGTCAGAAACCAAGTTGTGGTAACTTAATATTCATAATTTTTGCAGCTTTTTTTTAAGGTTTGTGAAATATTTTTAACTGTCTCTTTTTTTTTTTCTCCCCAGACTGCTAATGGTGTTGCCTCCCGGGAGGAGGAAGAAATAAATGAAATTCAGGAAGACGATCGTGACTTATTTTCTGATCAGCTGGCCAGCGTGGGCATGCTGGGTAGAATAGCAGCGGACCACTGCATACCTCTGCTGACTAGGTACAGGACACCCTCATTTTATTAGCAGTGAGGATCCTCATTGCATACTTGCTTCGTGCCGCATGACTATCACATGCGGGCAGCATGCACTGAATTACATTTGTGTTCAGCTGGCCTTATAGTCTGGTGGTTTCCTTATCAATGGCAGATAACACGAAGTTAGTCCTCCTGCACATGAACAGAGGCGTAACTAAAATGTCTTGGGCCCCGATGCAAAATCTGTGACTGGAACCCCCAACCTACCATGTGCATCTCATAATACTGGTGTCATCTTATGTCATGGAGGGGCCTTTAGGCCCCCTAAGGCTCTAGGGCCTGGTAGCGACTGCTACCCCTGCACCCCTCTATAGCCACGCCCCTGCACATGACAGCCGCATACAGTCGACTGTACGTCAGTTCCCTGCTCTCTACTATGGAGCAAATGGGACCCCTGGAGCCGCTCTCCTAGGAGCAATGCTTCTAATCATCCTGTAAAGTCCATAGTCCTCTATATAGTGCAATTGTGATTGTCTGCACTAAGTATTAGATACAGTGTAATTTTGGTCTTTCAGCTTGTTAGAGGATCGAGTGACGAGACTTCACGGGCAGCTACAAAGGCACCAGCAGCAGTTACTGGCCTCACCAGGAACGGGGTCAATAGATAATAAAGTGCTGGATGACTTGTATGAAGACATTCATTGGCTCATTTTAGTTACAGGTTAGTGAGAATCCCTTATGTACTTGTGTGCTTTTGGCATAGTTTCTTATCTCATGGAAGGGTTTGTGCAATTCGGCCAGGATTAAACGGTTTAAGTCACCAGATTTAATTCGCCTGTCTGAGCGTAGCATAAACTAGTGAGACCCTGATTCCATCGATGCCTCATATACATTATCTGCTACTGTACTTTTTCTTGAAATCCGCTTATACAGTTAGGGCCAGAAATATTTGGACAGTAACACAATTTTCGCGAGTTGGGCTCTGCATGCCACCGCATTAGATTTGAAATGAAGCCTCTACAACAGAATTCAAGTGCAGATTGTAACGTTTAATTTAAAGGGTTGAACAAAAATATCTGATAGAAAATGTAGGAATTGTACACATTTCTTTACAAACACTCCACATTTTAGGAGCTCAAAAGTAATTGGACAAATAAACATAACCCAAACAAAATATTTTTTTTTCAATATTTTGTTGCGAATCCTTTGGAGGCAATCACTGCCTTACGTCTGGAACCCATGGACATCACCAAACGCTGGGTTTCCTCCTTCTTAATGCTTTGCCAGGCCTTTACAGCCGCAGCCTTCAGGTCTTGCTTGTTTGTGGGTCTTTCCGTCTGAAGTCTGGATTTGAGCAAGTGAAATGCATGCTCAATTGGGTTAAGATCTGGTGATTGACTTGGCCATTGCAGAATGTTCCACTTTTTTGCACTCATGAACTCCTGGGTAGCTTTGGCTGTATGCTTGGGGTCATTGTCCATCTGTACTGTGAAGCGCCGTCCGATCAACTTTGCAGCATTTGGCTGAATCTGGGCTGAAAGTATATCCTGGTACACTTCAGAATTCATCCGGCTACTCTTGTCTGCTGTTATGTCATCAATAAACACAAGTGACCCAGTGCCATTGAAAGCCATGCATGCCCATGCCATCACGTTGCCTCCACCATGTTTTACAGAGGATGTGGTGTGCCTTGGATCATGTGCCGTTCCCTTTCTTCTCCAAACTTTTTTTCTTCCCATCATTCTGGTACAGGTTGATCTTTGTCTCATCTGTCCATAGAATACTTTTCCAGAACTGGGCTGGCTTCTTGAGGTGTTTTTCGGCAAATTTAACTCTGGCCTGTCTATTTTTGGAATTGATGAATGGTTTGCATCTAGATGTGAACCCTTTGTATTTACTTTCATGGAGTCTTCTCTTTACTGTTGACTTAGAGACAGATACACCTACTTCCCTGAGAGTGTTCTGGACTTCAGTTGATGTTGTGAACGGGTTCTTCTTCACCAAAGAAAGTATGCGGCGATCATCCACCACCGTTGTCTTCTTCCGTGGACGCCCAGGCCTTTTTGAGTTCCCAAGCTCACCAGTGAATTCCTTTTTTCTCAGAATGTACCCGACTGTTGATTTTGCTACTCCAAGCATGTCTGCTATCTCTCTGATGGATTTTTTCTTTTTTTTCAGCCTCAGGATGTTCTGCTTCACCTCAATTGAGAGTTCCTTTGACCGCATGTTGTCTGGTCACAGCAACAGCTTCCAAATCCAAAACCACACACCTGGAATCAACCCCAGACCTTTTAACTACTTAATTGATTACAGGTTAACGAGGGAGACGCCTTCTGAGTTAATTGCAGCCCTTAGAGTCCATTGTCCAATTACTTTTGGTCCCTTGAAAAAGAGGAGGCTATGCATTACAGAGCTATGATTCCTAAACCCTTTCTCCGATTTGGATGTGGAAACTCTCATATTGCAGCTGGGAGTGTGCACTTTCAGCCCATATTATATATATAATTGTATTTCTGAACATGTTTTTGTAAACAGCTAAAATAACAAAACTTGTGTCACTGTCCAAATATTTCTGGCCCTAACTGTATCTGCAGGAGCTGCAAGTCCTTGTATTGATGAGCAGCATTCGAACTCCCCCTCCCTCCTGACAACGATTGACGACTCTCTTCCAATACTGTTTATAGAAAGAAAGCTGCCAATTGTGGGGGGTTCTATAGAGTTCCATGGGCGTTCTACAGATCCATAATACGACCATGTGCTTGACCCCGAGGGATGTATATTTAGTGGGGAGGTGGTGGTGGGGAAATCTGATCCATAACATAAAAGTAGAAACCCTCCTTCCACTTTTTTAGGCACTAACTATACAGCATGGTATTATGAAGGTGTGTACAATCCCCGAAGTGAGTTTGTCATCTTTGAGAGAATGCACACGTTCAAGGCTGTCTGCGATAAATCTCTTGTGTGGTGCACTCCTGGGGTCAGTGGAGAGGAATCACTTTGACCTCGTCTGGAATCTCTTGTAGACAGTCTGGGATCTCCATAGCTGAGGTCACATTGGTTTACTTCAACTCCCCTCTTTGTATCACATTACTACCAGTGTCACTGGAGCAGAAATTGTTGGTGTGCAGGTCTATATGTAAATGGTAGTAAGTATAAAACCACCGCTCGTGCTGTTCACTCAAGCAATGAGCTTATCGATTGTGACCAAAAATTCATTCTCCATTTGTTTTAGTGTTTATTTCATGGAGCTTCTAATAGAATCACTTAACTGATGTGGTGGCAAAGGGGGTAAAGTGCAAATATTCTTAAGCCTGACTTGCGTTTTGTTAATGCAGGCTACCTCTTGGCTGATGATGCTCAGGGTGAGACTCCATTAATACCTCCAGAAGTAATGGAATATTCAATTAAACAATCAACTGAGGTGGACATCAATACAACACTGCAAATCCTGGGATCTCCTGGTGAGAAAGCATCTTCTATACCTGGGTGTAACAGGACAGATTCCGTTATCAGGTCAGTCTGGTATATCATCAGTCGTGAAATTCCTAACAATTTAATAATGGTTTTTATGGGCATCAGTAAAGAAAAAAAAAGTTTGCTTGGTCTTTTATTAACTCCTTCCTGCTGCAACCCTTCTTAATTTTTTGTTTTTCCTAATGGTACCATTTAACATAACATGTATAATCTGTTGGGGAGCTTTAAAAAGTTTTAAAGTGGAGAGAAATGGAAAAAATGTACTCCTTTTTTTTTCCGTGGTGA
The DNA here is from genome assembly GCF_035609145.1 of Eleutherodactylus coqui. Lineage (NCBI taxonomy): Eukaryota > Metazoa > Chordata > Amphibia > Anura > Eleutherodactylidae > Eleutherodactylus > Eleutherodactylus coqui. The sequence continues at coordinate 436,151,934 of NC_089837.1, read as the reverse complement.
TAGGTGGGGTGGGGCGGAGGTTAGGGGTTGCGTTTAGACATTCATGATGCTGCAAAAATGAGGTTTTCTTTATCCTGTGGGTCAAGTAAGACTACAGTGATCCCAAACTTATGCCTTTTTCTGAGCTTAATAAATGGATTTTAAACCTGCACTTACATCTTTTTAAGGTGGTGGATCTTTTTAAGCGCCGCCCCCCTCTCCACGAGTGGAGAATCATTGCAATTCTCTGCGGCCGGCAATTCGCAGCATGCTGTGAATTGCCGCGACTTCTCCGCGGTCAGCCTATCTGTCAGATAGACTGACAGCGGAGATCCGTCTGCAGGCTCCTGCTCCCGGGCGGCGGCTCTCGCAGCGCAACACCTGTGGACAGGCTGCCCAAATCATCAAAAGTGCTACATAGTGTGTTTGACTCTGGCATTTGTAGCGCTTTTTTTTTTTTTTTATAAAGCACAGTGTGCTCTAGGTTCGATGTATTTCTGACATAGCTGGAAAAAAGCAGGCACAATTCTTGATCAATATTACTAAAATCTAATATATTTGTGTTGAGAAGAGGCGCCGGTGTTGGGTGATTTATCACTGTTACATTTCTCCAATGCAGGTTACTCTCTGCAGTTCTAAGAGCTTCAGAAGTAGAGTCTCGTGCCACGAGGGCGGATTTAACCCATCTTCTAAGCCCCCAGATGGGGAAAGACATTGTTTGGTTTCTGAAACGGTGGGCAAAGACTTATCTACTTGTGGATGAAAAATTGTATGACCAGGTAGGAAGTTAAGTTAATGGAGAAAAATCCCCCGTTTTGTGAGCTGTGCTGCAGATTCTTGGTCTGTCTTCGTGGCCTGTATGGATAATTTCTCTGTGTCTTCTAGATCAGCTTGCCGTTAAATACAGCATTCGGTGCCGACACAGAAGGGTCCCAATGGATCATTGGTTATCTTCTAGAAAAAGTGATCAGCAATCTCTCGGTGTGGAGCTCTGAGCAGGAGCTGGCCAATGACACTGTACAGTTATTAGTAGCCCTGGTGGAGAGGAGGGAGAGGTAAGTTGCATCCAGGTCTCGTTTATAGAGTATCTGTTGGCTTTCCGGACTTGTTCTGTTTGCACGTTGGATTTGGCGTGCAGTCCGTGCAGAATTCGCTTCACGTCTGCGTCAGGGAAGTGTGCCAATAAAATGGAAAGCTGTGTCTTAGAAAATGTCACTTGTGCACTCCGCATCTAGTTTTCCACACTAGCGTTATTGAATGAAACCAATCCATTACAACTAATGTGCAAATTCATGGCTAAAATATGTGCTTAAACACGCAGATTTCTGCTGTGGTTTTCATAGAAATCAGATTTTTCAGGCACAGACTTAACCCTTTCCAATCCACTGTCTGACCTGTGAAGACATAATGATTTAAGGCTGTACAGCTCCGATGTTGGAAGACATCCGTCAAGGTTCTCTTACTGTATATTGCCAGCCCCTCTGCTGTCGGAGCCTATCCAACGTGTCACCTCATGCAGTACTGGCTTTAGCCAGCATATACCACCATTGTATAACGGCAGAAAAAGAGTAAGCCCCCTAGGAAAACCAGGATACAAATTGGATTGGAAAGGGTTAAATCTTGTGAATATAAACCGCCTTAGTAAATACTTGTATCCCCCCAGAATCGCAGTTACAGAGCATCTATTCTTAGAACCCTGCATTGTGCTATTGCTCTTTTATTCCTCCTGGCAGTGTGTGAATACTCTGACCCTACACACTAACACTGATTGGACGGTTAGTGTGTATGGAGACGCCCCACTGACAGGCTGGTAAACGCCTAATTGTCAATTTGTTCATACATTTCCAGGAGAGATAACCAGAGGAATAGCACAATACACAGTTGTAAGAGAAGGTGCTCCACAATGGTTTTCATGGAGCGTAAACTATTTAGTAAAATCGACCTGTCAGGAGAGCCAATGGGACCCGCTTTATATTTACATTTAGAGTCCAGTAACCTATAGAGAATAACCCATGGTGTGACTCCACACTTGGTGTAATTGCTGCAGGTATTCCGCAATAGAAAACTGGAGTGGCCAAATCTGCACCCAAATGGCCGTATTGTTTAAGTGGGTCTGCTGCAGGATTTAGCCCTTGTATTTCAGCATAAAGAGACATTTTTCAGATTTAGAATCTGCAGTTTAAAAAAAACCTGCAGATTCTTTGTGAAAAATTACCGCGCCATGTGAAGGAGATTTCTGAAATCACGTGGCTTGTATTGTAAATGCTGCAGATTTTCCGCTATGACATCCACGATGCTTACGGCCCGCGTGAAGGCACCCATGGAATATAGTGGACACATATAGGCGTTTGGTATTTCTGTAATGCTGCTGTACATAACCATATAGCGATTTGCTTGATATAGAGGAATATCTCTTTACCACCTTTAGTAAAGTTAAAGGGGTTGTGTGGGGTTTAATAATGGCTGCTTTCTTTCAATAGTGGTGCCCACCTGTCACTGCATGTGTGGGGTATTGCGGCTTGGCCCTATTCACTTTAATGGAGCTGAGCTATAATAGCGGACACAACCCATGGACAGGTGCGGCGCAGTTTCTGGGAGGAAAAAAAATCAGCTATGTTTTTCTAATCTTGTATAACAGAATAATGGGAATTTCTTGGATTCTGATAGTGAGATTCTATTTCATAGAGCCAATTTAGTAATACAGTGTGAAAACTGGTGGAATCTTGCCAAACAATTTGCACGGAGGAGTCCTCCCCTCAACTACCTATCCAGCTCTGTACAAAGGACGCTCATGAAGGCTCTGGTACTCGGAGGGTTTGCTCACATGGACTCGGAGACAAAACAGCAATACTGGACTGAGGTGACAGATGATCTGTATTGGCTTACCTTTTTATTGTTGCTGTTTGTGTCGTTTTTGGTCACTTTATTAGATTTGATATTTTGTATACTGTCTACAACTGAATTTTTCATTTGTCGGGTCATGGGCTTGATATTTTGGCTTCCAGAACTTTGCATCTACTTTAAACGGAGGTTATGTGGTCCTTTACAATAAAGAATTCCTACTAATCTAGTGTCAAACATTAGTTTCATCAAAGTAAAAGCTTATGGTGTGGCAGTGGAAAGCGCTGAAAATCATTTCAAAGAGCTTCCCTGAGGCTAGAGATGCAGTAGAATTACCCATCCCTGTATAAATTAACATCGAATTGTGTAGAATATATCTAGCAACTCCTTGTAATGAGCATGGCAGGCTAATGGCCTTTCGCTTAAAGGGGTTGACGAGGTATAGAAAAACATGGCTGCTTTCTTCCAAACACAGTGCCGCCTTTGTCCATAGGGTTTTGAGTGAGATTGCAGCTCAGATCCATTAAAATGAATAAGAGCTGAGCTGCAGTACCACACACAACCCTATGGACAAGGGTGGCGCTGTGTTTGGAAGAAAGCAGCCATGTTTTTCTATGCTTGCCATTTTTCTTTTTATTTATTTTTCTTCTTTCCAGCTCTCAACAAATCGGAACTCTATTTTTCCATGGACATAGCTGCATGGGGCATTCTTTTCTGCAGAACAAGCTGTTTTTGTTAGTTTTTTTTTTATGATACCATTAATGTACTAAAAAAAATGTCTGAGTGGGGCAAAGTGGTAAAAGAACACAACTTTTTGGGGGTGTTTTTGTTTTACAGCATATCTGTTATGGCAAAAAAAAATTTCCCTATTTTTTTTTTTTTGGTCACAATCTTAACGTTATTTTTCCATCAATGGTGTGTGGAGGCTTTTTTTCCTTCAGTACGACCTGTAGTTTCACTTGATACCATTTTGACGTACATCTGAGTGTTTGACTCTTTATATAGGCTGACAGGCTGTTTAAGGGTTTATTTCCCCCTCGCGGGGTACTATAGGCCGCTGACTGGGTGGGAGGCCTGTTACGTGGGCAGGAGGGCTGCCGCAGAAGCATTGTGCCACCTCCCATTTGTAAAGGATCAATGACTAACTGGTCTTGTATATATCTTATATTTTATCTCTGCCAGGTTTTGCAGCCTTTACAGCAGAGGTTCTTGAATGTAATAAATCAAGAAAACTTCCAGCAAATTTGCCAAGAGGAGGAGGTGAAGCAGGAGATCACAGCCACACTAGAAGCCCTCTGTGGGATTGCAGAAGCCACGCAGATAGACAATGTGGCCATCCTCTTCAACTTCCTTATGGACTTTTTAACTAACTGCATTGGGTTAATGGAAGTCTATAAGAATACCCCAGAGACTGTGAACCTTATTATAGAGGTTTTTGTAGAAGTTGCACATAAACAGATTTGTTACCTTGGAGAGGTAAGTACGGACTCCCCATAATGTGGGAACAGGGACAGTTACTTTAACAAGCGGTCTACTATGATACATGTAATGGCTGACAAATTGCAGTCCTTCATCTAGTGGAATACACCAATCCTGAGAACGAGGAGGTTTTTTATCCAAGGTGTTCCTCGCTGAATGATTGGAAGTTATGGCTACTGTTTAGCATGTTTTTTCTCTAAGATCCATTCACTTTAATGAAGGATAAATGCAATGTTTTCTACTTCCTTAGAAATTAAATCACCCAGTCCTTAGCATTGATGGACTCCCAGCGGACAGACCCTCGCTGATCAGTGTTAGGCCCAATGCACACGGCTGTATATGCAGTGTGGAATCTAAGGCCGGCATCTGCCCCCAGATTCCGCAGCAAATACCTGCCATAGCATGCTATGCAAAATCGCTTATCCCCGGGGAGGGGGGAAATCACAGCATGCTTTATTCTAGTGCGGACCTTGCACGGACAGCTTCCATTGAAGTCAATGAAAGCCATCTGTCCTATGGCCCTTCCGCGGGTAACTGTACTGCACATGTGCATCTGGTGGCACATCCACAGCACAGAAGAGAAGAAATGACATGACCTGTATGCAGGGGTCGCCGCCGGAGCACAGGGTCTGATTCTGGTGCGGGATCCCACATCTGGAATCCGACCCGGCCATGTGCATGCGGCCTTACGACATGTCATAAAACACTGATTGTTGGTATTGTTTATGCAATGGACAAGTGATAATTCTATAGCTAGTTGACTGGCGGCAGTTTGATTTCATTGTGATTAGTGTGATAACTATATTTAACCCCTTGAGGGCACAGCTATTTTTGTTCGCTTTCCCTTTCAAAAAATCTGACTCGTATGAATGCATCAATACCAAATATTTTTTGTTAACATATATGAATATGAGGAAAGAGGTTTTTAAACTCAAATTTGATGCACAGTTAGAAAAACTCTACATGCAGGTTATGGAGCGGAACTTTGCAGTAACTGCATATTTAGGTCTGGATGGCGGAAATATTCTGCTTGCGTGAAAACACCCCCATGAGACTTTGATCATTTGAATTCTTATACTGCAATACTGAAGTCTTGCAGTATATTGTTTTTCTGTCGTCAAGCTGTTAAGGGAAATTCCTCCAATGAACCTGTTGTTCTTGCCTTTCTGTGGCCCGGTGTCCCTTTCCGTGACTAGCTTGGGCTGCTGCCATTCGGCACTGTAACATGAAAAAAAAATACATATTGGCACATTTGCCAAACTCCACTCCAGAACCTCCAATCCAAGTGACAGCAGAGGAAATCCCGCCACTAAGGAACATTTAGGCTACCTGACGTGTGACTGCTGTTAGTACACGTCCAACCATTCATCCACGCAATTATGCTGCCAGCAAACAGTGAGGGGCATTGGTTCCATTTTTGGTCTTTCCTCCTAAAACATCTTGTCTGCATGTGCTCCTTTTTTTTTTTTTTAAGCAAGGCTTAATGGCTTATAAATGGCATGGTTGTGCAGCAAAAGGAAATGGTTGCATTAGGAACCCGGATACATGGTGTACAGCCTGGGGTGATGAATGATGTGCTGGATCTCCAGCAAAATAAAGTACACTTAGGCTGGGGTCACACGGGGCAGATTCCCGCCGGAAATCTCGCGGTTCGGCCGCAGCAAAAACCGGGAGAACTGCTTTGAAGCGGCCCCGCCGCTCGCTCTCCTGCTGCGGCTGGCGCTCCCATAGAGGAGAGCGCGGCCGAAGCGGAAATAAAAAATAAATAGACCTGCTGCATTCAGCAAAGCCGCGGCTGCGGTTTCTGCCTGGTTTACCGCAGCGGATTGGTCGTCCCGTGTGGATGAGATTTCTGAGAAATCTCGTCCACATGGCTGGCCAATCTCGAGATTAGCGGCCGCAGACGGATTTGCCGCGCGGAAATTCCGGACGGAATTTTCACGGCAAATCCGCCCTGTGTGAACCCAGCGTTACAGTACTTCTATTGTATGGATTTTAATTAGTTTTTCTATTGCCTTACTTTGGTGAAATGTAAGTGACTGCAGAGATCACACAGTGGTGACATGAATGCTTGTGTCAGTCATCAGTCTCATAAGTTATGTTTTATATTTCTCCAGTCAAAAGCCATGAATCTCTATGAAGCCTGCCTGACCCTGCTTCAAGTATATTCCAAAAATAATCTGGGAAGAAAGCGTATAGATGTAACGGCAGAGGAGGATCAGTACCAGGACCTCCTGCTCATCATGGAACTTCTCACCAATCTGCTATCTAAAGAGTTCATTGACTTCAGTGACACAGGTATGACCTGACTCAGGGCATGGCACTACGTATACCATCGCCTCTAACAAAACAGCTGTGTCAGAATTGCTTGGATTTTCTTGTAAGACGTCTTATAATTATACCCGTCAGTGGTCTTAAAGGAGATGTCCCGAGGCAGCAAGTGGGTCTATACACTTCTGTATGGCCATAATAATGCACTTTGTAATGTACATTGTGCATTAATTATGAGCCATACAGAAGTTATAAGAAGTTTTATACTTACCTGCTCCGTTGCTGGCGTCCTCGTCTCCATGGTGCCGACTAATTTTTGGCCTCCGATGGCCAAATTAGCCGCGCTTGCGCAGTCCGGGTCTTCAGCTTTCTTCTATGGAGCCGCTCGTGCCAGAGAGGGGCTCCGTGTAGCTCCGCCCCGTCACGTGCCGATTCCAGCCAATCAGGAGGCTGGAATCGGCAGTGGACCGCACAGAAGAGCTGCGGTCCACGAAGGTAGAAGATCCCGGCGGCCATCTTCAGCGGTAAGTATTGAAGTCACCGGACCGCCGGGATTCAGGTAAGCGCTGTGCGGGTGGTTTTTTTAACCCCTGCATCGGGGTTGTCTCGCGCCGAACGGGGGGGGGGTTAAAAAAAAAAAAACCCGTTTCGGCGCGGGACATCTCCTTTAACTCATAATTTGCAATCTGCTGTGTTTCTTTATAACTGTTTAATGGTGGGGTTGTACTAGAATTGCAAGTTATCCCCTATCCACAGGATAAGGGATACCTTGCTGATCAGTGAGGTTCTCACCGCTGGACCCCCCATCAACCTTGATAACAGGGAACACTTGTCTCCCTGGGTCAGTCACCATGGGGTCACTTCTCCTCCCGCAGTGACATCAGAATGAATGGAGCGCTGTGCTAAGCACACATGGTCAGTACACCATTCATTTCAGTGGGGCTGATGGAAATACTTGAGCACTTGCCTATTCCCCGCAGTTGGATTGAAAATGAATAGAGCGCTTGCACAGCCAGCACTTCATTCAGTCTTTTCCTCACTGGAAGGAGGATGGGGGGAAATGGGACCTTTCATTCTTGGGATCGGTGGAGGTCCGACCTCTGAGACCCCACCGATGAGCAAGTTTTTCCTATACTGTGGATAAGGCAGTGTTTCCCAACTCCGGTCCTCAAGGCACCACAATAGGTCATGTTTTCAGGACATCTTATGGAAAGAACACCCGTGGCAACGTCTGAGGCATTCACAAGAATTACATCACCTGTGCATTATAGAGGAAATCCTGAAAACATGACCTGTTGGGGTGCCTTGAGGACCAGAGCTGGGAATCACTGTGATAAGGTGATGACTTGCGATTCTGGTACAACCTTACACATCTTAGAATACACATCAATGCAATAGGTTTTTCATTGACATGTCTGCAAATCTATAAGCATCACATTTGATGTTAGACTTCAGTGATTATACAGAGATGAGCGGTGCCACATGGGTGCTGCATAACATTCTGCAGAAGAGGACTGTCTAACTTCACTTTTGCAAGAATCTCTTACACCAACCGCTGATTCGCTGACAGTCTAATTTCTTTTTTTTATTAGATGTTCTGCAGCAGCTGAGATGTGTATGATAATGCACCTCCTTTAATAAAATGTATTTGTAATGTATATCATGTAATCTGTTACAGATGAAGTTTTTCGCCCCCATGAGCAAGGACAAGCGACAAATAGGCCAGTGTCTGCAGCTGATGTAGTTTTATATGGTGTTAATATTGTGCTGCCATTAATGTCACAAGACTTGCTAAAGGTTCGTATCTCGTCTTCACGCTCCTATTTACTTTGTTTTCTAGTTTGTGATGTAATCCAGAAGCTCATGACACATTATCTATTGCAGTTCCCGTCATTATGTAATCAGTACTACAAGCTGATCACGTTTATATGTGAGATTTTCCCTGAAAAGATTCCGCAGCTTCCCGAAGATCTGTTCAAGAGCCTCATGTATTCTCTGGAGCTAGGGATGACCTCGTATCCTTTCCTTCTGTGAAATGTCAGGCTTCAACATCCAGTGGGCAAGTGTTCACGGCTTGTGCCAAGATTAAAAGTCATCACCTATCAACATGATGGGGTATGACTAACAAATCATCAGAAGGGGGGTCCCTGTTTGACTGTCGGGCCGGCCAGTCATGCGCGCTGCTGCTCCATTCATCTCATTGCAATTACTGGAAATATCTGAGTACAACCACTATCTCAGGGAATACCATTGTAATGATTGGAAGGGCAGCTTGCGTGCTTAACCGCTATTCCGCGCTTCTGCACCTTCCTTCTCATGATCAGTGGGCACTCAGCGGTTAGACACCAACCGGTCAGACAGTCCTGTGGATAGGAGATAATGTTCAGGAGATAATGTTCAGTCTTGGTACAACTCCTTTGAATGTAGGTTTGAGAGTTTCTGCAGCTGTTTGGTCTTCTGGATTGGGTAAGGAAAAAGAACCAGCCGTTGGCCTTGCATACTCACAGTTGAATCCAGAATTGTGGAGCATTTTAAGCACTCTGCCAAGGAATACCCTTGATGTAAATTTGTATAAAGATTGTGCTGTGGTTCACAGAAAAACTTACAAAAACTTATTGGGCCTTTTGAGACTTCTATTTGAAGAGCCCATCCTGTGCTGACAGCAATGCCAGCGGCTCTATCAAAATTTTATATATTTTTTTTTTAAACTTTTTTTACTAAGAATATAAGAACATATCAAATTGTAGTACAAACCTGAGTGTAACATGGTTCAAGTATACGAAACAGTTACAAATACTGTGGGAGCGTCGGGGGTCTCCTATCCATCCAGTACAATGCTACAGCCTTACGGGCCAAAAATGGCACCTCTCCAAGAAAAATGCTGATATGGAATTGCCACTCCTTTTCATCCAGTATACCTAGCAGACATACAGCGGGGTTTACAGGAAGTGGCACCCCCATTAGTTGTCCCAGGATGTCTGTAACCTCCGTCCAGAAGGAGTATACGATCAGGCAGCTCGGCATCAGATGGTTAAAGTTAGCGTTGGGTGTCTGACAGCGGTGACATTGTGTGTTGGGGGTTCTATTCATCCGACAGTCTGCTTGGCGTCAGATAGCATTGATGTATAATATGTAATTGAATCATGTTGTTGTTGGCTCCTGATGAGGACATTGCAGTACTCCACTCCTCTTCAGAGAGCGAAGGAATCTTTTCTCGCCATTAGTCAAAGACACCCAGCTCTACGTGTGAAATTTTAGCTGATCTGCGAGATTAACCCTCTAGGTCCTTGTGTGCGCAAAACTCCTATCAAGGGGTAGGTCAAAAGGGACTGATGTGGTTCTGGGAACTGAGCATTGAGCGCATGTCTTACCTGGAGGTATCTGTAAAATGACCTGCGCAAAGGAGGCCAAACCTCCATCAAATGTATACATGCTCCAGGGAGGTGACTCCAAGATCTATCCAGAATTGCCTATTTGGGAGTCTTAACAAGTGTGGAAGTGCTCTATTACCCCATATATAGTAATCCGCTTACAGATCTGACAGACTCCGGCGGCCAATCTGTGTATAGGGGGCAGCAGTCTAGTATGCAGGTCTGTTCTAGTACAATCCAGAGGAAAGTCTCCGATAGGAAGTGCATCAGATGGTCCAAATTTGGGAGGTCTGAATCAGAAAGCCAGTGGGCTCTATCGTTTTTATATTGGATAGGAGTAGAAACTACATAATCGTAAGGACATTTTGCAAGCTGTTGGGACGCTATGGATTGTGATCGAAAGGGCACTACATACATCTTACAACCCCAAGCTTTTTTTCGGTTTATTAGCCCAGTCATCTCATTGGGGTAAATTAATGTTGTACTCTGCAGGTCTAATATACATGGTTACACATGTTCTCCCGTACGACCATTTTGCATTATACTTCTTTAGCTTCCTTAACTTGTACTAATCAGCATGAGCTCGGAGGTTTCCCAGCTCTGTCTGGAAGCATTAACCCCGTTAGCGGAGCAGTGTGCGAAGGCACAGGACACGGACTCCCCACTGCTGGCGGCAACAAGGCACTTTCTAAAGGTAGGCACTCTCCATTCTTCATTATTGCATGGATCGTATTAAGTGATCGCTGAGATTTATTATATTCTTCCTCCACAGCTGGTCTTTGACATGCTTGTTTTACAAAAACACAACACCGAAATGACAACGGCCGCAGGTGAAGCATTTTACACGTTGGTCTGCCTAAACCAGGTAAGATTATTACATGGACTGTATGAAGGGCTCCGTGTCATTATTGGATATAATAGTGAGGAGATTGGACACTGGATGATTGAGGAGGATGAAAATGATTGGAAATTCAGAGAAGAGAATGAGGGCCCTGTTCACAAGTGCTTACAGTCTGATCAAGGGGACCCTGCGCAAGGCCTGGCTGCCACATTAACCCTTTGCCAGTGACTAAAGTGTAGGTTGACCTCTAATGGAGTGTTGAGTAATTACACAGTTTGATAGAAGCGTTTAATAAAACTAATATAAAAAGTAATATTTGCCCATTCTGCTACATAGTTACAGCTGATATTCTTAAGGACATAGAGTGGTGTGGTTTGTTGGCAAAACAACTGTCCATAACCAATCACAGAACAGCTTTCATTTACCTCCGCAGTATAAGAAATAAAAGCTGTGCTGTGATTGGTTGTTATGGACAACTGACATATTTTCTTTGAGACCACTATCAGAATAGTGTGGTGCCGGAGTGCTTTTCTGTGGTCCACCCTCTAGATGCTATGGTGGTGATGAGTGCCTGTGAGGCACAGTGTGTAGTTTTCATACAGGTCCAGCTCACCACATCCTCCAATCTGCATGGACATATCTGGCTAAAAGCTGAGCTGGTTACATACAGAGAAAGATCCAGCTCATCCAATACTTGAAGAAAATGGCACAAAATTTAATATTGAAAATTCTTACAAATATTTTGATAGGAGACCACAACACACAATGGTGGTGGTATTCCATCTGGCGCATTTCCACTGCCATCCGGTACTCTGTCGTAGCAAATTAATTAAAAACTATACAGAATATTTAAGAGCACAACACCTGAAGTTGCTAATTACCACCCAAAAGCTTGAACACACATGTTCACTTGATCACATGATCTAGGGTAAAGTATCCAAATGCATCACAGTTTTCATATAAAGGAGATGGAATAAATCCTCCACAGTGCCACCTACTGGAAGGCAGCATTCCTTCAAGCAAAGTTAGACTTTTTATACAAGCCTTGTAACAATGACTGAGAATTAAAAGCAAAGCCAGACTCCATGTACATAGCTGTCTGGCTTTGCTAGTGAGAGGCCTGGGACGGGGGTCAGAGATGCTGTCTTTTCTCCTTATGTGCTCTCCCTAAGGAGAAAAGATAAAATATTCATATAAATGTGTCAAAGTATTCATAATAAAGCTGCATTCCAACACATGATAGTGTCGCAACAATACAGTGATCACAGAAAGAATGCCTCAATAAAACATCAGGTGTTAAAGATTTACGATTTAATAAAACTATTGCAGCTAAAATGTAACCCTTTCCAATCCATTTTTGGATTGAGGGTTTCTTAAGGAGGCTCGCTGTTTCTGCCATTATACAATGGTGCCATCTGCTGGCTAAAGCAGGAATTGACAACATTCAACACATCAGAGCTGCACAGGCAAAGGAGCAGCTGGCAAAAGTGAGCATACTCTGTCTGACGTCTTCCAATATTGAAGCTTTACAGGCGGAAGAATTCTGTCAGTGGACAGGAAGGTGTTAATGCCAGCTTTGCGCTTGCCAATATATCATGCAAATAGTCAACCAGCATGTGTCTAAATAGGATTTCCCCCCTATAAACGCCTAGAGACCACAGAAAATGTCATAATATATGGCATATAAGGATAACTAGACTATAATAAACAAAGGTCCAACATAGACCTAAAAGGGACGCGGCACCGCACTCAGAGAGCGTCAAGACCGCTAGATCTGAAGGCATAAATCACATGCATATGGGCTCGGCGGAGTGCATCTTACAAGAACTAGTGCGTGCAAACTAGATTAGGCTCTGAATAGGAATGTCCGTAAATGATCTTGCAGTCTGGGACGGACTTTCTACTAGTAGTATGTTCTTCAGCGCTGCTGCGATAAAACGCCAGTCGTCTTTCTGGAAACTAGTGTGGGTGGAAGCGGCCGGGAGTGAAGTCCATATATGCCAGCTTCGTTATAGTCCATAATTAATGAATACTCCGGTGCTGGCTCACAATATATTCAACAGACAGTGCAATGTTCTTTCCTCAGTCACTCCTTTATATAAAATGATCAAAAATTGTTGAATCGTACGAATTTAACCGATAATTGTTGAGTGTAAATGCGGCCGGCGATTTGAACGACGAACAATAATTCATTCACTTATCATTCATAGTTCGTTTTACGCACGCATAAAAATAATCGTTCGCTTGTTACGGGTAAACGGCGATCGCTCGTTCATCATCTGGTGCTGTGAATCTGAACGACTGTACGATTGGCGAACGAAATTCCAGCAACTTAAAATGCATGTTAAAACCGCACGAGCCAACTCTATCATCACGCGAGCCGGTTATCGCTGCATGTGAAAGGAGCCTTACAGAGTCTGCTTCCGTGGTACATATGATTTGGATTGAAGGTCCATCAGATTAACATAGACGTTTCAGTGATAAGATGCTTTATTACTGAAGTGTTGGCAGTGATTGGCTGCCCAGTGGCGCCCCTCCACAGTACAGTGTGGTACTACATATTCTGTGTTGCTTTTTACTTGGGCAAGGATGAGCTACTCCTTTTGCTTTCTGTTTTTTTTGTTTGTTTGTTTTTTTCTCTTTTTCTTTAAACCCCTTGAAATCAATAGGAGGAGAGAAAAAAACTGGGGGGAGGGGGTTTTTTTTTTTTTTAATTCTCGTTTAATTCTTTCCCAATACGGAAAGCCTGAACGCTGGTGTGAACGTGCCCCAGTGTGACTTTTGTGTGTTTTGTTTCCTGTTCTTCCATTGCAGGCAGAATATGCGGAGTTGGTGGAGACGCTTTTATCCAGTCAGCAGGATCCTCTTATCTACCAGCGTTTAGCAGATGCCTTCAACAAACTAACTGCAAGCAGCACACCCCCCACCCTGGACCGAAAACAGAAAATGTCTTTCCTTAAGAGTCTGGAAGAATTTATGGCCAATGTTGGAGGGCTCCTCTGTGTTAAATGAGAGGCCAAACTTTTTTGTTTCCTAGGACCCTCTCTGCAAAATGCACTGAACCTGCTGATGGCTGTCTACCCCCACAACCTGCTCCCAGGCTTACACTTGCATCTCTGGGTAGTTTTAAAAGAACATTTATTTAAGTTAAGAGAAAGGGGTCAGTAAGATGCATCAGCTGTATGACTATACATGAAGCACACTGCTGTGCTTTTAATGGATGAATGAGTAAAGGTATTTTTTTAAGATATTTCCATTATGCCTGCAAACAGATAATGGGCACGCCTGTTCTTTGCAGTGCCTTTTCCCCCTCAGCACCCTTTGGTCAGAAGCGTGAAATGCCTAATGTTTTTTTTTTAATTATTATTTTTTTTTAATTCTATAGAATTTTTTTTCCATTTTTGTTTAAGAATGTTAGATCGACTGTGCAGTAGACACGATTATGTAGAGGTGTCTATCCACAAATCTTCTGTACGTTTTTTGGGTCCCCCGCCTTCCATTTCCTCATCCTTGCTTCTGATTAAATCAGTACACCAAATATTTTTTTTTTTTCCCTTTTTAAATCACAAAATCTATTACTTTTTGTCGGATTATTTTGTGTACAGGAACACAAGTGTTGCATGTAATTATGTGTTTGACTTTTTTTTTCCACTTGCCCTACATAATGATCGGTCTGAAATCTGAAAAGCAGAAGAAAAGAAATATATATGAATATTTTTTTTCTGATACAATTTGTTACCATTTCATTGCCTTACAAATAATGCAAACAAAATATATTATGTGTATATTTAATATGTATATGGGTTCTCTAACCCTTCCAAAATAGATTTTAGCAGTCCTCAAGCACCCACGTAGGGCCCACAGCCCTTAAGCTCATTTTCTGGGGTCATTCGGTTGAAAGCTTCATATGTGTGTATGTGGAAATGATTTGCACACCCGGGCTCTGTTCCCCCCCCCCCCCCCCCCCCCCCCCCATTTTAGTTTAATTATTTTGCTAACCCGCCCTCCCCTTTTTATATCATTTTTATTCCCCATTGGACTGTTAGTTTCAGCAATACAGATGAAAAAACATGTAAGTTGACTATGTCTACACGCTTTTTTTTTTTTTAAGTTGGGGCATTAGGTGATGCAAATTATGCTGTTTTTGGTCAAATGTTTCCAGTGTGTGTCTTTATTTTTGTTTTTTGTTCTTTTCTTTTTTAAATTTGTATAAAATGTACAGTACAAACAGCTCTGATTCTGTAGTGTTTTTGCGTCCTACTGCTGAATGACTTAACTAGTTCTGCAATGTTCACCGAATGCTTACATAACATGAACAGGACTCCCGTTGTGAATTCGCCCTGGAACCCCATCAGTTCTTCCTATGAAAGAAGTTGTAGACATTTCTGCGACTGCACATCGGTTCTGTCCATCTGAGTGGAGGAGTTGCTGCATCAAGCATGTGGATTTCTGCAAGTTGCTCGAATTTCTGCCTCATCTGCTATGTCAATTTTAGCCTTCGGGTGCATTCACACGCGGTGGAATGTGGTCTTGATTCACTCCGAAATCCACAACATACTTTGCAGTGTGCATTTTGGTGTGTGGCTGTACCATTTGCTGCAGATTTTGATGGGATCTGTAGAAGATTTCACCCTTTCAATTGAAGTCTGCGGCAGATCCATGTCAGAATCCGCACTGGTAGTAAAGATTTTTCCACGGGGAAAATCCACAGCAATTCCACTACCTGTGAATGTACCCTTGAAGCCCTTCTACACAAGTGAATTTGCTGCCGATCTACACTATAGCCATTCACATTCAATGGATCAGTAGGGGGAGGGGGACGAATGATCATTGATACACTTGGCCACAGATTGCACTTGCCGGCAGTATTTACCCTGTTTACACGAGAAGATCTGCGGTCAATGAGTTAGCGGTTTTCTAGCCACATGAAAGGGCTCATAAAGCCGACCAATGAGCATTTGAGTGCTCAGGGGTATATTAACTGAATGGACAAATGAAGGTTCCTTTGAGTATTCATGCCTGCTGGTGATCATCCCATGAAAAGAGGGTCTTTAGGGTGCTTTCATGCAGGAGAGAATATTCCACAGCATTACAGGAGATGCTGTTCCAGAGTTCCACACATCCAAATGCGGGTTTCAGTGTGGAATTGAAGATGGCAGATTTCTGCTGGCAATTCCACATCAAAGGCCGCACGTTAGCCGTGTGGATTCTGCTGCAGAATGTTCCCCAAGAAGGCATTCTGTAACATTCTTGTGGAATATTTAGTCCCCGGTGAAAGCACCCCTAGCCTATATTTACATGGGGCGGATTTTCCATGTGGTCCCTCCGCACAGTCAATTGTATGTACAGTAGTAGCAAAGTCGATGAGATTTTGAAAATCTTGTCCAAATGTTGCAGAAAAAATCCACACAAGACCCATGCGGAAATTGACACACGGTGCGGAATTTAAATCAGCAGCATGTCCATTTTATCGCCGATTATGCTACGGAATCCACCTCTTCTCCATGAGGGGAAGAATTACGCATCTAAATCGACACTAAATGCTGCGAGTTTTGATGCAGACTTTTAGCTTTGGATCTGCTGCAAAATCTGCCCCGTGTGAACATATGCTTAGGCTTCAATTTCCTGTTGTGGAAGGAGGGCATGCAGGGAAGACATGATCTGTATCTTCTCTATATGTTCTCTGTTTGATCACGGTTACCACTGATCTAATCAATGGGAAGAGAAGAAATGCAATTGGGATTAAAAAGTAATTTTCATGGGTGCTGTTACTGATCAGACATTCACATAGGGCTCTAGTCGCTATAATTGTCAATCATGGGCTTTCAGCATGACCATGTATAGTGTGTGGTATATTCGCACGACACTTGCAGACATTTTTGTGACTGAAGATCTGTCCCATTCATCAGGGTGGGGTTGTCTGCAGCAGCACAGGAGTTAATTCAAGCCTTATACAGCCAAATTAGTTTCTGCTACAAAGCTGCCGCTTGTGAAGTTACCCAGAAACATTGTCTTGGGTTCTAGTACTTTGATCTATAGCCTAGTATATGACAAAGATGAGTGGGTCGCAATGTTGGAATTTAATGAGGATCAAAATAGAGAAGGTAAGCAAAAAGAAATCGCAGTATGCCCTATTCTGGACTAGAAACGCCAATTTAAGTTAATGAGAGAGAAAAAAATGCACTCGGATGCCATCTGTGTTGCCTCCTTTTTTTGCTTTCTTTTCCCCCATGGAGCAATGTTTAGCAATTCCAATAAAGGGTTTTTTTGGTTTTTTTTTCCGTTATCTTTTTTTTTTTTGAGCACGTGAAGGCGAACGGACACAGACTTAAATCACATGCACACAGATGTCACATGCATAGAAATTGGTCCATTTTCCACACCCATGTGAATAAACCCTTAGAGGAAGAGACATTTTGGCATCTCCCTTTCCTTTTCCCATGAGTTTTAAGCACTATATCAAATGCACTGCACAGTATTAACTGCTGCTCTCTATCCATTTATAGCTGTCGATCACCTCTTTAATTTTTTGAGTCAGAGGGGCTGTGTGATGTGTCTGTTGAGACCATTCTGGGGTACAGTGACTTGTTTGGTTTTTTTTTGGAGTTGGGATAAACAAAACATGCAATTCTGGCATTTTTTAATATTGTGCAGTCCTTATTCTGCATATCCACTTACAATGATACCAAATTTGCATAGTTAAATATTTTGCATAATCAAAGCATTTTTCATTGAAAAATATCTTTTTGCACGGCTTTATTCTGAGTGCGTCACTGCAGAAACCCATCCTCCTCTTGTTCGCCGCCACCCTCGGAGTATTGATGTTGGCACTGGTAGTACTGAAATGTCACATGTTCTGTGCACCTCACTCCATGGTGCATTTGCAGGGAAGATGCTTCAGGAGCGGTGCATGGTGTGTGCACAAGATTACAGTGCTCTTAGTGCTGACCTCAATACACGGTGTAGCAGCGAACGGGAGGAGAGTTGGGTTTCTGCAGTGACACGCTGACTTAAGAGACAGAGAACTTACTTTATTTGCGTGCCCTTTAAGCAAGAACTGCTTCTAGAAGGGTGTGTATATTATATACCACCATGTGTGACCTGCTTGTTTCATGCTCCATCACACTATAGTGGCGGTAGGAGAACAATTTAGCAGATGATGGGCTCCCTTTTTAAGGGATCTTTCTCACAACTGGAATTCTTCCACCAGGATGCACCGCAAGATGCAGCTTAAGCTGCCACTGAGGAATTCTGTACCAAAATCCGCAGGGCCTTCTGCATTTTTTTTAAAATGCAGAATTGCAGGCAGATTAAAAGCCATTTTTCATTCTGTATCGAAATACGTAGATAGCATGTGTGCTGGATAAGCCATTTCTGTTTATAAAATAACATTGCATGCTGGGCTATTCTGTCCAGTAACTTATCGGAGTCTGCGATGGAGGCGCTAATGGAACATCTTAAGCAGATGTGAGCAAAATTAAAGCAAACCAAAATGTCTTATTCTAACTCCACGTATCAATCCCTGCCAACCAGAGGTGCTGCACATGGACACCAGGACTAGGAGGCCCTAATCATGCAGCGGCACATAGTAGCACCAGTGCAGTATTTGGTCTCATGGTGCTTTTGAACACCTGACCATAAACTCCCATAGAGCTCAAGATTGAAGAGTTTAGCAGTAGTTAAATGAGATGCCAGGGAAATGGGTGGCAACTCCAACTCCGCGCAACAGTCTGGAGACATGCGTCACACAATTCTGCACATTGAATCTGTAATAAGAAAGAATATAAGATCTGTCATCATTTTCCTCCTTTAGGTTTACATCAGACAAGAAGTATCTTGTGGTGGTGCAGCCGACTATAAGCCAATAGCTACTCTTGCCTGTACCTCCCGTTGGGACAACTGTAGACTGCAATGGCTGATGGAATCTTGTTGCTTCGGAAATTAGTAAAGATCTTACCCAAACGTCGTGGTGTGGTCTTAAAAAAAAATAATTTCATTATATACTAGAATTTGGTACATTTCCTTGGATGGCATTCAGAAGAAGACATACTTTAAGAGAAAAGTTGATTAAGGTCGATGTAGGATCCTTTAAAGAATGTGACTAACTTACGCCACAAAAATAGAGTAATTTTCCATGCTTAGGTTGCTTAAATTGTGGTATTCTGGTAAAGGGTGACACATTCTGACATCCTCATAAAGGAAAAATATATATTTGATCATTTTACACTTGTTGGTCCAGTTACATGATCTATAGGCTTGAATGTCCTTGTAGTAAGATATACGTTGTGGAAACACCTATGGAGGTATGTGACTGTATTAACAAGTACAAGAGCACTACTAGAAGATTCTTGATTTACAGGTTTCTAAACATGTTACTGAAGTAGAAGATTCCATTAGTCATTGTATAGCGTGATTTGACCATTTGGCTCCTCTATGCGGGGGAAGGGGTGTGATCGGGAGCAGACTCTTAGAAGAAAAGAAATTAAATGGATTTCCACCTTAGATACTTTTATGGTTTTATGCTTATTACTTGTAACTTTGATCAATATATGTATTTATACATCTTATATATTTTTCAGGGGTGGTTTTGGCGACTAGATCTCGCCTGTTCTCGGCTTGCCTCAATCATGTACAACGGGATATAAAAAGAAAGATATGAAGATATCTATATAAGTTTTATTATTTTAAATTAAGTTAAATTGGTATAAAGGTTGCCAAAACAACAAAGTATTTTGTGAGCAGATATGATACCCCGATTTAACGAGGATACATAGTAACATTGTAGATGATGGCCAATTAGGAATCATTCTATGCTGAGGATTCTGTGGTATGGACAGAGCCTGTACAGTGAATTTGAAGATTGTTTTGGAGGTCCTTGGACATGTACAGTGTGACACATATTGCGGATGAGAGAATGAGATAAAGTAGCATTGTTTGCAGATGATCTCTTAATATATTTGAAGAACCCTAGAGTTGCCCTTCCAACAATGTTTTGGGAATTAAAAAATACGGCAGAGCTAGCTATTTCAAGGTTAATGTCCACAAGCTTGAAATTCGTAATGTAACTGCCGTCAACGGATGAGTCTTGGATCCTCATTTATCATCCGTTGGTGGGATGATTGTATCAAATATTTAGGGATTTTTCTGACAGCTAATCCATACCAACTATTCAATCTAAATTATAAACCCATGCTCTCCTTGTTTGAGATAGACCTGAAGAGGTGGCGACCCCTTACTCTCTTGTGGTTTGGGAGGATTAATGTTCTGAAAATGGGCTCTTCTTCTAAATTCCTCTACCTGTTTCAAGCCCTCTCACTCAAAATATCTATATCTTATTTGTTCCATATTCTTAGGCTCTCTCCGACATTGTATGAGGAAGGTGTTCCAAGCCATGTTTGAAATACAGCATACTAATTCGGCATAAAGAAAAGGGAAGAGCGGGCCTACCAAAGTTTTCCCTATATCAAAAAGCTTATATATGTAAATGTATATTAGACATGTTTCATAACCGCATTTCTAAATTATTGGTGGAGTTAGGACAAAACTCTGCCCCCTACCAGGCACATGGGGGTCTTTTAGCTTCTGTGAGGCGCTGGTTGACGGGATCTTAAAGTCTTGTTTTTTCTGGGACTGCTTCTTGACATATAAGATAGCTTTGTAACACACCTGAGACTGATTTCAAGGCTTGCCCCCCTCACTCCCCTTGTGGGTAACACTGATCTTTGAGCCTTGTTTGATGAATCCTTTCTGCTAAATAGGTTAGAAAATCCCTTGCCATATGTAAGAGATGGGATATCCAGCTCCGGCATACATCTGTTGTGATTGCTATTGAGGAAGGTGGGTCAATTTGACCGGGGCGTGGTTTCAATACCTGTAGATTTTTCAATTTGTATGCTCCCTTGGTCCCACTTCTAAACTACCATGTTTCCGCGAAAATAAAACCATTTTTTGCCCCAAAAGAGGCACGGGGTCTTATTTTGGGGGGATGTCTTATACTTATTAGGTGCCGTCCAGGCCCCTCTCTTTGGTCTCTGCAGTTTTGGGCAGGCTTGCTTGCAGTTCTCGGCACTGACAGAACATCGCTTACTAGTAACGAGATTTGTAAACCCCATCTCCAGCAAGCGATTGCTCTAATTGGCTGAGCTGCGGTGCTCCATGAACCAATCACGACCATTGCATTAAATGGCTATGATTGGTTCATGAAGCACCGCAGTGCTTGTCTGAACAGCACACCTCGAGAATCAATCGGAGCAATTGCTGGTTGGAGGCAGAGTTGACAAACCCCGTTCCCAGCAAGTGGTGATCTATTGGCGCTGTCAAATGTCCCCCTACTGCCAAATAGCCCAAACACAGATTCACTGTCCCAGGACTTCTACGGTCAAGAGGGTATTGACGCCACGTCTAAATCCCCTGATGGCCCAGACTCCCCATCCACCATGCCAGAACTAGTTCCTCCACGCCAACTAAATTTCTCGCCAGACACCTGCCTTCTATCTAGATTCAAAGATTTGCTATCCAACGAACTTTCCAAAACCACGGCAACCATTACCAAAACCCTCAGGCAAGACCTGGCAGATATTGGGAGAAGGCTAGATTCCTTAGACTCCACGGTTTCTAGAATAAAAATCTAAATTCTAGAATGGTATCTGACTTACAAGAATGCCTGGAGGTCGCTAATATGAAAATAGAAGACCTTGAAAATAGATCCAGAAGAAAAAATTTTAGGATCAGGGGATTACCCGAAGGCATCACAGACATATCTAAAGCAGTCTTGAGCTCCTTCTATTACTAATCCCAGACATCGAGCCTTCCCACATGGAACTGGCCAGAGCCCACAGGGCACTGGCAGCACAGTGCAAAGATGACATTATAGTAAAGCCACACTTCTACTCCATTAAGGAAAAAATCATCTAAACAGCAAGAGCTTGACAAACCATCTGCATTGCAGGCCACAAGATTCAAATCTCCACGCATATATCTCCAGAGACAATTCAGAGACACAGAACATTTAAGGCCCCTATTGCAATGCCTGGCAGACAAAAATACTCCCTACCATTTGTCTTTTCCATTTCGCTTATGTTTTTTCGTACAATAACAAGCAACACAGATTCAATTCCTTTGCCAAAGGTGAATCCCTTCTTCAACTTGGCCGCCTCTGCAATAAGCTAACTCCACCGACAATCTCTACAGACGACCATACACCACTTTCACCACTCTGGAAGTCCACTACTAAAAGGAAAGCAGGACCTACTACATGACCTGCAGTCAATAGGCCTCTTTATAAGGGGTCTCCTCACGGCTTTACCCACATGAAGCTGTTACCTGCGGACTGTATGTCATGTGGTACGCTTGAAGTTTCTTGAACATTTTGTGTTTATGCACGCCTCCCACCAGTTCTAACCAGGGTAAGCTGTTACCTGTTGAATTTATTCTTAGCCTTCCTTTGAAGTTGACTTATTTGAACTCCGAATGTGATATGTTATGCAGGAGCTTCTGCCCCCTACTACAATGGACTGGTGGTTGATAGTTATAACTACCATCCCTCTATTCCTTGTCACATTTGTGACACAATTTAGGGGAATCCATCCCCAAACACTTAGTGTTTTTGTATGTTTATCTCCCCCCAGTCACACGATTGTTTCCTTTCCCTGTCTCCCCTCCTCCCATTACAAGACCTTATACAATCTCCTCCAGAGAAGGGTTACCTAGATGGATGCTCTCAGGGTCTATCCAGCCTCTCCTTCATGACCATGTATATTAACTGCTAATTTTACAAATTGCCTAAATATGCATACTAAATCAATTTTCTTTGTCTCACAACGTCCAGGGGCTTAACTCTCCCATCAAGAGACACAAAGCCTTTGATCTTTGCCACAGAATTCGGGTGAATGTGGTCTTCCTCCGGGAAATGCATTTTGCCCTAGCCTTTACTCTGGCTGCCTTCTAGCGGAACTACCCTACACATTATCTGGCCTCCGCAAAGGAGGAGAGGTGGGGGGATCTGGATATCTAGGTAAACATCCCTTGCTCCACAGAAGATCCACTGGGACCCTGAGGGTAGGTTCTTAATATTCTCTCGGGTACACTTAATGGTTCGCAAATCACACTTGTTAATTATTATGCCCCCAACACTAAACAAATACAATTTTTGCATAATCTCCTATCCACCTGACTCCCCCACTTTGAAGGCCCAATTATTATTGGTGGAGATTCTAATTTAGCCCTAGATAGCTCCCTAGATAAATCTAATTCAGATCAAAACTCATTCCCCCCCCCCCCCCCCCCCCAAAAGCTTCAGCACATTACTTTGCAAAGCTTTTGCACTCTCTTGACCTCGTGGACATATGGAGGAATTATCACCCTACGGATTGGGATTATACACTTTATTCAGTCACTCATAATAAATACACAAGAATAGACCACGTCTTCATCCAAACTAGATTTATCCCCCCAAATTGTTCTCAAGCAAAAATTTTGACATGTCCGTACTTAATTTCTATTACAAAAATAACCAGCTACAAAACCACTGGGCATCGGTGATTGAATGAATCTCTCATCCTAGATACTATCGAGGACATCTTTCCGCACAACCACCCTGCAGATACTTCTTATGCTACAAATTGGGAAGCCCACAAGGCTGTGATCAGAGGAAAATTCATTCAATTAGCTTCCAAAATAAAGGCACAATGAGCAATGGAATTACAGCAAAAAGAGACCCAATACTTTTCCCTACTTGAACGTCATAAAACGACCCCCTCTCTGGATCTCCGATTTGAGATCGCTAAAGCAAGTACTGAATTAAATCTATGCTTGACCATCATAGCAGAAAAACTGAGATGGTCCAAATATAAATTCTTTTCACAAGGGGACCGACAGAGTAGACTACTAGTCCAGTGTTTTGCTCCCAGGCTATTCCTCCCAGCACTTCTTAAATTATGCCTTCAAAATGGCAATTTGAGCAAAAACCTTTTAACGATTCGAGGGGCATTTGGTCAGTTTTACAATCGCATGTACACTAAAAGACGCTTCCCTGATCAAATGTGCAGGAAACTGCTCAATAAAGCCCTGTCTAGGTTAGCATTAGAATACAGAGAAATCCTTGAAGAGGATGTGACAGTGGAGGAAGCATGGGTGGTAGAGTTGAGCGAACATACTCTGCCGAGCTTGATGCTCGTTCGAGTATTGGCGTACTCGATGGTGCTCGTTACTCGAATGAGCATCAAATCATGTTTGACCCCGCCCCAGCTTCTGGCTCCTCCCAACTGTGACGTGCCTCAGCTCGGGACCCGGCGTCCCACATACAAAAATGCTCGAGTCTCCCATTGTAGTCAATGGGGTTTGTTACTAGAGTAGAGCTCTCGAATTTTACGAAAAGTTCGACTCGCATAACACGGACCCGAGCATTTGGGTGCTTGCTCATCTCTAATGGGTGGCAATAAAATCACTTAAACCTTAAACGCAAACAATTTCTCCAATATATATTATAAGATATTTTCATACATCCCTGAGCGGCGCTCTTATAGGGTTTTTCGACTCTCTCTCCTACAAACCCAACATCTATCTCCCTTAGAGCCTTTATTCATGTTATCCCCAAACCTAACAAGGATCATACAACTTACAAAAACTATCACCCTATTTCTCTAATTAACAATGACTTAAAAATTATTTCCAAAATCATGACCATTAGACTCAATACCTTCATAAGCCAGTATTTTCAACCTGACCAGGTGGAATTCATTCCAGGTCGTCAAGCCACTGATCAAACAAGTCGGGGAATCAACATATTCTCGGCCGTACAATCCGAATGAGACGGGGAGGAGAATAGGCAAGGACTTGTCCTTAGCCTAGATTTACACAAAGCCTTTGACACTCAGTATGATGGCAATATTTATTCTATATTCTTGAGGGAATGGGTTTTGGAACGAAATTTAAGACTCTCATTCAAGCGCTGTATACCTTCCCTGCGTCTTTGAGTCTGACACTATAACCATCAAGAGGGGAATGGGGCATGACTGTCCCCTATCGCCTCTCCTATTTGTGTTGGCAATCAAACCTATAGCAACTATGCTCATAGCAAACATAAATGTGAAGGGTATCCATATTGGGGGACAGGAACACAAATGTGCCCTTTACGCAGATGATGTCTTGCTGTTTGTCTCCTCCCCCCTTACTTCTGTCCCTAACATATATCACATCCTGAACAAATTTGGAGCAATATCGGGCTTCAGTCAACAACATTAAATCGCTTGCCTTAAACCTAAACGTAACCCCCCCCCCCCATGTTAAAACTCTTGAAACTTAACTTCAACTTCCAATGGGTTAAGAGCCTTCCATACTTGAGAATACATCTCACAAACTCCTTTGAGCCCATATACCAAACTAACTGTCCTCCTCTATTTAAAACCTTGGAACAAGACCTGAATATTTGGGCATCCTATAATCTCTACTGGTTAGGCAGAATCCACTCCATTAAAATGTTATGGCTCCCAAAAATTCAATATCTCTTTCACGCCTTGTCTATCCCAATCCTAGCAGTCGATCTGAAATGTCTACAATCCAAACGCATCCAACAATCCACTATATATGCATTTCGCAGCGCAGGAGGCCAGGCAGTTCGTAACATCCTAAAGTACTACCACTGCGCCCAATTAGCACAATTAACCTCTATTTTCTTCTGCCACAATAGACCCCAATAGGTATCATTTGAGGCTCAGACAGTTTTTCCCTAATCACTCGAAAGGGTTTATTCATATAGAATAGAACACGAGAGCAATCCTGCGTTCTACCCTGCCCTCCTCTGTGGCATTTTGGGATAGATGATCCAAAAGATATAACCTGATATCTAGACATCTCCCCCATATCAAGTATATTCAGCAATCCAGCTTTCACCCCTGGTATAAATGAAACTGACTTTGGATGGTGGATACCTAGAAAACTCACCAGAATAATCAACTTTGTTGAAAGGCTAGGCTTCAGACAATTTGAATATTTCTGGGAAGTCCAAACTCGAAAATCTTTTGTCTTGAACAAATTAAGCATAACGTATTGATTATCTCTCCGAAAACAGGCAAGATTTGGCCGTTATGACCATTTTCAAAAGCCCTTGCAATACAAATACCAGGGGCTCTGGAATAATTGCCAAACTGTACTCTAACTTCACAACACCTATACATAAGCTTCCCTACATGAAGAGATGGAAAGGGGAGTTGGGCAAAGAACTATCAATGTCAGATTGGCATAAAATCGCATTATCTACAGCTAAACTCTCCATCAATGTATCAATCACTGTGGCTGGCTACAAACTCCTAATGGGATGGTACATGATTTCAAAGAGAACCTCGAATATGTTCCCAGGGACGGCAGGTCTATGTTTCAGGGGTTGTGGAGGTGAGGGCACCTTTTTACACATTTGGTGGAACTGCCCAAAGCTCTGACTTTTTTGGGTTCAGGTATACACCCCAATATTCTCCATCACAAACTTATAGCTACAAAAATCACCCTGGGAAGCTCTCTTGGGCAGAAGGATCCCCGACATGTACATAAATGGATATCATATTGCTTTCTATCAGCAGGAATAGCAATCGCTCACTCCTGGAGGAAGACTTCAGTTAGCATTGATTTTGTGAAAACTAAACTTTCTTGGATCATGGTCAATGAGAAGTTGGAAGCTATCGTCATGGACCGCGAAACGTTATATGAAAAAACATGGGCATCTTGGTATCAATACTCTCTTACCATGTGCCTATGAAACTGAACAGCTAGATCCCCGACTCATCCAGTATACCCGGGCCTACCTTCTATTGCAGCCTCCACTCCGCCAAATCTATGAGGAACATAATCCCCGAAGTGGACAATAGAGCGGCCCTTTCCTATATCCCAACTTAGCATAAGCATATGAGAAGTATCATAGACTGCCTTCTTTCATCCACCCCTCCCTTCCCTCACCTTATGTGTTTCCCATCTCGTCTCTTTCCAATCTTTTATTTCTTGCTTTTGGTCCTGATTTATTAGGGGTGAATGTTAATGAAGAAAGGAACTTGAACCTATGCACATTCAATCACATGGAACACATTGACAACACATAAGCACAAGACTACAGAGACCATTCAGAAACATACAGAAACTTATGAACATCAACTTCTGTATACTACAGTGGGAGGTTTGCTTGCTGAAGGGAGACAGAAGCTGAGATATTCACAATTAGATGTGGGAACAGCTTCTAGTAAGTGTTTTAAGTCATCACAGTGCTGGATCCCTGCTCATTACTGCTGTATATTGTCCTCCATGCTGCTGTTACTTCTGAGGGTGTATGCTAGAGATCTAATAGGGGAGGAGTATCACATCTTCTCTATGTATGCTATTTATGGGAAACAACATAGCAGCTAATCTACACCCACCAGCTCAGAATAAACTGAGAAATAGAGGTGGAGCCTGCAAAGGGAGAAAACTAGTGCTAAATTCTATATACAAGCCATATAATGGCCAAAAATAGTGCTACTCAGTTACACACACAACATCTTATTCTGAAAAGTTAAAGCATAGCAAATAAGACTGCACATCCAGAGTGACATAAATGTATGTAGGTAGGTGCATGTTACTTTCGTTGCTGAAGCCCACTGTATATAGGGGACATATGGCTGGACTGTTTTTGGGAGCTTTGTAGGATCACTATGTAAAACTAGATTGATGCGATGTTTGCTACGCGAACATAAAATGTTTGGAGAAATGGTTGTAAAATTATATAGAATATGTCGGGGAAGGGTCATCTGATACACTATTATATATAATATGTCGGGGGGAATGAGTTATTTAATTTATTTATATCAACTTCTTTTATCGGGGCTCTCTCTTATAGGAGAGTTATATTGCCCAGGTTTCTTTCTTTTGTCTCCAAGATTCTGGGGATTCCCCTTTCACTTATGTATTGTGCGGGGTCCCCTCTCTGCCTCCAGCTTATAGCAGGGTTAGGAGGCAAGGAGCTGAGAGAAGTTTCCTCTGCTATGCCAATTTCACTGCCGTCCTCCCTGCCCCCTGCCCCCAACTCTTCCTCCTGCTGGGCGCCCAGCAGCGCCATTCGCATGGCCTGCACTCCCTCTTTGATTCTTCTCTCCCTCTGCTTCTCTATGTGTGACAGCCACCCTTACCTTATCTTCTGGACCTGGAGACCTTCCGGACTGTCTCCCCCGCCTCCACTCCTCTTACAGCACTTGGCACCTGTGGCCCGCGCTACCACTTCTGCTGCCGTCTTCTGCGGCAGACCTAGGTATGTTGCTCTATCGGGATGGGGGGGGGGGGGGGGAGTAGTTTTCCTACTGGCTCCTCAGGATCCGGTGTTCCTCGTTTTATGCCCTTTGTTACCCCCTCCCAATACTCCACACTAGGCGTACAGTGTTGTATTAAAATCTAATGGATGTTACGAAGACAATAATTAGCCCCCTGCGTGGGGGCACAGGATGTTTTATTCCTGTACCATTTTTGAAAATATCTTAATAAAACTTGTTTAAACTAAAATAGATACTTTGGCCTTGCCTGACCAGTCACTCAATGTATCAAACTCAAATTTTATGATTTTCCGGCAGTGATGAGGATGTCACAAATCTAATGACACTGAAATCATCTACCAAAGGTCGCACAAAGGGGTCAAAGTGTGGTGCAAGAAAAAAAACTGTTGGCTTTTTTATCTTAGATGTGCTGTGGCGTCCCTTTATTAGCACCCTGTATCTCACACTATAAGGGCTCCTCCACACTGGTGAGTGCGATATCGGGCCGTGATTCACATCCTGATATCGCACTTGCCACCACGAGAAAGCACCGTAGATGTGAGGCATTTTTATGTGAACACAGCCTTGCATCACTGCAGGGATGAAGGGAGTCACAGCTGCAGCAGAGGATCGCAGATTTCTTTCAATGGGGCCGGCGCTGCTGCCGACAGCCCCATCAAAAACAACAGGTGATCTCACAGAAAGATAGGACATGCTGCAATGTTTTTCCCGCATAGC
The DNA here is from genome assembly GCF_035609145.1 of Eleutherodactylus coqui. Taxonomy (NCBI): domain Eukaryota; kingdom Metazoa; phylum Chordata; class Amphibia; order Anura; family Eleutherodactylidae; genus Eleutherodactylus; species Eleutherodactylus coqui. The sequence continues at coordinate 436,123,153 of NC_089837.1, read as the reverse complement.
ACTGCATTGCGGTGCTATGCAGGAAAACATCGCTAATGTGTATGAACCCATTCAAAAGAATGGGTTTCATATTGGTGTGTCACGCAACGCACAAATCTTGCGCGATTTTCTCGCCAGTGTGAAGGCACCCTAAAGAAGTGGAAAAAGCAACTAGAAAGGCAAGACACAAATATGTATTGAAGGTTACTCCCCTGTCTGAAGGGCAAGATGAATTTGGTTGTTTCTGTATTTCCCACTTACCACAGTGAAGTTGCACCACAAATGCCAGAACAGGACATGCAACGTCTGGACTTGGGAAAAAGTCAAGGGACACAATTCGATCTTCTATGTATTCAGTAGATCACCTTTGCTCTACTATTATAAGTACTATAAAGATTCATAAAGAGGCTCAGATTCACAACGCCCAATTCTACACTGACTTCTTTATTAACTTAATTCAAGATATCAAATGTAGAAGTTCTAATTAGAAGTCATAGCAATAGTATTAATTGTGGCCCTGCTGATGAAGATGTTGATGGGCCTGTGACTCACAAAGAGTCAAGAAATTCAGCACGCAGGAGAGTAAAAAGCCCCAGTAGAGGAAACCTTTTAGGAACCATGGCTGATGGATTGCCCTCCCTTAAGGCTGTGGATGTCTACTATGTCCATTGTTGAGGACAGAGGCCAAACCCGGACTCTGCCTCTTGATGCATCAGATAATTCACTTTCCTTGTGAACTTATCTAACTGCAGAAAATCCAGAAAATGTCCAGTCCAGGGATGGGAGCAGAGACCAAGCGGGGAATCTGCCTCTTGATGCAGCTGCCAACTCACTTTTTTGTGAATATATCCAACTGCTGAAAATCCGGTAGTAGTCAAGTCCAATGGTGAACGCAGAGACCAAGTCTAGAATCTGCCTCTTGATGCAGCGGATAACTCACCTTTTTGTGAATATATCCAAATGCTGAAAATCCGGTAGTAGTCAAGTCCAAAGGTGAACATAGAGACCAAGCCTAGAATCTGCCTCTTGATGTAGTGGATAGCTCGATTGTTTTGTGAATACATCCAGCTGCTGAAAATCTGGTAGTAGTCAAGTCCAATGGTGAACACAGAGACCAAGCCTAAAATCTGCCTCTTGATGCAGTGGATAACTCACTTTTTTGTGACTTTATCCAACTGCTGAATGTCTGGTAGAAATCAAGTCCAGTGGTGAGAGCAGAGACCAAGCCTGGAATCTTCCTCTTGATGCAGTGGATAACTCACTTTTTTGTGAATATATCCAACTGCGGAAAGTCCGGTAGAAATAAAGTCCTGTGAATAAGAAATCCATTGGTGAAAATAGACACCAAGCCTGGAATCTGTCTCTTCTATAAATGCAGGTCTCATTTTGGCAGCCATGTCATTAACTTGTATGGTCATCGCCTCCAGCTGGATCCCATATTCATTGTCAGAACACAACGAGACCCCGCTCTGGAAAATCAATGTGCAAAAACAGTAAATATAATGGTTAAAGACTGAACACGGAGAAGCAGAATTACATATAAGCGTCACACAATTTACTCCCGGTAATTACTAATATACAGCTTTTGTGGGAGAAGATTCAGTTCAACCTGCAATTAATTTAAATCTTTGCCCATTTAGGGATATGGAGTCCAGTGGGTGGTCCTACATCATGATTGACAGCTAACTCTGTGTGCGCACTCATAGTGAAGGCTGTCAATCACTGAGAAGATCCGCCCACCGGACTCCTGAGCCCAGAATGGACAGAGAGTTAAACAAACAGAAGTTTGCACAAAGCTGTATGCCAATCTGCTAAGCAAGTTCTGCTGTGTAACATGCTGCCATCAGACTGGACAGTTCCCTCCAAGGCCCGGTATAACATGGTGCCGTCAGACGGGACAGTTTCCTCCAAGGCCCAGTATAACATGCTGCCGTCAGACGGGACAGTTCCCTCCAAGGCCGGGTATAACATGCTGCCATCAGACTGGACTTCTATTGAAGCCTATGAAAGTCGTCCAGATACGCGGGAGACCAAAATCAGAATATACTCACCTGCTCCGGATCTTCCCTTCTTCGCGGCTTCATCTTCTCTCCGTCGCGGCCGGATCTAATTTCTTCGGGCCGGCGCATGCGCGGCTTGCAACCGACGTACTGTGCACATCCGCCAGGCCGAAGAAAGAAGATCCGGATATGACGGAGAGAAGATGAAGCCGCGATGAAGGGAAGATCCGGAGCGTGCGAGAGGTGAGTTAATTCTTATTTTTATGCCTCATGTCCGCGGGGCAGGAGGGACCCGCTACGGATTCTCCATGGAGAATCCGTAGCGGGCCTGATTTTCCCCGTGGACATGAGGCCTAAGGCCCAGTATAACATGCTGCCATCAGACTGGACAGTTCCCTCCAAGGCCCTGTATAACATGCTGCTATCAGACTGGACAGTTCCCTCTAAGGCCCAGTATAACATGCTGCCATCAGACTGGACAGTTCCCTCCAAGGCCCGGTATAACATGTTGCTATCAGACTGGACAGTTCCCTCCAAGGCCCGATATAACTTGCTGCCATCAGACTGGACAGTTCCCTCCAAGGCCCTGTATAACATGCTGCCGTCAGACTGGACAGTTCCCTCCAAGGCTGGGTATAACATGCTACCGTCAGACGGGACAGTTCCCTCTAAGGGTGCGTTCACATGAGCGCATAAACGGCGCGTTTTTGCGACCAAACGTATATACGTGACCATCTGAGGCAATGGTTTCGAATGTATTCGTTCACATGGGCGATTTTACGGCGCGTAAAAATGGCAACCCGAAAAAAACCCGGAACATATGCGACCGAAATACGCGCCAACGCATATTCGATGGCCAAAAAGATAGTTTGCATAGTAGGAACAAACGAAAATACGCTTTCTAGCTCTGGTCGTGATCGGCGAAAAACGTTCTCTCCGGCGAATATACGTTGCGCTCGTGCGAACGTAAATACGCCTACGCTCGTGTGAACGCACTCTAAGGCCCAGTATAACATGCTGCCATCAGACTGGACAGTTCCCTCCAAGGCCCAGTAGCTGCTTCTCTTGAACAGGCTCAGCAATTACACAACATGAAATCCAGGGGGCTTAAAACTTGCTTGTCCAGTTGGCCCATTCAGCCTACATATTAAGCTGGTCAAAGAACTTTTCTTTGGTGACAGCCTCACATGTATATTTGGGTTAACATCTTTGGCTGGGTATATCCCAGGTAGGATGCCCTCTCATCCTTATCTCCTATCAGCTCAATACATTTCCAAAAATGTAAACTAAGACGTATGTGGAATGATATTTAGTGCAGAGAACTACCGGCAGGTAGTATATACTGTGTATATAGTAATTAATGATGGCATATCTTTATATAGATGGTGCATTGCTTCAGAGAGTTCCCCTGGCAGCAGGCAGCTGATCATAAGGTGTTCTGTAAAAAATGATAATTGTATGATTTCAGTGCTCCATGACGTGCGCCTCATGTCCACTAGGAAATTCCCGCGGACATGAGGCCCATAAATTGATTTTACTTACCTGTCCGGACGCTGCAGGTTCCCGTCCGTCGCGGCCGGATCTTCTTTCCTTCTGCCTGGCAGATGTGCTCAGCACGCTGGCAGCGTGCCGCGTCCATGCGCAGTGCACTCTTCTTTTTTTTTCTTTGAACTCCTGCTCTCCCGCGCCGGAGAGCAGAAATTCAGCTGAGTGTGTGCAGCGGATCCGGATGGCTTCCATAGGCTTCAATGGAAGCCTGCGGGAGCCGTCCATGGGAGAAACCCGCAGAAAATGGAGCATGCTGCAGGTGTTTTCCCGCATGTGCGATCCGCGCAGCAGGGAAAAAGGACAAAGGGTAAGTAAATACCTGCGGGTGTCCTATGCATCCCTATGGGTGCAGATCACGCGTGCAGGACACCCGGATTTACTAAATCAATTTACCTAGTGGACATGAGGCCTAAATAGCACCGTCCAATCATTAATCTAGAGATTGTAGCGGCATTCTGTGCAATGTCCTCCTTGGGTTTGGGCATCCAGGCTGGGATTGAATGTGCAAACTCTGGGTGCCGAAGCCAACAAGACCAGTGGCGCCACCTTCAGTAGTGACGGGATATTCATCCTGTACAACCACACAGGTGGCACATCCCTAAGGCCGGCTCTGACTGTCAGGCCTTATAACAGTTCTATAGGTTGGTGTCTGCTATAATACTTACATATATATTGTGAGCGCCTGGTTCTCAGCTGTCACCGGTGCCACATTCAGATGCTAAGATGTTAGTGTAGATTTAAGGAACAGAAGTATAAGAGGTGAAAGGGCTGAAGTCACCCCAATGTCCTGGTGACCATGGCTCGTTTTAGGGGTTGATAAATGGGGAAAATTGATCCAACATAATTTTACCATTGACCCCTTCACTAGGAATGTAAATTAACATCTTTATTGCCTTAGATCACCAGTAAATTTACATGTAACCCTTTAGCTATACTAGATCACCAGAGATGTACTTAATAACAACAAAAAACTTTGGGGCTTGGTGCTCATGACCCCCCCCCCCTTTTTTTTTTTCTTTGATAAAACCGGCCCTGCTGGTTCTACAGTATGCTGAATAAAAGGACACTCGCAGTATATGGGGTATATTTGGAGGTCTTGGCACAGATTTGACCTCAAGACCCAGGAGCCTCTATATATAATAAACCTGGCATTAAAGTGGAAACTGATATAACTGTGTGAGTGCAGAGATGCAATAGATATACTGCATTTACCTTGGACTCTCCTACTTGCTGGTCATTAGTTGGGGGCGAGGTGGAGGGCTCTTCTTATTCTTTTGGCAGCCCTCCTCCACCCCGACCGCACCGCCCGGTATAGCCGCCTGAAGGTCTCTGCGGATAAGCTGACGCTACATGAGTAGCTACAACCCATGCTTATGACGTCATCACCATCTCCTTCTGTCTGTGTGGACTGAGTTCTTACAAAGCTGTTATATGGGACAAGAGCACTGTCACCGTACTCAATCCACACTTGTCTGTAAGCCTGTAAATGAATGAGAGAGTTATATATCCACATAGAGGCACATTTATTACTATTAGGGTGGCTTCACATAGACATATGCACAATTTCGCACACTGCAGCACAATGTATATGTGCTATGAACGAGGTAGACTTGCGCATTTTAATATACTTTTTGCACAACAGGGTATGTTTTTTTTTGCACGCAGGATGCTACCATCCCCCAATTTAAAAGGCTATTTATAGCCTTGTGAGGTGTAGATGTGTTCTTTTTTCACGGACTGCGCAGTGCATTGCACATTTGCACACCTCCTATAGACCTCTATGGGGACCTTTGGTGCATAAATGCGCACAAAAGTAAAACCACCTACATGTTTTTCTATACACACGAAAAACACATGTAAAAAAAGTACTTAGGCAAGAAACCATTGAAATCAATTGGTTCTAGTCTCTGTGTACGTTTACAAATACATCCATGCAAAGCCGACCTTAATGTACTGAGAAGTACTCCAACCTGTAGCTTACAAGCCGTTAAACTACAACTGCCAGCATGCCCTGATAGCTCCTGGCTGTCAGAAAATGTTGAGGGTTGTAGTTCTTCACAGCCGGAGAGCTGCAGATTGGAGATGACTGCTGAAAACCATAAGCCATAGCTCATCTGTTGTGTAAGATATGTATTCCAACCAGCAGTCGCTGTCAGTAAGGCTGGTTCCCTTATATGCTGCCAGTAAGGCTGGTTCCCTTATATGCTGCCAGTAAGGCTGGTTCCCTTTTATGCTGTCAGTAAGGCCGGTTCCCTTATATGCTGTCAGTAAGGCCAGTTCCCTTATATGCTGTTAGTAAGGCCAGTTCCGTTATATGCCATCAGTAAGACCGGTTCCCTTATATGCCGCCGGTAAGGTCGGTTCCCTTATATGCTGTCAGTAAGGCCGGTTCCCTTATACGTCGTCAGTAAGGCCGGTTCCGTTATATGCTGTCAGTAAGGCTGGTTTCCTTATATGCTGTTAGTAAGGCCGGTTCCTTTATATGCCGTTAGTATGGCCGGTTCCTTTATACGTCGTCAGTAAGGCCGGTTCCGTTGTATGCTGTTAGTAAGGTCGGTTCCCTTATATGCTGCCAGTAAGGTCGGTTCCCTTATACGCCGTCAGTAAGGTCGGTCCTGTTATGTGCCATCAGTAAGGCCGGTTCCCTTATATGCTGTTAGTAAGGCCGGATCCCTTATATGCTGTCAGTAAGGCCGGTTCCGTTGTATGCTGTTAGTAAGGCCAGTTCCCTTATATGCTGCCAGTAAGGTCGGTTCCCTTATACGTCGTCAGTAAGGTCGGTCCTGTTATGTGCCATCAGTAAGGCCGGTTCCTTTATACGTCGTCAGTAAGGCCGGTTCCCTTATATGCTGTTAGTAAGGCCGGTTCCTTTATACGTCGCCAGTAAGGCCGGTTCCGTTGTATGCTGTTAGTAAGGCCGGTTCCCTTATATGCTGCCAGTAAGGTCGGTTCCCTTATACGCCGTCAGTAAGGTCGGTCCCGTTATGTGCCATCAGTAAGGCCGGATCCCTTATATGCTGTTAGTAAGGCCGGTTCCGTTGTATGCTGTTAGTAAGGCCGGTTCCCTTATATGCTGTTAGTAAGGCCAGTTCCTTTATACGTCGTCAGTAAGGCCGGTTCCGTTGTATGCTGTTAGTAAGGCCGGTTCCCTTATATGCCGTCAGTAAGGCCGGTTCCCTTATATGCTGTTAGTAAGGCCGGTTCCCTTATACGTCGTCAGTAAGGCCAGTTCCCTTATATGCCGCCAGTAAGGCTGGTTCCCATTTGACGCATCGCGTTTGATGCCAGACACCTCCCTGCGCCAGATAGAAACACGCTGCATGCAGTATTATTCTATCGCCTATGTCCAGCTATAATCGCTGAAACAGTACAAAATTCCCCAAATAGGCATCAGCCATGATGAATGGGAACCCAACCTAAGCATAAGTTACTACTAGTCATTGGTTATATTCCTATAGACTTAGTTATATATATCTACATAATACTTACCCGAGGGTTTCTGGTGAAGGAGGGCACACTGGGTGCTTCAGGTTTTTTATACCAGTCCTCATTAAACAAAGCAGAAAATATACATATAATTAGATACTATTACTATCATTATAACTATTAGTATTATTATAATTAACAGAAGAAACTGACCTCTGGGATGACAAATCCAGGATGCCAGGGTGAAAATCTTGGGGCCTAAAAAGATAACAAGGGAGGTATTAAAGAGATCCTGCGCTTTGGATAATCCTTACTTGTTAAAGGGGTACCTTAAGTATAGGCCAATTACAAAATGTCCTCCTGCTGGGACCCCAATGATCAGTGGTAATCTGTTGGGAAACCTGTCAGTAAGTGCTTAATTTCCCTGCAGCGCCCCCTCTGGGGAAGTGAAGCATTACACAGTCCATGTTAAAATTAATGGGTTGTCTGCGTAAGGGTCCTTTTACACTTACTATTTCGATTTTGCAATCATTTTTTACCGGCCTTTCAATTTAATTATTGACCGGGCCAATGAGTTACCGGCCAGGTGACATCCCTAGGTACCACGGGCATCTATATACCAGTAGTAAATACATCCTGAAGAATAAGGAGGTCAAAGACTTTGTGATGTTACCCCATAAACTGGAAAATGAGGAACCCTTGAGTTAAGGTATGGGGATGGCTGCTGGAGACAGATGGTCTTGTGGTGGCATCAGCTCTAGAAGTCATGTCCAACTATGATGAGGAGCCATCATCAAAGAGAGTGGTCTAAAGACATGTAAATGTGCCCCCTGCTGTAATGCCCAGGAAGATGGCTTACTGATTACTGAATTGGTGATTTGCAATTAGATGGGATTTTTCAAAAACGTAACAATGCCTCTACAACTTTCAGCTTTCACTGTGTGCGAATGTTCATTTTTGGTGCTTATGTGTGCTTTTTTATGCCCGTGCTGCATCCATGTTCACTGCGTTTTTCACATGCATAAAAAAAAAAAAACTAAAGCAAGTCCAAGAGATGCCAGTTTTGTCACAACCCACAGAAAACGGTTAAAAAAATGGGGCTCTCTGCATTGTAGAAGATGGATGTCGAGATATTTCATAAGTTCTATAAACCACAATATAGAATAAAATAATGAAGTAAATAATATGCATCAAAGGTAACTCTAACCTGAGGGTGGTATTCATTAGACGGTCCTGGCAGTTCTGCATCTAGGTCTGTGTCCTGTAAAGACAATATGGGGGAAGATTATATACAAGTCATAAAAGTCTAAGTCTATAAAAAGTCTTAAATATCTTTTATGGGTAAAATGAGAAAAAGTATGGCACTTTCTTCCAGAAACAGCGTTACTTCTCTCTACGGACTATGTCTGGTATTGAGCTCAGTCCAGTTCACATACCTCAAAGATGTCATCCAGGTTAAATGATGGTTGTGGTGATGGTGGTTCACATACCATGCTTGCCAATAATGAACAGAGGGTGATATTAGTCAATTGAACAGAGGGTGAAATTAGAAAAACATAGCCTCTTTCTTCCAAAAATAGCACCACACTTGTCCATTGGCTGTTTTTGGTATTACAGCTCAGTCCGGTTCACATACCTCAGAGATGTCATCATCCAGGTCAGATGATGTTGCTGATGGTGTTGGTGATGGTATTGGGGAGGTTTCCATATACTCCTATAATGAAGAAAGGTTAAAATTAGAAAAACATGGCTGCTTTCTTCCAGACACAGCACTACTTTTGTCTATTGACTGTCTGGGTTTACAGCTCAGTCCAATCCACGTACCTCCAACATGTCCTCCAGGTCTATTAATATAAGTGAGGGTGATGGTGCTCTTATCATGTTGTCCTATAGTGAACAGAGGGTAAAATTTTAAAAACATGGCTATTTTCTTTCAGAAACAGCACCACAAATGTCCATAGCCTGTCTCTGGTATTGCAGCTCAGTCCAATTCACATACCTCATAGATTTCAAAAAGTTGAGATGTTGGCGAGGGTGGTGGTGATGTTTTTGCATTCTCCTATGGTGAACAGAGAGAACAGGGAGATCAGAAAATATAACTATAATGTACCATATGTGAAATACTAGAATATTATATGGGTAAATGACACACAGGACATACATGCGTCCCGCTGTATAACCCACATCTATAGTGACTGTATTTGGCCCATGAATGCCATCACTTAGAGTAATGATATATCAGGGTTTATATTTAAAGAGTAACTTCACTTTCAGTTATAAGTTTGGTATGTCATAGAGAAATCAACCAAAAGTCACATAGAAAAGGAAAATACAAAAAAGACACAGAAAGTGGACAAATACTAACCAGCATGCTAATATGAAATAGAAGGGCAGGTAGAAGCACCGCACCCCTCTGCATGCAGACAGCCATACTGATAAATGGAGGAGGGTTGTACCGCCAGCTGGGAATAGGCCACTACACCTCCAAGTTCTGGACTGGAAACCACGATCCAACGTTATCGACCACTACACTGTCTCATGCCTGGTGGGCTCCCTAACTTGAACGCTGCCAGGAGAACTTACCTCTGAAGTTGTTGCCACTAAAGAACTGGCGGAGGTAGGCCCTGCCATGAGCCCTACCGTTCACCTTTGCATTTGCCCACCTGATCGGACTGCTCCCAGGGCATACTCCCCTGCAGGGTTTGGATGGCAGGGAAACGCGGCTTGGAGGGTTTCAAGAGTGGGACCCTGTAACAGCCAAGTACAGGGTGGGTCCAGTACCAGCCAAAAGAACGCGACCTGGAGGCTGATCCTGTACCAGCCAGGATGCGGACAATCTTCTTGCTGGTAAGAAGTAGGGAGGATGTAGAGGGTGGCACTACTTCCAAATAATGCTTCTCCCATCTGCATTCCAGTTAACCCCTTCACTACCTGTCCCTTCCCTCCAAACCTCGTCATGTGGGCTTACCCATAAGTCCTCCGACGTTTTTATTTTCTGATGGAGTTACAGCACTCCAGAGGGGTACCCTGGGTACTTGACAACCGTGAAGAGCTGGGAGGGTTAAGTGTTGGCTCGTCTCGGCGGCACTTACCAGGCTCTTTTCCCTGAGGGATGACACCTAGCCAAGGCCAGATCAGTAGGATTGCAGGCCACCTTCGACACCCCTAGGATTGGGAATGCCAATAAACAGAATGATGGGGGTAGTAGTTGTTACGAGTGATGCCACCGTTCCCACATACCGGTGTGCTACATGGCGGAGAATGAACGCAGACACTGGTGTAGTACCTCGGGGCCCCAGGAATGGTTGTGGCCCAGAATAAACTTTACTTGAAGTAACTTTTGCAAAACAATTATTTACAGTAATTCAAGTACAATTCTTCTCAGTGCAGTAGAACAGAGATCAGAGGTCAGGGAGGATACACGGGATGAAACAGGTCCTACAGTCTGCGTTTTTTGTCAGGTATCGCTCCTAGACTTGGAGCACTCCGGAGGAGGAAAGGGGGTAGGGGTAACTCCACAGACACTCTGGCAGCAATTATTTACTTTAGAGATTAACAACCCACACTGGAGATGTGTGGGTGTGACTAAGTAGCGTACCTCTACATGGTGATCCAGACTTTGTACGGCTGCGTAAGAAAAATTTGTTACTTTGGGCTAGTACCTCTGCACTGGGTCTCTCTATACAGAATTACTTATGAAGGCTCTCTCTAATGTGTTTTGGGTCTCACTCCACTCACAATCAGACTTCACTCGCTACGGGATATCTCTCTTTCTCCTCCATCTTCACCATAAGGAAGCTGAAAGTGCTTCCATGTGGCTCTGTGTTAGGTAGTCGGCAAGCTGGAACTCTCTGAACATGGACTCCTTTCCGGCTCTCAATCACTCCTATTTATACCCTCACTCACACAACATGACATGACAGACTGATACATCTACATGCAGGCAATGATTTTAATGGAGTTAACCTCTCAAGCTCCACAGCTGTGCAACACACACTGGATATGACAAGACAAGTTTGCACAGTGCATCTTCATAAAACAAACATTGATGACATTTATGGAGGGGACCAGGATGGTGTGCTGGGCCACTACAGATTCAGCTTTAAATGTTCACTGTACTTCTAGAAGTTGTGTGAATTTTAAAGTTAAACTAACACATGTACAATGCACCTGTACACAGATTCTTTGGGGCTGGCCTCATGCAAACTGATGTAAAGACTGAAATGCATTTTTAATAACATTGCTTACAGTGTTCATATTGGCTGCAGTCCTGTTTTTGGTGGTTAAGAAGATTCCTCCTTTATTTGATTGTGTATATACTGAGCAATATAATTTTTTCAACCATATAGAGAGGTAGGCGTACGTCCTGGGACCAGTACCTGAGCAAATATATTTCACAATCCAGAAGTGGTACCAATGGATTTACAAAGAGGCCTTATAAATATAAGAGACTGCTGCAGTTTCTTGGAAGGGTGGTAGATGTGGCCTTGTAAGTGTTTTACACATTTCTATTCATTTTCTGGATTTTGATTTTTGAAATTTTGCTTCATTGATAAATCACTATGTGCCCTAAATTCTCATAAAAAAGCGATATTTACCTACTAGTTATCTTGTACCCTTTGTACTGCACCGACATCTCATGTACAAGACCCTGGCTGCCTCCTTGACCCCGGTTTCAACAAAGTAACTCCACTCCTGCGCCAGATTGTGACAGTCATTTTTCCTTCCCCCCATTTGCATAAGTTTCCCGGAAGAGCATGTATGGCCTTATAAGTCTCCTCAGTAGGTCTCTCCCTAAGGAGAAACCATACTCTTCCCAGCCTATAGCAAGCATCATTGGCTGATCTGCTCTTGTGATGTGCTATTCCTGTCCATATACCTACTAATAAAGAAGGACGAAATGCGGGTTGGGCCTAATGGTCCGCTCGCTACATGCCAGGTAATATGTTGCTTTCCAGTGTTCTTTATTGCTGGTTCCATCTTGTTGTTACCTACCTCGTCTTTTTGACTATATAGTAGTGTAATTTGTACTGGCTTTGTACTTGTTACAAGGTTCATAGAACTAGCTGGTAGTATATACTGTATATCTGCCATTTATGGTACTGATTCATACACATTGGTGTGCTATTCATTTACAAATTGTTTAGATATATATGGAAATAATTTTTAGTGATTGGTATTTTTGCATCTTTTTTGTGTGTTTTTTGGTATTTGCTGGCATGTAATTTTCTGTCCTCCTCATTTTTTAGTGAGACTTTGTGTTTGGGATTTATTATGTGATTTTAATATTGAGTAATAAAGATTGTCACTTTTATGAGATCTTGCGCTCAATTCTTCGTAGGTAGATGTTTATGTACATAGATGTTTATAGAGTATTCTCTATATTACTGAGTGGTAATAGATTTGGACCTATGTTGGATGGTATCCTTTTGGACATATCTTTGTGTGCACATGTAAACAGCAAAGAGTCGGGATCCTTCAGTAGGTGCAGATGCTAACACTAAAAGGGTTGTGCAATTGTAAACGATCGATGGCCTATCCTTAAGATAGGCCTCCAATAGTAGATTGGCGAGGGTCCGCCGCCTGGGACCCCCACTGATCAGCTGTTCATTTGGCCAATGTGCTCAAGCATTGAAGTAATTTCTGCAGGAAACAGACAGCTACGTTCCCACTGCAGTGGCCGGGCTTGGTATTACATGCATTAGAATCAATTCAATGGGAACTCTGTCTGTAATATCAATTCTGGTCACTGCAGCAGGAATGCATTGAGCTTATTTCTGCAGAAAGCCAAGTGCACTGACCCAGTGTAGAGGCCCAGAGTTAACGGGGCCCCTCCATAAGTATGTACGTGTTTGTCTCATGCCTTTGTATTGTCAATGTCTTCTATGTGTATGCATTTGTGATGTGTATTGCATCTCTGCAGCACTGAATGGGTTAATGTCTGGGTTATGTCTGGGAAATGTATCATGTTGCAAGTAATGTGATCGCACTACGTATATGTGTTTGCAAGAGGTTCTTTAAGAGAGTCAGTCTGCTTCTGGTTCTTCTTGCAAGTCAGTCCAAGTCTAGGTCTGAGTCTAATATAGTCTGGGTTGGAGTCTTGGGAAGACAGAACCTTTTAGTGAGTAGGAAAAACTGTGCCTCGTGTTCGGAGGATCCCAAGATGGAAGAGGCTGAGCGATGGCCGACTGATTGCCCTGGGCACATTTCACCTAGGAAGCCTCGGCAGTACAAAGTCATGTTAAGAGTGAGAGAAGAGCTGCCATGCAGCGCTGAGTGCTACTGCGAAATGTGAGTGTGTATCGGTAGAGAGCTGGAGAGAGAGTGAAGACAGTCATCGGGAGCAGAACCCCACAGATAACTGGGACTGTGGATTCTTCTGCCATCCTGTGAATCCTCCCTGACACACCACTATTCTGTTTGGCACCTGTGCTTATGATGTAAAGTTTGTGAACTGTTGACCGTTTATTCAAGTAAATTTGTAGAGCTCTTGAATGGACAAAATGATGAAGACCCCCCCCTCCCCAAAATGACACCATTTTGAAAACTAGACCCCTTAACAAATGAATCTAGGGGTGTACTGCGTATTTTAACCACACAGTTTTTGAATGAATCTAAATCAAGCAGAAGGAAAAAATTATGAAATTTTTTTTTTTTGGCATTTGTGTCAATTTAAAAACAGTTGGGGTTTTTTGTATAGCGCACATATGAACGAAGACTTTGACCCCAAAATGGATACCCCTATTTGTCCTTTATTCAGAAACATACCCATTGTAGCCCCAATCTGCTTACAGGACCCATGGCAAGGCCTACAATGGAGGGAACATCCGTTGGCTTTCAGGGCATAACTGAATGAATTCCAAGCTCCATCGCTCACTTGTGCAGAAAAAATATTAACTTCCCTGGGACTTCTTGTAAATTACGTATTACAGGTAGCGGTCTGCATAATGTCAGGCTCACACGGCCGTATATGGAATCCTCTTGCGGAGGCCCGCAGCGGATCCCAGCTGTGAGCCCGGCCTCGGCCATGCGTATGGCCGCGTAATGTACTGCGCATAACTGTATACTGACGCAAGCGGTCGTACGCAGTACTGCTTTTTTTGTCTGTTTATATTCTCCGCACCGTCTGGTAAGCGATAACGCGGGTACCCACAGTCCGTACACAATATAACTGCATATGGGCTGTGGGTATATCCATGACCATATAGCACAACGAGTTCTATGTTGCAGATATCTGCGGTAAGATAGAACATGCTGTGTTCTCTTTTCTGCCAGTGCATTACGTAATTCCAACCCGCTAATGTGAGCGGAATTGTGTAATTCAATGCATTTGATTGATCCACTTATTACCGCGGATCAAACGCATGTGGAAACCACTATTTCTATCCAGTCGTGTTTGACCGACCTAAGGTAAATTAAAGCCCAGACACCTAGGACATAAAAACACATATGGGTTGTCACCAAGGGGTTAAATGTCAGCAGGCATCAACTTTGTAATTAACACCAAGGACAAGTATAGCATGCAAGTAACCAATGCGGCTCCTACGGGGCTCCATGAGAGGAGGGGGGGGGGGGAGTGTTCCATCGCCTTCTGGGTGAGAACCTGTATAAGACTCATCTCTACAGTGAGAATGCATTATTAACAACCAAGGGGTGAAGAATTCGCCCAAAGGGCATCAAAAGGTTTTGGAGGAAGCAACTTCTGTTCTGGGTGACAAACTTGGTACCATAATGAGCTCATTTTTATCTTTGCCATGGGGGCGCTGTCTCTTCCATGTAGGTTACTGATTAACATGAGATAAAAATGACTTTGGCCTCTCTCACATGACCGTATTTTCGCAACATATTACGCGCACATTTCGCGCTCGCAGCGTTAAACCTCCATATATTTAAATTGTGTCTCACAGAAGCATATTTGTTTTACGGAATTTGTGCTCGCAAAAACAAACGCAGCATGTCCTATTTTCCAGCGTATGACGTGTGCGCCAAATTCTCCTATTGAAGGGAATAGGTGCATAAAAAACACAGCGTGTGCGCAGTTTATGGCATTTTTCACGCAGGTTGCTAGGAGACTGGGAGTCACAGAGTTTCTGCACACAAGCTGCTGCCAACATGTCTCCTGTTCATATGGGGAAGATAATTGCCCTCACGGAGGCAAAAATTGTAATCTGGGACTCAAACGCTGCTAAATACACAATCAGATTTGCTAAGGACAGAGCTTGGGAAGAACTTGTGTCAAAACTGCCATGCATCGCACGCACCTATCACACTGTGCGATGCTGCCGCTGGACCCATTGAAAACAATGAGCGATACGAGGGCACGCTCAAAGATACGACATGTCACGATTTGTTTCCTGTATCACACCGCACCGCAATGCGGGGAAAATAAAATCGCTTGTGTGTATGGCCCCATTCAAAGGAATGGGGTTCATATTCGTGCAAACTTTCTGCGCCTCACAACACACAAAACTTGCCCGTTTTTCTCGCCGTGTGAAGCTGACCTTAGGCGATGCAGGAAACAAATTGCAGCAGTCCTATCTTTGAGCGTTCTCGCGCATCGCACCTCCCTTAGTTCTCAACGGGGTGGGCAGCAGCATCGCACCACCTGATAAGTGCATGCAAGTGCGATATCTCTACATTGAAAACTATGGGAGAAACTCTGCGATCCCTCAGCGTGTCAGACAGCTGCAGCGGAGGATCGCTACTTCCAGAAGTGAGTTTAATATAAAAACACCTAGCATCCACAGGGAAATCGCAAGTGTACGATATCGGGCCGAGTATAATGGCCCAGTACCGCATTTGGCCACATGAAACTAGCCTAATTAATGAGGTATTATCCAGCTCCCTTTAGCGTGTTCAGGACTGGTTGTATAAATCCATATGCAGTTAGCTCCCCCTAGTGGTGCCTTTGTGCATCTCACAGTATTACTTAGGGCTTATACACAGCAGCGCTCGGTTTTCCAATTTCCTGCTGTTTGTTGAGTGTGAAAATCTGACGGTACTGAATGGCAGTGAATGGACCGCAGGACTACACTGAGGTCCGTTCGGTTTCCGGCAGTTTACATGACCAAATATTGCAGAATGCCGCACTATTTCATCCCATTTATAAACTTTGGTTCCTCCCCGCTGGTGTGAATGAGCCCTTATAGAAGCAGGAAAGCAGCAACCCCGGCCGCCGGATCTGGAACCGGCCGCACTGACTGTACCGGGTCCGTTCTGTCTCTGTTATTCTGTCCCACGTTTTCCTTAACAAAATAAGCCGTCGTCGCGCAGCGCTACTTCATCTGGGATTGTAGCGGAACACTGCTCCGTTGGTGGAACAGTTCTGTCCTTCTAGTTATATGAGGCAGAACGAAAACAGCCCGCCACATCTAGCAAAATGGCGCAAACCATTGACCAAAAGGTTTTTAGCATTTTTTTAAATCTTTTCAGCTGAACCCTATGAGGGAAATGTAGAAACATAAGTCTGAACACAACTGGGGCTCTTGGTTACCTCCAAAGTATGAACAGTGGGCCTTAGTTATCAAAACTATCTAACAGAAAAGCAACCAATCACAGCGCTGATTTCATTTCTCAAGCTGCTCTGCGATTGGTTGCTTTGGGGAACAAAGGCAGTTTGGATGAATTAGGCACAACAAGCCATAGAATCCCGGCACGCAATAAACTCAGCGCATCGCCATCAGTTCTAGGCGCCGCCAAACAGCTTTAAATAGCGCACTGTCTTCTGGGTAGGAAGTGGGCGGAGCACGGGCAGAGTGAAGCATGATGGGAACTGTAGTTTTCTATTAGACCTCTAGCATTGAAACTCCGGGCTGCAGTGACAGGTGAGAGGTGGCGCGTTAGGTGCCGGCGCCTGTACGTTATACTGATTACTGCTAATATCCAGACAGTCCTGACCGGACTCTCCGCGCGGGCTGATGACGTCATCAGCATGCTGCCGGTAGCTGCACACGTGTGCGATGCACTTTGCTGCATGAGACCACCGGCGGGCTGTGTACTAAAGATGGAGGGCGCCTTATAGCCAGGGGGGAGAGGCTAACTAGGAATGTTCACATAAACGGATATGTCCTGTAAATCCCGGAGGAAAGTGCTGCTATAGTAGATTCAGCCACTAGAAGTGATATCTGCTCCTATGAAAGCAGTCCTGAACGCCGCAGTCCCCTACCGGTAGTTAGGAGGTGTGCACTCCGGGCGTAAAAATACACCATGCCCGAATCAGCCCCAAAGTCTACACGTCCTAGAGTGCCTTTACCTGGGCGATTGTCACCCAAATAATCACTGGAAACAGCAAATTCTAGCAACAGTCACCCTGCGTGCACACGGCCACCAGCAGGGGGCTGCTTTAGGCTGGGTTCACACAGGGCGGATTCCCGTCGGAAATCTCGCGGTTTGGCTTAAACCGCGGCGGCTTTGAAGCGGCCTGGCCGCTTGCTTTTCCGTTGCGGCCGGCGCTCCCATAGAGGAAAGCGCAGCCACGACGAAAAAAAAAAAAGGAAATAGACATGCTGCATCTTTTGAAACCGCGGCTGCGGCCGCCGCAGCCGCGGTTTCAACCGGATTTACCACTGTAAAGCCACCCTAAGTATCAGTGATGCAGGAGGATTGCACAAAGCCAGCTGCCTTACAGAGTAAAATTTGATTCAATGTTCTGATTTGTGTTCCAGGTGCAGTGATGGAAGATCTAGTGACTCAGATACTTGGACTGAAGATGTGTAAATTTATTCCGAAACAGCAGCGGTTTCAACCGGATTTACCGCAGCGGATTAGCCGTCCCGTGTGGACGAGATTTCTGAGAAATCTCATCCACATGGCTGGCTAATCCCGAGATTAGCGGCCGCGGGCGGATCTGCTGCAGCAAAATCACGGCAAATCCGCCCTGTGTGAACCCAGCCTTACTGCGTCAATTGTGGACAGGCTGGCTTTTAGTAATTCTTTCAAAAATGTATTATCAATATTTTCATAGAAGAACAAACATGCATTAGAAAATATAACCTTTCTAGAACTTGAGGATGAGCGATCTCCTTCCCTCCGCCCCAAGCCCATGAGGCCCTTCCCAGACTGTATGAAAATCACCTCTCTCCAAGGTGAGCCGTAGGGAGAGGGACAGATGTTGGAGAAGCAGAGGAGAGGGTCACCAAGGAGCGGCGGACTAGGATTAGGGAGGCCCAATGGGCTGGGGAGGCGCTCTCTGGGAGTTGTAGTCGTTTAAACCGTTATCAACCGAACAAAGAATTTGGGAGAAGGCGGGGTTTGGAGGTAGAGAGTAAGAAAAGGACGAGAGAAGAAATTAGGGAAAGTTTATGAAGGGGTCATGTGTAAGGGATGAGGGAGGGGGGTTGGGAAGAGGTCTTTCCTGCCTTTGACGTTTGAAATCTTAGTAGTGGGAGATGTACAGGGGTTCCAAGTACCGATCAGGGCTGGCCCTCTTCCAGCCATCTAAGAAAGGCCGGAGAGTTTCTGAAGTTGTTCCATACCGCCCAGGTTTCGTAGAAGCCTGGGTTGTTCCTTTCTGAGTCTGAGCTCCTCCATATATTCGATGTGGTCTAGGGTCTCGACCCAGGCTGATCTTGGGATCACACCCCCCTTCCTCCAGAATTTGGGAATTGTGAGGCGTGTAGCCATTATAAAATGGCTCAGTAGACTCTTCTTGACCTTTGATATGTGACCCGGGAACACAGAGAGGAGGGCCATCTCTGGTGTCAAGCTCAAGGGGGTTCTGCTCACCGCCTTGTACAGATGGGCCATGTCGTCCCATAGTGAAGCAATGAGAGGGCAAGTCCACCATATGTGGTACATTGTGCCTACCTCAGATCCGCACCTCCAGCATATATTTGTCACCTCTGGGAAGATTCCATGTATTCTGTCTGGAGTCCTGTACCACTGTGTCGCTATCTTGTAGTTCGTTTCTTGGGCTTTAGCTAATATCGATAACTTATGGGTCAAGACGTAGGATTCGGTCCAGAGCTCCCCAGAGATACTTCTCCCTAGAGCCTCCTCCCATCATGTCTCCCATTTTGGTCTCTCGACCTGTATCGTCTCGCGGAGCAACAACCCATACAGCAGAGAGATTTTATGAGTAGGGGGCTCAACTGTTACACATAGACCCTCGAAGGGGGTGCGGTCCGCCGTTAGCCTGTCCTGGGATCCGAGTGAATTAATGTAGTTCCTAACCTGTGGATATTGCATCCAGGCCCTTGGTTTAGGGTTGGATCCCTCCCCTAGCTCAGCCAGGGAGCGTACGCCGCCCGGGCTCATCACCTCCTTGATCCGTGGGGGGGCCGAAGGAGAGGCGTGTTAATGCGACTGTAGTGGCTTTTAGTAATTCTAATGGAAGCCTGCGCAGGAACTGCGCTGAAATGTAGCGTGCTGCAATTTGACTTCAGCATTCAAAGATCCGCAAATCAAATCTCCATGCTCTAATTCAGGTGCGAACGCCCAGGTTTCCATGTGGGCACCTTGAACTACAAATCGTCCACGTGGGTGTCCTGCACGGATTCTGCAATTCACATCCGCCCGTGGACATTGGGCCTAAGACTTTTAAGGCAGTTATAAGTTAAGCTGCTTTTACACAGCGACTGATCGTTCACATGAGCAAACTATGTCAGAGTCCGCAGCCTGCTTATAGTCAGATGAATCCTTGGCATAGCCGCTCACAATTACTGGACCACTCACACTCCGTTTGGGGAGCAGGAAAGGGGAATCCATGCGGCGGAACGGTTCTGTCTGTGGATGGCGGAACCCATTGACTGTAATGAGGTCCACCCAGCTGCCCGGTAATTACAGCTGGATCTGAGATGGAACCTCAGGCCAGATCTTCCCACACAGATGGGAAACCTGTCTTAGTCACCTCCTCCCCTTCGCAGACCCCCACCCAGTGGTATTCTCCTACGCAACCACTACCCCTAGTACTGTCCTCTCCAGTTCTGCCCCGTAAGAAGTTTTTTGGGATATAAAATAAATACTGTCCTATTTTGGCGGCTCCCCGTCCATTGCTGCAGCCCCCCTTTAACATGGGGATACGCGCATGCACTGACGGAATCAGCAGTGTTTTACACACTTTTAAATAAAAGAAGAACAGTAATTGCTGTGGCAGTCGCCCCTGCACCCCGACTACTCAGGGACTTTTAAGCACGCGGCTGGCCCGGCTGCCGCAGCAATTGTCTGTCGTCTTTTACTGACCGTGGCTAAACCACTGCTGGATCCAGTCACTGTGTCCCCATTTCTCTAATGCTTCCGGCTTTCGGACACTATCCTATTGAAATCATGAGGAGAGATTAAAGGGAACCGACCAGCAGAATTTACTACTGTAAGCCATTGCTGCAGTAATGACGTCCCGCGTTTTGCTAAGTGATTTGTGTTTTCATAAAACCATATCTTATTATTCGGAGTTCAAAATATTCCTGTGCTGCATGTAAATGAGTCGGAGTGATCATTGGGTGTGCCGGACCGTCTCAGCTAGCAGCCTGTTCAGCCCCAAAGTCCGTACCTTTCGCCTCCTCAGACGTGGATGACGCATTGGAGTTGCTAAAGAGAGGACCACCATTCTAGATGCATGTGTCAAATGCTGCCCCATCTCAGCCGGCCTCCACCGCCGATTGTGTATCCTGCATCCCACGCTGTCAGTTCTCCAGTCTGGTATTATTTCCGCCCAAATAGACCCCATGCTACACGAGGGTTAAAAACACAGCATGACTTCTTTTATTCTCCGTATCGGTAGTATTTTCATTTGGCCAAATATGGATCAGTATTTGTCCAGTAGAAAATAAAACCAATGACAGTAAATACGGAGCGAAATACTGCTGCCGACTGCTGCCGTAGGTTGTAATGTCACCTGTAACACGGCCGTATTACAATGTGCTCGTCTGACTCTGGCCTTGTGCAGTAAAACTTCTTGCTTCCCTATATTTCTGTGCAGTAAGGGAGGATTGCCATTCAGGACTCCAGGACAGCTGGGTGGTGACCTAGATGGGGCTGTCATGTTGTCACCCGGCTTTCCAAAAACTGAGCTAATCAACATCTGGATGGAATTTTGACCAACATGATAGAATGGATGCAGTCGGGGTCAAGCTTATGCCTTTAAAAACCAATAATGAAGACCTATAACTAAGGGCGGGGGAGTAGACCATACTTGCTGTAACGGACGTGATGTTTCTGCCTTGCAGACACTTCTCTGAGAGATGGACGGCAGTGATGAGGATGATGATGGTCTTCAGCTCTCGGCTCACACGTTGGCAGCATTACAAGAGTTCTATACTGAACAGCAGCAGCGGGAGTCTCTGAAGTCAGGACCAGACTATGACAAGTTTGCAGTTGGAGCCGTTGAAGAAGACTGGGTAAGAGAGTCCCTCAAAGGCTGGGGTCACACTGGGCGTATTCCCGCCGGAAATCCCGCGGTTTGGCCGCAGCAAAAACCGCGAGATAACCGCCGTGGAAAAACCCGCGGCGGCTTTGAAGCGGCCCGGCTGCTCGCTCTTCCGCTGCGTCCGGCACTTCCATAGAGGAGAGCGCGGCCGCAGCGGAAAGCAAAGATAAATAGACATGCTGCATATTCTGAAACCGCGGCTGCCGCAGCCGCGGTTCCAGCCTGACTTCCGCAGCAGATTGGCCGTCAGAAATCTCGTCCACATGGCTGGCTAATTCCGAGATTAGCGGCCGCAGGCGGATTTGCCGCGGCGAAATTCAGTGCGGAATTTCCGCGGCAAATCCGCCCTGTGTGAACCCAGCCTAAGAGTGCTAACTTACGGGGCTTTGATATCATGTTTCCTCTACATCCCCAGGTTCTGTCCTGGGGTCACTTTTCACTTTCCAAGAAGGACATTTAGATGAAACCATAGGCTAGCAATGATCAAACAGAGGCCAATAAAGTCTCTATTCGTTGCTGGCATTTATGCCAGACAGTATAGTGCAGTCTACTACACTGAAAAGACCCCCCACTCCCCGTAGGCCCTCCAATATCTGCACTGAACAGCGGGGCCAGACACTGAAGAACACTTTTATAGATAATCTCAGTGGGAACCATTGGGTGACTCAATATGGATAACCCTGACATCATCCAGTTCTAATAACGAGCAGATCTGATATTGTTACATACCAACATTCTCCTTGACATTGTAGTGAAAATAGCAGCATGATATTTCCTGCGTTCATCTTCATATTTAGGACTTGCCCCCACTGGGTATCTGGAATTATAAGTGAAGCCGGTTAAAGGGTTTATAGGGATGTAAAGTAATCCCTGTTATGAGAATAAATCATATTCCAAAAGATTTCACTGGTTTGCTCCAGATTGGTTATAATTAGAGATGAGCGAGCGTACTGGCTAAGGCAAACTACTCGAGCGAGCAGTGCCTTATGCTCGTCTCAAAAGATTCGGGTGCCGGCGGGGAAGAGCGGTGAGTTGCGAGAGTGAGCAGGGGGAAGAGTGAGAGCACAGTTTATTGGCGTGTATCACGTGTGCATACACACCAAGATAGTGTGTGGGGATTGTTGGCACGCAGCAGTATGCAATGCATTGCATGCTCCCACCTGGTTCCCTGTATTGAGTGAGAGAGCCCTAAAGGACAATAGTAACAACCAGGCCCCCCTTCCTTTTCCCTTATTCAAAATATTTAAAAAAATAGAACAAAAAAGCAAAAACATATTTGGTGCTGCCGTGTCCGTAAAGTCCAATCTATCAGTAATAGTATATAATTTTATAATTATAAAGTTACCATTTTTTTTGAAAGTGTGGGGGAAAACAAAAAACAAAGAAGAGGCAAAGACAAAAAAAATGGCTGTCATTAAGGAATTAATACTGATAGCAATTTTTCTTCTATTGTTATTAAACTGCATTTGCCATATCTGACCTCCAGAGGGAATACTTACACTGTGATAGTATATATATATATATATATATATATATATATATATGTGTGTGTGTATATATCATACAATGATTTTTTTTCCTTTTTGTCGCCAGCAATTGAGCCAGTTTTGGTACAGTGATGAAACTGCCCTGAGTCTGGCTAAAGAAGCAATAGAGGCAAGTGGGAAAAATGGAAGGTAAGTTCATTTCATGGTGGTGTTTGATGCCTAAAGGTGAATTGTTGTGATATTGCTGTAAGTTGTTATTTACATATTTAATCTTGGTATTAAAGAGGACTTGATAAAAAGTATCTGCTGTTTTTCCAGTAACAGCACCACTTCTGTCCATGGTCTGTGCTTGGTATTGCAGCTCAGGTCCAGTCATTGAATAGGGATGAAATGCAGTACTGGACACAATCCATGGACAGATGTGCTTTGTTTCTGCAGAAACAGCAGGACCCCTTTTCTAGTCTTGTCTGAGCCCTTTTACTATTCACATGGCAAGATGCAGTTAGTAGTCACAGGGAATGTCTCTATAATGGGCATGTGGTGTTATAGTTGAGGAGTTCTTCCTAAATGTTATCAAGGAATTAGATGTGGGTTTATGTGTATTGTATTTAAAGAAGTTTTCAGGGATTTAGCTATTAATGACCTATGATCAGAATAGGTGATCAATAGTTGATCAGCAGGGTTTTGTCACTTGGCATCCATGCTGATCTGCTGTTTGCCGGGTCATAACCAGAAGCAGATAGCACTGTCCATATTGCAGTGGCCTGGGTTGGTATTGCATTGGATTTAATGGGAGCTATGCCTGCAATACTAACCTGGGCACTTCCATACGAACAGCGCTAACCGCAGGCCCGGCAAACAGCTGATTGGTGGGGATCCTGAGCAGTGGACACCTCACCGATCAACTATTGGTGACCTTTCCTGAGGATAAATCCTCAATAGCCAAGACCTTATACGCACGTGTGTGTGTATATATGTATTCTCTGTGTATATGGTGTTGGTATGCTATTTTCAGGCTACAGCCCGTCCACCCCATGACCACTTCTGATTTTCATGTCTCTTCAGGATTGCATGTGTGAGCGCTCCAAGTGTTTATCAGAAGCTTAAAGGACTGGTTGCAGATGATGTGACTGTGTACTTGCTGGAATATGACAGGCGGTTCTCCGTGTACGGAGATGAATTTGTCTTCTATGACTACAATAACCCTTTAGACCTGCCGGAGAGGCTGCTGCAGCACAGCTTTGATCTGGTATTAGTGGACCCCCCTTACCTGTCTGAAGAATGTCTACGCAAAACTGCAGAGACCATTCAGTTCTTGTCCAAAGGGAAAATCCTGCTGTGTACAGGTATGTGCTGATTCTCTTGTACGGTAACATGTGTCCTCTGAAGATGAACAATATAGTAATATATCACAAAGCTCAGGACATTCTGTGATGAGACTTTGGGATTTTCTGTAAGTATGTATATAGCCGCTGCACATGGCAGAGCTGGATTCCACATGTAGGAGCCCGTAGCGGATTCTGGCCCTGCAAGCAGTGGCGTCTGCACATACCTGCCATTTCCTGTGTTTTTTTTGTACTGCGGATGGACCAGTCAGCTGACCATTGGACATGTGCAGTACAGATTTTTTAATTTAATTTTTTTTCCCCGCGCCGTTGCTAGGTGATGACGCTGAATCTGCGACCTGTCCGCAATGTTAATTGTGGAAGAGATGCGGGATGGACGGCTTCCATTGAAGTCAATGGAAGCCGTCTCCGCAAAAATGGATAATCTAATGATTGATAGTTTGATTGCTGCACATCAGTTTATCTAACAGTTCAGTGTAAAAGGGCCTTTAGTGTAGGATCTTCCAGGGAAAGGCTAGAGTGGGGTCACCCTTGTCAGTGCAGCTGGCCTGCTTAGGCATCAGTATAAAAGGACTGTGTTAGAGTTTCCACCTCTTTTTAACTGTCATATTAAAAGTTAAGCTTTACCTTAGAAAGAGTGTCTGTTCTGTGGTATATATGAGTAATTATCACTGGACCCCTATATCTTTCTGATGGATATAAACACTGGTTATTAGTTTGTGTAGATTCTCACCCATGTAAAGCCACCCTAAGTATCAGTGATGCAGGAGGATTGCACAAAGCTAGCTGCCTTACAGAGTAAAATTTGATTCGATGTTCTGATTTGTGTTCCAGGTGCAGTGATGGAAGATCTAGTGACTCAGATACTTGGACTGAAGATGTGTAAATTTATTCCGAAACATAATCGTTCCCTTGCCAACGAGTTTAAATGTTTTGCCAACTATGACATTGGTCTTGATGCCGCATCCTAAATACCTCGCATCTTATAACTGTATCCAATCTTGTGCCCCGAGTCCTGAACATCCACTCTGAGGACTCGGTCTCAGTGATGGTTCTACAAACTATAGTGGCTTATCGCGGATGGATTTTCACAGATCGCGTTTCTGTCTATGAATCTAGACTTGTTCCATTTGGATGCACCGGCACATAAGTACATGGCGGAGATACAACCCAATGAATCCCACATGTCCAGCTGTTTGGGAGATTGTAATTGAAGTCAGACCACTGAAAGCTTTTCATTTCTGCTGTATCTGTTCTGTTTATACAGTAAATCAAATAACGTTTTTCTGATATTTTGCTCGTTCCTTCTCAGGTAAAATGGGTTGTAAACGACGCCTTTCTTGCAGTCCATGGGCTGCTTTTGGTATTGTAACTCTGCCTCGTGCAGGTTATCGCAGTGCAATGAATAAAAATGCACACCAAAATCTGCACATGGATTTTGGTGCGGATTTAGATAATGGCGTGCTATCCTACCCCAGGGTATATTCACATGATGCTTTTTGGCACAGGATCTGATGTAGAGTATTTTCTCACATTCTCTAAAACCACAGCAGAAATGTACGTTATAGCTGCACATTTCTGCTACATATTTTGATGCACATCCACTTGCGGATTTAGTTCTTGTGAATGGGCACATTCCACATGTAGAATTTCCAACATGGATCGATGTTATGACAGGTCACCTCCTTTTTTTTTTTTTTTTCCACAATACGTTTTTCAATTTTGCAGCATAAAAATCCATGTATTGAACGCAGTGGCTCGCACTCCCATTAAAATGAATAGGGTGCGTATTCCTCAATTTGTGCTAAAATCTACCATGTGAACTTACCCTTAAGGGCTTATTCACATGGGCGTATATTGGCCGTCCGATATACGCTACAATGTGATGCACAGGCTTGGTGTATATGCCGTCGGGCGGAGGGAGACAGATTCATCTCCTCTCTCTTTTCCTCTGGCTGTTTGCAATGGGCGGGGGTGGAGCTTAGCTCTGCCCTATCCCATTGCCAACAGCAGCAAGGGTCTGAGAAGAGAAGGGGGATGGAGTTTAGAAGTCACACTGCTAGACTCCCACCCAACTCCCTTCTCCGCCTGCTGTGATTAGCTCCCATAGAAGCCTATGGCAGCGACTGTAGTCGGGCTTGGAAGATAGTCCCAGGACTATCCCTCCTGCCCGGCGTAAAAGCGCATTGGAATCCAATGTATCAGATGGTAGCATATATTGGCTGGCCATGAAAATACCTGCCGATATACGCTCATGTGAATAAGCCCTAAAGGTGCATTTACACAGGTAGATAACCAGGCCACAATGTTTGTATTCCTGATAGTGTGTGTGCGCAAAAGATCAGCCAATGATCTGAGATTTACCAAATTTTATGCTAGTGGGCAGTGTGGCTACAGTTTCGCTCCTCACCGGGATTAGGTGCCTGGCATGCTGACTGTACTATCACACGTTGACAAGGCACTTATGGCCTACTGAGCTGAGCCTCCGGCTGGTTACCTTGCTTAGCTCAGATTTTTTACCAAACTGGACAGGGAAATCCCAATCCTGGGATCCACTACCCTTTCCCTCACCCAAGTACTCTTCTTTCCTTTTCTTTTTCCTGAGTCTATTTCCATGTCAGTCTCTATTTTTCCCAGACCCCCAGATCTCTGGGAGAGACAGGTGCTGGGGCTATTGTTAAAATGACTGCATAAGGTGATGGGTAACCATCAAGTGAAACAAACTGTTTTTGTTATTGTTCTTTTATTACAGTTTGATGCCCAGTGTGTGTATTGCTATGGATAATGCAGTTGAATAAAAAATATATTTTTGAACCATAAAAGATAAGCCAACAAACAAGTAAATGCTCGTTCATCGACTAATCAGCTCAGACTGAACGGGGAGATGAGCAGCCACCCAGTACAGCATTCTAGGGGTGAATGATAATAATAATAATAATAATCTTTATTTGTATAGCGCCAACTTATTCCGCAGCACTTGAATGATCTGAATAACAATTTAAAGGTCACCACAAGCCGATCGTCTGCCATGTGTGAAGCAATGATTAGTCTGCTTTGTCTATCTGCACTTGTTACTGCAGACTTATTTTTGGCCCGTGTGAATGAGCTTTTATATAAGAGTAAGACCAGATTTTATTACCTTAGTAATCAATGCTGAAATTCAGGCCACTCCAAAGGGTTTGCTTATGTATTCTTGCAATTGGAGATCTGAGAGCCCACGCTTACGTCTGATAATTAGCCGGTTTCAAACAAGCAAGAATTAAACCCCTTAGCGTTATGTATTAAACTTCATTCAAGGGGCAGCTAATATCTTATTGATCTCTGGCCGTGCAATGAATGAATGAATGAATGAAGACAGAAAGCAACAACTCCAGTAATACATTTATTTATCCAAAACTTACATTTAAAAAAATGCAGATCTAGAAACACAGTTCACCAACTGCAGAAAACTATAAACATGTCAATTTTATAGAGTAACTGCACTTTTGCCATGTTAGAGTGTCACGTTTTGATCAGTGGGGGTTCTGCTGCAGAGACCTCTGCTGATCACTGAAACAAGCGTGCTGAGTGCTGTGCCCCTTTGGCTGTTTTCGTTGCTTGTCATTCCTCTACGCAGCTGAAGACCGACTCAGAGGTCTACAGACATCTTCTATGGGCCTCTATACGGTCAGCAGCCACGAGGTGCTGACAATCACTAAAACAGCCAAAGGAGCAAAGCGCCTAGGTGAGCGCTGCAGCCCCCGCGTTACAGCAATCCCTGCAGGTCTCTGCAGAGTGACCTCTACTAATCAAAACTTTTGTCATAGAGTAGCATGTTAAAAGTTTATAAAAAGTGCTATTACTTTTTAATTTCTACCCATGTGAAGAGAATGCCAGGTTTATACTGTGTCTTCACTAAAGCCTTTCTAACTGTAGAGTTTTTCAACTCCGTCAACTTTAAATCCCTCATTGAAGGTCACATTTACTGATATGTAATTGTAGGGCCATTTCATCTACCTTTCCCTTGGAAATATACTCCTTAAGTCCATACTAAAATTCTGCATATGTAAATGCACCCTAAAAGTAGTCAAGCCTATCCATCAGCACAGGGCAATGTGTTAGCATAATGTAGTTTAAACTACCTGTTGAGCCCTTTGCATGTTATACGATTTGCAAAAAGGTTGTTACAATACTGAAATAAAGAAGAATAAGTGCATAATGTCTAGTCACAATTAGAGGTGAGCTATACCTCTACTGACCACTAGGTGGGGTGGGATTTGTTAATATACTTTTCAAACTTTTATACTTAGCTGACACTCTCCTGAGGTTTTAGGCGTAGTATAAATGGTACCACTATACATGTAAAGCTCATACAACATTCTCTAGAACAGAGAACTAACATCCATCTAATGACACCTCTGAGCGCTCCTACATTGCTAGGAGGTGATATGTTGCAGCCAAACTGGAATTGTAGGATCTAATGAAGCATTCACTCACCCGACGTACAAATATCTTACAGTCCTGTGTATACAGCTACGCAGACCTGTGTGTGTCCATCGTTACAGGCTACAAACAAACCATATGTCTTGCTAAATTGTCAAATGCGAGCTATCGAAAACTATGGAGCAGATGAAATGGAGCATAATTGCAAGATCAGACTACACACGGTTGGTTGTAGGCTGCAACCATGGAGACACACAGATCTGCATAGGAGCTGTACACGGAAAACCGTAGGAGATAATATTTAAACAAGACTATTTGAAAAGTTGCATCATTTTCAATTTAAGATACACTGGGGCAATATAAAAGGGTTGCAAATGTGGGCATGGCATTTTATGGAATTTAGTTAAGCAGCCTTACAGGAGTTGCCCAGTTGTAAATTATTGCTGGCCTATCTTCAGCATAGGCCATCAATAGTAGGTCGGCGGGGATCCATTAGCAGTGACCCTCTCCGATCAGCTCTTTACTTGGCTGATGTGCGTGTGCACTGAGCTGATTTCTGCAGGAAGCGGACCGCTCTTTTTCCACTGCAGTGGCCAGGCTTGGTATTAAAGTCAAGGGGAACTTTGCCATCAATACCAGGTTGTGCCACTGCAGTGGAAATGGAGCTGTCTCCTTAATGCAGAAATCAGCTTAGTGCAAATGCACATCAGCCTGCTGAAGAGCTGATCCCGGGTGATGGATCACCATTGATTTGCTAATAATGACTTTTCTGAGGATATAAATGCAATATCTGTTGGTTTAGCATGTGGATGAAGTATATATGCTACATTATATTCATTTTGGAGAGAACAAATCTTAGACCCGGCCTGCCAGGAAGCATGGGTGGCTGCCACTAATGTTCCTTGTCAGCACTTTCCATTCTTCTCTGCCCTGACTGTATATTATGGTCCTCATCCAGTACAGATAGATTTACATAATATTAATATACATTTCCTTTATAACCCTGCTTTACAGTGCAGCATCATTCGGGGCCGCCCTCACCCATCATGTGCTTATGTTTGCTCTAGGACACCCTAGCTTCATGTACCTGTAAAGGAATGATGAAGAGTTGTCCAAAACCAACAATGTCCCCACATTACTTCGCTAGCTCAGTTAGATGGCGGTTTCTCACTTTTATTTATGGAGACTTTGAACTTTTCTTTCTCCAGACTAGAATTTGCACTGTCCATCTCAGACTCCTTTTCTGGATCTGGTACACAAGTACAGCCCACTGGGATAGTGATGTAATCCTCAACATAGACATAGCGACCACCAGTGCATGAAGATGTACGACGGAGGATGACAGTAGGCATATAAACTGGGGTAGAGCGAAAGTTTAAGTTCTCTTCGCCGTAGGGTCCGGTGAGGCAACCTTTACAGAGACAATAAGCTTCTGGGATGTACTTGGGATACCGAGTGGGATTATATGTTATCCTAGAAGAAAATTAGTACAGTGAGTCCCGTATATGCAAGCAGATAATGGTACATTTGTAATTCATTTAATACACTTTATAGCTTTAAAAGACAACATGCCAACTACCTGCAGTCACCACAAGAGGGTGCTCACTGCATATGGTCATACATTCAACTCATTAATCGCATATTACCGTTTACATTTATGGCGATGGAGGAGATTTGGATAAAATAGAGCTCTGAAATTAATCCGCACTGAGGTATGACTCACTGTCAGCCTTAATGTGTGCATCAGACTAATCTCTGCATTCCATGCACACTCAGGATGGTCTATGTGTACGCGCACTGAATAAAGGGAGGAGTTCAATGCACTGACTAAGCACCAGCTTCCTAGGCTGACAATGGGGCACGGGGAGGCAGGTGAGTATAAAAAGCAGGGACTGTCTTTAGGGTGTGCAACTGCACAGGGCGCATCACTCCATCAAGATGAAGGGAGCTCCTCCTGACTCACTCCTAAAACTCTAGGGGTTGGAAGAGGTTAAATTTACTAATGCACACTCACATTGGCTGCTGTGTGCTTTGATGTGCTGAGGCTCTGTGCAGTCTTCCATAGCAGAGTATCTTCAGTACTCACAGTGCTAGTGCCTGGTGAGTGACCTCTGCACTTCAAAAGCACATAGCAGCCAGTGCGGGTGTGTATTAATGAATTGAGCCCCTTCCACCTCCTTGAGTTTTAGGAGCAGGGCCCAGCAGCCCTAAACATGTGCTGTCGTACAAAGGGCCCTTTTACTAAGTAGAGCCACAATGGGTGTCCTATTAGTAAGTGAGAGCACCCAAGGGGTCCTTTTACTAACTGTGGCCACATACGGTTTCATACACAACGTTTCTGCTGTGGGCTTTCCGCACCTAAATGGTGAGGAGTTTGCAACAGATTTTCTTGTGGATCTGGCACGGATTTTAATCATTTTATTTCAAGGGTTGAAATCTGCAGCATAAATAGGCATGCTATGGATTGGATTAATTGTGGAGTTTTCTAAAATTTCCTGTACATGGAGTGAAAAATTTCCCCATCGCTCATATTGTAAATGCTGCAGATTTCCACAGCAAAATTTGCTGCAGAAATTCTATAGCATTTACACTTTGTGTGAAGCTCCCCTAAGAGCCGATTAACACGGGTGTATGCAAGTTGCAGCGGACAGAACGTAGACATGTCCATATACTGCTTGATACCCGCAGGCAGATGCAGAACAGAATAGGATGTGCTGCGATTCTTTTCACACAGACCATCAGTCCACATGAAACAACGCCCATCTGAACTGCCTATAACAAGTCCATGTGCTGTCTGAAGTACACAGACTGCACATGGACGTGAAATATGCTTAGGTATGTGAATGGGCCTTAAGGGTTCGTTTCTAAAAGAGAATTTGCACAGCTAAGTTAGCCGTGCAAAAAAACTTGACTATTAGAACCAATGGTTTCCTATGGAAACATTCAGCTGAAGGAATTTTAGGCGCAAAAAAAAAAAAAAAAGGAAATACAACTAAAAAAAATATAACATCAGCGACTGAAATTCCCTAATGTGCAAATATATAGGTCTTGACCTATCTTTGGTGTGCATAACGCAGGAGAATCCATAGACTCCTATGGGAGCTGGAAAAAAAGAGAAGGGGAGGGAAAGTGAGATTAGCAGCATTAGTTAAACATTGCCATTGTTTAGCTAACACTGCTAAACAATGACATTCCCAGGGAGAGGGAGTTTGTGAAACAATGCCAGATGGAGGGAGAGTCACATTAGCAGGGGGATGCTGATAAAGAATATCACATGGGTGTATGAAGTGAATTGAAGGTTTTGTGCTCTCTCTCAGCAGAGCATTTTTTGGCAACACGCCGCTCCAGATCATGTGAATGGGTGATTTTCACGCTAATGAGGCTCTGGACTTGATCGCGGAAAATCGTCCATTCACGTGATTTTGCTGCATTTTTTTGTGTGTGGCTATCTTCTGTGCGATTTTCACACCCATGTGAACGAGCCCTAAGAGTACCTTCACGTAGGGAATTTGTTGTGGATTTTCCACCGCAGGAAAATCTATAGCAAATCTGCACCAAATTCTGCAAACGTTTGGTGTGAATCCACAGCAGATGTCACCACTTTAATTGTGGATCCATACTAAAATACTCGTTAAAGTCCACACAAAATGGTGCAGATTTTAGTTTCAAATAGTTTAAATAATTTTTCTCAAATTATTACAATATAGTAACTCTAGATATATCCCTCGCAGGGGGATTTCAAGATGAAAAGGTTTATAAAACAAAACATAACAAAAGCAAGCTCAGTCAAGTATCCAGGCAACAACTTCTGCAAACCATGTAATGTATTTTTGGGGTTAGTTCTGCTGCTATCCATGCTTTCCGTAGGGCTACTTTTATATCTCTCTCCCTTCCCCAACTTATCGCTGGAGGGCCTCTGTGAGACCTGGAACTACTAAGTAGTCGGACCACGGCTGCCATGTTTTCAAGAACGGCTCCATCCTGTCTTCTCTGATAGCTGAAAGCTTCTCATATGCCATCATCAGTGAGATTCTAGCTTTGACTGGGCCTATCTGCAATACGGGCGATAACCATTGGGAGGCTATATATACTCTGGTTGCCATACAGATGTTTTGAGCCAGTTTATGCTGTAAAATGCTGCAGATTTTGATGCAGATTTGCTGTGTTTTTTTCCACTGGAGATAATCCGCAGTAACATAGTTCGTTAGGCTGAATGAAGACAATGTCCATCTAGTCCAGCCTGTCTATCCTCCTGTGTTGATCCAGAGGAAGGCAAAAAACCCCAAGAGCAGAAGCCAAATAGCCCTTTTGGGGACAAAAATCCATCACATGTGAACACATCCTAAGGCTGCATTCACACGGGGCAGTTCGGTTGCAATTAAAAAAAAAAAAAAAAAAAACGCACAAAAAAAAGTGCATTGGTAAACCTTGTGTGTTTTTGCCAGAGTTCTAGTAAAATGTAGCAAAAAAAACACACGCAGTTTTAAAAGTGCAGTTTTACTTGCAACTGAACTGCCCCGTGTGAATGGAGCCTCAGGGTGATTCACTACTGGTGGGCCAATGTTTTGCACTTGCTCTCTAGACTAAAATTTGCTAGCCAGCTACTGTGCTGCGTTACTCAGCTTGTAAAACTTCAACTCACCGCTGTTGCCTGAGGTAACACACCAGTTCTATTTTATCTGGTGTTTCTTACTATGATGGAGGGGGGGCACCATCTTACCTAAAGGTGCAGATTTTGATTCTGTTTTGGATGTGGAAATTGCTGTGCAATATTCTTCTGCTGAAATTCTGCAGCACCTCCGCTACTAGAAACATATCCTAAAAGGTGGCAGTGCTGCAATATTCTACTGGTAAAATGTAATAGGTATCCCTTCATTGTAGGGATCAGGGACCCCAACAATTAGACAACCCTGCTGTTTTAGCTCCACTGGTCATTAGAATGAAGAAGTCTCCAGCCCCCTTAAGCTGGCCAAACACTTTAGGTTAAATCAAATTTTATCGATAGAGCATCAACAATTGCAGTAAACAACATGCTGCATTCTGCCAAATAAATCTGTATACCAAGCACTTGAGTGGCATTAAAAATGTCCATGTCAAGGCAAAGTCTGAAACAGGTGTAGGACCTTAAGTAGGATGTCCATCTTTACTACATTTACTTTGCCAATCCACCCAAGGGGAAGAGAGGACCAACTGTTCAGCCCCAACTCCAAGGACTGCAGTAGCGGTTGGAAATTAAGGTTAAATTTATGTGCCAGGATAGAAGGGATCCATACCCCAGATATTTTATGGAATTAGAGGCCCATTTAAACTGGTGGCCAAAACTATTCCTCCTCCCTCCACCGTAAACAGGCAGACTCAGCCAACTCTACACGTTTTTTTTCAATGGGGAAGAAGGGACTAAGTCCCTGCCAGCCTCTTCTGGCAGCAGCTTATCTTCTGTGGTAACAAAGGATCATGCATGTTGAAATCTAACATGTCATGAGACATTCACAAAACCTCCATAAATATTAAATAATTGGCAAAGCCCACCTAAATGATCTAATGTAATCCAAACCAGCATTAGTCTTTTAGAGTCAATATATCTCCATATCTCTTCGCTGTGATGATGGCTCTTACAGCTTTTTGACTCCTCCACGGACTCCTGCCATGAAGCTAAAAGGTGAATATTGTCTCAGAAGTAGAAAATGTCATGAAATAAGAACGAGCCAAGTGACAGTTCAGCCTCGTGTATTGAGATTTATGACACATGGAAAATATGTTGTAATATTCCTGTCCTCACCACAGCCCTATATTAGTACATGGATGAAATTCTACTTGGAAGGAGTTCAGTTTAAAAAGGATGAAATAGAGAGAACTCGGCCCCATGAAAAATAAAAGTCATCTTGTAGCGTTATATTAAAGGGGTTTTCCAGCCAAATATTCATTATAAATAAAGTGTCCACTACCTTTTTCAAATGCCCCTCAAAATATATCTTACAAGTTGTCCGCTAATCGCTGCGCATGCCCGGGGTGTTTACTGATGCAACTTCTATCCGTGACTACTTCCATTTCACCTATCCATGATTACTTGCGCTGACTTCCCTGCCTGCCAGGGTTATACCAGCCTAGCGCACGCAGACAGGACCGGAAGGGGAGTTAATGGGCATGACACAGGCAGATATCAGGAAAATGCTGCAGACAGAGCCATGTGACCAGCCTGTGGGGACGCCGGTCTGTGGGGGGCAGGAAAAAAAACTGCTCCCTGACTACCGCTTCTCTGACTACCTGTGCATCAGGTAATCAAAGAAGCGGTTCAAGCATCTTTGTTTCTCCACGACCGGAGGGTCACTTTAAACTGCGATCATCTGTTGAACTTGTTTTAAGGAAAAAGTGTTCCACCAATACTTTGTGATCTATGATTTGCAAAACCAAATTTCACTTAATCTGCAATCACAGTATGAAGTTAGAAGAAATGTATCACATGGTGATTAGTGACTGTAGTCAGATGATCTCCCCAGCATTCATGGCGTTAGTAAAAACATGGCTGCTACCAGCAGCAAACGTAGGTGTAATTTTACTACCTAGGAAAAGACTATCAGGGTATCAGCCTAGTCCGCCATCTTGGATTTCAGCTGCTAAACTAAATTCAACTAGTTTAATCTGCCAAAATTGGGAGATCAAACCTGGATTTGAACCGAGATCACAGGCTAAACCATGCTGGTGGAACGTTTTTCTATTTCATCTTAGAACAGTTCTGGTTGATCTCAGATCAAAACTTTGATGCAACCAGCCCTAAGTCATATTAATCAATGAACAAGATGGGGAGTCCACATTTAAAAGGGCTTTTCCAAATTAAAAAAAAAAATTGCCAGGAGACAGATATTGTAAAGATAGAAAAAAAACACCTTCACATGTATTTTCAGAGGCTGGGACATACTTGAAAGGGTCTTCCTATGGAACTCTATCGGTCAGGAGAATGAGGTCTCATGACGCCTGATGTATCAGGAAAAATATTCAAAGAAAACTAAGAAAAGAGAGTGATAAAATTCATCTTATAAATATTTTGCAGCTCAAGCGCCCCCGATCGTAGAAGCTTCGGGAGCAGTCACATGCCATTCATCATTCACATGACAGCTGCAGCCAATCAATAGCCTCGATAGTCATGTGTGCACAAACTTCATGTGACCTCTGCTGGATCTTCTAGGACCGGACCGGCAGCACTAGTGTGGCGAGACATTTAAACAGGAAGTTGTGCTTTTTTGTTTCTTTTATACCCTTATCTGCCCTTGGCAATATTTATAAACAGGTTGGAAAACCCCTTTAAGATTTGTTAACGAGGCCATTAAAGCTGTATCCATAGGTGTACTATGCCTGATAGGCAGAGGTGACACCTCAAGAATCCCACCTACTAAAAGAATGGCTACACCATGACCCAGCCAAATTCCAAGCCATATGGCTGATAGTGGTTGAAAAACAGAAAAGAACTGGTGCGCAGACTGACCTTTTTTTCTTTAAGGTTTAAGGGAGTTGCAGGACTAACTGAGCCAGCTGACTGTTTCCATAATTCACATAGACTTTAATATAGCCATGTACAACCTGCTCTCCTTATCACACTCCTTTCTCAGTTTCTGTTGTCTACCATAAATATCAATGGTCAATATAGTCCTTCAAGTATGCCCCAGCCTCTAAAATTATGGGATCATTATTACAGCAAATGGGCGGGTACATGGGGTCATCTACCAACCTTGCAGACTCCATGAAAAGCTTTCCATACACATCAGATCATTATAGGTGGACTAGATATATCAGGGGACTTCAACATTATTAGCCCCCAAACAATATAGTTTACTAAAATGCTTTAGATTTTCAATACGCTCAGGAAGACCAATATGAAATACAGATTTTTGCACAATCACCTGTATGCCCATGGGGATATGCTCTGAATATTGACTGGTAGCCGCTGCTTAGTGTCCACTAGAGGTCTTCCTCGGGTCCCAGCTGGACAGCTGATGTTCTCCTTTTCTAGTGGCTGAAGCTGTAGTGTATGGTGATAGGCACTAAGCATACCTGCAGCGAGGTGTCCATACATCTGCTCCAACACCTCCTCTTGTCGCTCACCACAAACTTTGGTCTTTGGTGGTGGTCGCTTTATTGGTTTAGAGCCCTCTGAGCTGACAATCAGTAGTCCAAGAAACATCAAAACTGTTTGTGCCAAAAAGACCTGCAGACAGGTGTGAAAATATTTACAAGCAGTCATTATTATTTCTAATTGTGGTATTTGTGTCAAACACCATGTTAAACATTTACCCCGCATAATCTGAAAGATTAGATGAATAAAGCGACCCTTCAATATGGAGTCATATTAAAAAATGACACAGTGAGATTGCTTTATTGGAGCATATCATTCAGGTCCCCAGTCTATTCAACCACCGGCAACCATACATTTATCAACTATCCTGTTGAGATGTGAATAAAGTTTTTGTGGGATAACCCCTTTAAAATGATGTTCCAGTTTTGGGAAAAAATTCTGTTAAAGGATCAGAGAGGGAGGGGGTATATTACATGTGCTTGTACTTCCTGCTGGTTCCACGTCCCATTTTTCATGATGGCTGACACAATCTTCAGACTACCTAACCCCCACACTGAATTGATAGTATTAGACTACCAATGCACTATACCAGCTCTCTGATTGGCCAGTGCTGATCATGTGAGTAGCTATGGCTAAAGAGCAGTGCATGTGGTGGATTAGGTAGGTAGAAAATTGCTGCAACTTTGGACAGCTGAAAATAAGGCCAAGAGATGGTGAATTGAAGGGACGCCAAAGAACAACTGCAGGTAGTGTACCCCTTCTTCCCTCCTGTCCTGGGACCAAATTTTGTCCCAAAATCAGAAGGTTGCTTTAAGGGCCTTCTACAACAGACGATAATTGCCCAATTGGAACGAACGATTCTACTGTGTTTCCCTGAAAATAAGACCCTGTCATATTAATTTTTGCCCCAAAAGAGGCACTAGGTCTTATTTTACTTACCTAGCAGGCTCGCTGAAGGTCCAGAGCTTCCTGCAGTCTTCAACCAGTCGTACATCACTTCCTGGTTATGGGGTTCATAAATCCCACCTCCAGGAAGTGATGGCTGGGATTGGCTAAGGAGCGGTTGAAGAACCAATCAATGCAGCACTGGATGAGCTAATCACAACCATTGCATTGTTTCATCCAGCGCTGCACTGATTGGCTGAGAAGCGGTCAAAGAATCAATCACAGCCATAGCTTCCTAAAGGCTGGATTTATGAATCCTGTAACCAAAAAGGGATGATGTATGAACTCAGAGAGCAGTGGGAGGGAGCGGGACCACGCCTGCTAGGTAATGTATTCTTTATTTTTTTTTTCATGTAGCGTAACTAGGGCTTATTTTCAGGGTAGGACCTATATTTTAAGCCTTCCCGAAAATCCATCCAAATCAGGCTTATTTTCGGGGAAACACGGTAATCATTGTCCAGTGCAAGAGCGGTATTACATGAGCACCACTAACACTTGGGATTTACAGCTAAGTGCCTGCTGCCCCTGGACTTGCAAGTGCAGCCCAACAATTGGCACTAAATCGTGAATGCTAGCATCGCTTCTAACGCTTGTGTGGTAGCGTTGATTAAAATCTTTATTCAGACCTAAAAATGATTTTCGGCAGCACCTGCCCTCGTGTAAACTGACATCTGTCTGTCCTTTGCAATGGAAGCAGAACAAAAGGAGAATAAAAGACACAATTCTTATTACATATAGATGCACACCTTGTAGTTTTAAACTATTTAAAAGGAATCTGTCAGCAGGTTCATGCTGCCTGAACTCGGACCAGGTATGTACAGAGCGTTCATGTAGGCTATTTTCTGAAACGCTGCAGCATTTTAGAATAAACATACTTTGAAGTCTGACTTGGATGGGATGTGGAACAGAGCTTTGGATTGAAGGGGCAGGCTGCGCCAGCTCTCCCCACCTGCATCATGCAGACTCACAGCTCTTTCCCCTTTTCTGCATGATGCAGGTGGGGAGCGGCTGGTGCACCGGCTCCTTTAATCCAAAGCTCTGTTCCAGCTCCCTTCCTAGTCTGACTCCAAAGTATGTTTATTCTGAAATACTGCAGCGTTTCATAATAAAACATACAAGGATGCATTGTTAATAGCTTTCCCAGGTTCATGCTGCCTGCGGTTTGGGTAGCATAAACCTGCTGACAGGTCCTCTTTAATATCAGTGATGTAAAAAAAACAAAATAAAAAAACTTTTACTGCAAATTATTGAAATTCTCAAATTGCAAACGCCATGGCCAGTGAACACTATAAACATGATGTGATGGGTATAGACAGACTCACACCAGGAGAGTATTGGTATTAGGTCAGAATTAAAGGGAAACAGTCATAAACTAAGTTTATGGACTTATGGGGCAAGGGCTGAGGACTGGGGTGTACTTTTTATACTTACCTGGCTCCCTGTTCTCTAACCTGTAACCCCTGGAAATGGGCGGGTGGTCTTTGCCTCTGACTCATCTCTGCAGGCGGTGTGTGCGCATAACCGTAGAGAACATTGTATACGC
The DNA here is from genome assembly GCF_035609145.1 of Eleutherodactylus coqui. NCBI lineage: Eukaryota > Metazoa > Chordata > Amphibia > Anura > Eleutherodactylidae > Eleutherodactylus > Eleutherodactylus coqui. The sequence continues at coordinate 436,084,027 of NC_089837.1, read as the reverse complement.
GCAAGCACTGCATGCAGAGATGAGTCCAATGTACAGACTACCCACTGACTTCCAGGTGTGACAGTGGGGAAATGGAGAGCTGGGTTAGTATAAAAAGTATACCGCTTGACCCATCGGTCTCTATCCCATAAGCCCATAAACTTAGTTTATGGTGCCTATAGATGACAGGTTCCCTTTAAGATTGTTGCCTGTTCCAATGTATATAGATAAATTCACACACAGCAGATTTGGTGCAGAAAGTTCCACAACTGTTCCATTCATCTGAACGGGGATGTAGAACTCCATGTACATGTTACAGAGACAAGTCCGTTCAGATGAAATCTGCCACGTGTGAATATTATCTTATTGTATTTAACAACGAATACATGTGACGAAATAACAAGGTAGATACCTGATGGACGTTTGCTAGACGCTAGTATGAATACCACGTAGAAGTATACAAAAGTCAAAACTAGATCGAAACAATGTTTCTAGAATATTGAGAAATTCTTATATAAATAATAATTCCACCTCTGCCAGACGTAACCACAAATAACCCTCGTAGAAATCTAGGCATGAATGTTCTGCTAGTCTCTTCCTCTGACCAAGTTATCATAATGTACAAAGCAGCCCACTGTCTCTAGAGAGACCCTCCTGTTTCATTAACCTCTTCACTTCTGGCTGTACAATGAATAGAGGTACAGACCCTGCCCCCTCCTTCCTCTACTTACACACCTACATCTCCTCCTGTGCCCACCCCTCTCCTTACCTGTTTCTTTGGATGCATCTTGAAGACCTGAAGTTTAGGTCTGAGGATGACAGAGGATAGAAAACCAAAGAGGAGGAGGCTGCAAGGTAGAGGGTGTAAGGGGGTATATAATGTGTTCTTCAGCGGGACTGAAAGAAGGAGGGGGGATCTAATGCAGTTGAGGGATATGAGGTTCTGAAGAAGGAGACAGTCAGTAGAGAGACAGTAGAAGCTGAGAAAAACCACAAGTCATGCAGTTAGAATGTAAGATAGAGGGGGGTGAGAAGTACAGGGGGCACAGGTTGCAGATGATGGGGACTGGAGGGTTGCTATGGGCAGAAATGAGCAGCTGGAACTGGCAGCAGATGGACACAGGCAGATCTTCCACCCACTCCTGGCCTCACACTCTCACTGGAATAGGGCTGGAAAGATGCCCCAGACAACAGGCAACTTACACAAACAGGCTGGGAGGCTTGCAGGGCTGACTGATTAACATTCTGCTGGGGAATTAGTACTCCTGGTGTGTAAAGCCATGTACAAACTTAGATTCCCCATTTGGTTCCCACAATTGAAGAAACAGTTATCGTTGCACAGTTTTTTAAAAATTAGTTTTGAGTGGCTCTTCATATTGAAAACCATAGCAATCATTACAAAAGTTTATACAACTGCATAATCCCATTGCCTGAGATGGAAAATCATTTGTTCTTAAATAGGTTGTCTGGTTTATAAAACCCATTTCCAAAAACGCTATTAGAGTACCTAAGTTCAAGGGAACCTGTCAGCACTTCCAAGCATACAAAACCGCCTACAGCAACAAAACACAAAGGGGTTTTCCAGGTAGCACCGGCTGTCAGTATTGGGCAAGACCGTAGTTGGAATGGAAGCCGCTGCTCCAACCTGTGTGTAGTGACAACTGCTTGTAATTGCAGGGGCAGCTTTTATTGATATCAATGCTTGCAATTACAAGCACAGCTTCCATTGATTTCAATGAGAGCTGCGCCTGCAATTACAAGTGTCAGACACAACACAGGTGTCTGAGCAGCGGCTTCCACTCGGACCCTAGTGTAGCCTGGCACTGACAGCCGGTGCTGATGGAAAACCCCTGTAAGTATAGCAGTTGAGAAATAGCACTTTAACATTTCCCACATCACATGCTAATGGATATCGACCGCTCTGTTGATCGGGTTGGACCATCCCTGCTGTCCGGAGTTTGTCCCATAAACCTGCTATTGTTTACCTGTGTGAATGGGCACATGTGCAAATGAGTTCGCCAAATCTGAACAAAAACGGGCCAAATGATCAGTGCATGCACCATTCAGCAATCTTCTGGTCCATGCACGAGATTTTGATCGCACTGTAAATGACTGCTCTTATGTCATCCACATCATATAGGCAGAGAGGGGTGGTTTATTGGACAAATTCTGGGCAGCAGAGATGGTCCAACCCTTCCACCGGTCCAGTCGGCATCCATTAGTGTGCAATGCAGGAAATTTTAAGCCGCTATTTCTCCAGGTGTCCTTTCTTCAGGAACCATAAGCAAAACCGCTTTGGAAAGAGCTGTACTTCATGTTTTATATGCTCAGAAGTGCTAACAGGTTGTCTGGTTTAGGTTTTAGAAACCCCATTTTCAAATACACTACTAGGGCACCCGAGTTAAAGGGAACCAGCCATAGGATTCATGCTTGGCTAAATTTAAAGTTCTACCCATATTTGTGTATAGGGAAAGATTTGTCAAACTAGCCAAGCTAGATGGGAGGAAACTGGCAGGGAAACATCCCAACGACTTCCTCGTTCGTGGTTCCTTTTAAAATATATTTTCTCTGAAACGCCACAGTGTTTCAGAGTTCACCATATCTCTCTGTCATTAGCGAGCCTGTGGAGATTTCATGCTACTCGTGGTTTGGGCTGCATGAAACAAAACACGGGCTCCCTTTTGTAGTGCAGGTCTCATGTTTAGAACCTTCATTCATCAGCAGTGTGGATGGCAGCTAAACAGAGAATCTTTGCCTCTGGAGGGTCCAGCATGTGCATGCTTTGCATGGACGGCCTATTGCTTTCACTGGGCCCTGTATAATTCATCCTTTCTCCTGCACTGGTGCTGCAAAAAAATTGAACTTTTGCTACTAGGTTTCCATAAAGGGTCGCAGCAACAGGCCACTTTGTGATCAGCTTATCATTGGTGAACATTCCTAACATAATGAGTGTCCAAAGCAGACAACTCCTTTATCTGGTCCCACAAGTGATGACAACCAGTGACTAAAAGGAAAACCACACATTAGGTAGACGTAGGTTTATGGTTGAACAACCATTGAATGGTCATCTGGTGAACGATGGTTTCGCCATCACAGCCATACACATTTTAGACCATATGTGCATTACAGTTGTTCATACTGGCCAGACATGATCAGTAACACTGGGCAAAAGGACAAATGATCTTTTTGGAAACATTCTTTTAAGGAAAGATTGTTCAAGGGCGAAAGATCTTTCTTCCAACTGTTGAACAAAAATTCCAAGCACTGCAGACTTCCCATACGATGATGATATATACCATCTGTTTGCAAGAACAATAGCTTCTTTTTACATTTCACTAACAAAAGTTTTAGTTGAAATAGTCTATTTTCATCAACTTTAGTTTAATGTGTATGGGCAGCTTTAGAAACCCATGTTCTGTCTGACAAAATAATCTGTCAACCAAACTGCAAAGTCCAGCCATTGTATTCTTATAGGGATTGTGTCAAGACAACATCTCTTGTTCATATAATTAGGGCATATAGATATCATATAGCAGGATCCTGTGCTCAGGAGCCCTCTATGGCTGCAATGGAGAACCGCTTTGTAAGTGCAGCTCCTTTCCATGCAAACCATGTGCCTTCTTTGTAATTACAGGATGGCCATTCATGGGAATTGCCATGCTATAATACTACATCTCCCCAGCAATGGTTACTGCAGAGAAAAGGTCTCACTAGCTGCGGCTTTCCCCAACAATGTAAGCTGTATGCTAGGGGTGCAGAGAGTGGGACGATCAACTGTTCGCCCTAGGCCCCTCATTCTGAAAGGGGTTATGCAAGCTAGCACAATACCTTTTAAGATGAGATTTGCATATTATCATTTCCATCATAACCCCCAAATTAACTCTTTCCAATCCACTGTCTGATCTCTGAAGACATTATGATTTAAGGCTGTACAGCTTCGATGTTGGAAGACGTCCATTGGGGTTCTCTTACTGTATATTGCCAGCCTCTCTGCTGTCGGATCCTATCCAACGTGTCACCACATGCAGTACTGGCTTTAGCCAGCATATGGCGCCATTGTATAACAGCAGAAAAAGAGTGAGCCCCCCTAGGAAAACCGGGATACAAATTGGATTGGAAAGGGTTAAAGGACAGTGGTAGGAGCTGAATACAGTCACATTTTTCTCTGCATACTGTACCCTGCATAAGGATTAAAGTTTTATATTGTTACTTTAAGTTTATCCCTGGCAGGACTTTAGGCAAATTAATTTGAGTGCTCCCTTACCCTTTCAAGTACCCCGCGATTCAGCCACAGTAATCTGTGTGGGAAACTGGCAGCAAGTGTTTAGTTTCTCTACAGCGCCACCACAGGAAAAGTGAAGCATTACATAGTGTCATTGAAATGCAAAGATATGTGGAGTACTCCACAGCAACAGACGATCTTTGTAGCCACTCTTCAACCATAGTAGTTAATGGAGGTGTGTGGCCAGCCATCTGTTTTTAACTAATTTTTATCTTGGAGTTTTCTAAATACATCCAAGAATATTTTTGTCTGTTGTCCATAATAAATGTAAACTGTGAACCTCGGTGGTCGTGCTTTATATTTGTAAATGTGATTTGAATAGAAAGATGCAGGTGTGTAATGTCAGGCTTTGGCTGTTTATACGACATGACCACATTTTATATTAGAGGAGGGGCTCAGTCCACTTTGGAGGGTTATCATCATTTTCTGCCAACTCCTGCAGAGTTTCCATTACATTTACAAGCACATGCAGAACATTGCTAAGCCTTAAATTGAAAACGGTACACGTTAAATTAATACAGAGTTTTATATGTAATCCTCAGTCATGGAAAAGGTAAAATAACCCAGTAAATTCCAGCTAGTAACTAATCATTTCCTGTACATAACATTTCACAAGTAGGGTTTAACATTTACTGCGCATGGGGGAAGATGTGTAGAATTCATTTGAGGGCATGTAAGACACATGAAGCATTACCTTGCATCTGCCGAAAAAGGTTTCAGCACTCAAAGTTCGCTTCTTTCAGTGACCAGGGTTCAGTTTCTAAACTGGATAGGAAAAGTGGACCAAGGTGGTTGCTATAGGCAGCAGACAACTTCTCATCTAAGACATAAGTTCTATTGTGCCCAGAGTGAAGATGTCCACCCATGAAGTCTAACACATGGCCCCGGCAATGGAAAGATCCATTGATGTTTTTTGGCAGCCTGCTTGTGCACTCATAACCCACCCGGGAATCTGTATAAAGAAAATTCACTTATCAATTTGCATAAGAAATTCCTCATACAAATTTCAAGGTGGATCAAGAAAACCACTGTCCAAGACCTGCATGTACAAGCAGGCTGCAGGAACACCCAGCAAAAAGACATGGTTTATCACCAAATTGGTGGGGAGACATATAGGTGAGGCATTGGAGGCATGTATTCATGGTTTTCAATATATTATAAAATATTTACACATACTCTTGGGCATATTGTGTATATGGACACCTGGCCATTACATTTGTATATGCTTGCTGGACATCCCATTACAAAACCATGGTTGTTAAAATTTGTAGGACTACACTATTGATTATCTATCCTTGGGATAAGTCATGAATATTTGATCGGTGGGGCTCTGCCAGTCTGGATGCCTGCTGCTCAGCCAATTGAAGTGACAGTGGCGCCACTCTCGCTTTAGTTCAAACCAGTCACAGCACTGTACATTGTGTAATGCCTGTGCCTAGTATTATCACTTAGTCCCATTTACTTTAATGGGACTGAGCTGCTCTGAGGCCATGTGAGTGATGAACAAAACGTGTCATGCCTGAGAAGAGGCCGCAGGGCTGACCGGAGTCTCGCAACCCCTTTAATTAGCTAATTGGTGGGGATCCCAAGCAGCAGACCCCACCAAAATATTGATGGCCTATCCTGTGGATAAGTTATTAATAGTCTAGTCCCAGAAAACCTTTCTAATATGGAGTTGGACCATCTTTTCTGGCTCTAACAGGCTCCATTCTTCTTGGAAGGCTTTCCACATTGGAGTGTGACTCCTATTTGACAAGGATTGGCTCTTCATCAGCATTCCAATTTATCTCAAAGATGTTCGATGGGGTTAGACCGACCCTCTGGTTTCGGGAAGAAATTTTGTCCTGGGACCGGAGGGTGAGAGGGTATACAACCTGCACTTATTCTTTTCTGCTGTCCGTCTGATCTACTGGGTTTGGGTCCCATTTTCGTCTATCCAAGGTGGCCGACGCAATCTTCAGACTATGTAGTCCCCATAATGCATTAGTAGTGTTGGAATACCTAAGCACTATACCTGGTCTTGGATTGGCCGGAGCTGCTCACATGATCAGCACTGGCCAAGACAGAAGGCAGTGTGTGTATTATCCAGAGGGAAAATTGCAGCAGCCATCTTGGACAGCTGAAAACCAGGACCAGAAATGGCAAATTGGACAGATGGCAAAGAAGAACAAGTGCAGGTGATATACCCTCAACCCCTTTTTGTCTTGAAAGTGGTGGGTCGCTTTAAGATCAGGTCTCTGTGCAGGCCACTTGAGTTCTGTCGCACTAAACTCATATAATCCTGACTTTATAGTCCTCACTTTGTGCACACATCTGGAGAGTCATAGGTTGCAGACCAATGCCCTACAGAGTAATCTTTGCAACAGGTAAGCTTGCTAGTTATTGCTAGGCAGTGTCTAAGCTTATTCGGTACTGTGTCCCATGGTTAGAGGAGACTGCGCTGGATTTACCTGCTTTTGCTAGATTGGTAAGGTCAATCAACATCAATTCTACAGTAGTGCTGGTATTATGAACTGTTGACTCTAGTTGATATAAACTTTCATAAATAATTACATCATATATTAGCTTATGGAAATATGAGCATTCCCATGACAACTGACTAGAGAATTGACTGATTACAAGTGCTGTACTGTCTCTTCATTGGCAGGAATATGAAAATTGTGAGCATTTCACACTTGCAGTCAGACATTGTATAAATTCTTGCAGGTTATAAATCCCTTCCAAAGGGCTAATGTCCGGAGATGGATTTCTGCCGCTTTTTTTACGCGGCGGAAATCCGCGCCGTTTTCTTGCAGCTATTAGGTTCTATTGAGCCCTAATAGCTTTCTGCATGTCACTGTTCACGCTGCGGAATTCCGCAGCGTAAAGGTAAGCGCGGCATGCTCTTATTGCCGCCGGAAAACACACAGCTGGCTTCCACTGTAGTCACGGGAAGCCGTCCGTCACATGATACTTACGCTGTAAGCACATCAGAAGTATCGCATGATTACACATCATGCACTGTACTGCACATGCGTGCCGACTCACCAGACAGGACTCACGCGGCGGACTCGGAGAGGTGAGTATGGGGTCCTTGGGGGGCGTCGTGTCAGACTCCGCTGCGATAATCCGCTGGCGGAGTTTGACACGGCTGTGGGCAAGAGGTCAAGATGAATGATTCTACCATGGAAAGATACTTCTCCTCTAAGACACCATCAATGATAAAACCATAAGATTAGCAGCTGTCCTTAGTTCCATAAATATATTTTATGTAAAGCGTATAACAACCCAGTCTGTAAATATGTTGTCCAAAGTCACACACAAGACACATAAATAATACAATGCAGAACTGTGATAGGATCATTCAGGAAGAAGGTCATCTCCTAATTCTTCATCTGCAAACTCTTCCTCCTCCATTCTCTTCTTGGCTGCGGTTTTTGGTCTTTCCATTTGTGGACCGAGAGGGTCAATGTAAGAAACATCTGTATGACAAAACATGAAAAATAATTCATTGCATAATATAAAACAGGATTAATGGTGCCGAATACTGAACTAAAGGGGATATAGAAGGCCAGAGAAACATGCTTTCTTTCTTCCAGAAACAGTGCCACTCTTGGCCATGCGCTGTGTCTGCTATTTCAGCTGACCCCAATAAAGTGAATGGCAGTTAGCTACAGTCTCACACAGCCCATGGATAAGAGGGGCGCTATTTCTGATATTAATCTCCTTAAATCTACTGCTTTCCTAAATATCGGATTCCTACTTATTCATATATGGTTATTTGTCAGACAGCAGCGACAATACCTTATAGAGAGTAGGAGTAATTCCTGAAGTACCTGCTGAATTCCGACCTAAAGATCTAAAAGGGGTAGTTTGCCCCATGCCTACACAGCGAGTCAGAAACCCATTTAATATTCTGGGGGTCATGTATAAAATCAGACTTATAAGCACTCCGGGGCATATTTACTTAGACACCCAACCTAAAAAGTGACATAAATTTCAGCTATAATTTATCTCATGAGCAGTTGGTGGCCATGCCACTGAACATCATGTTCCACCCCACTTTTTTTAAAAAAAAGGCAGCAAGGCCTGGCATAAGACTTCAAAAAGTCACAATATTTGGCACATGCTCTACAAGTCCGACTTTTGCAAACCAGATTTAGCATAATATCTACACCTTTCTGTGCATAGATTCCAAATACTGTAGGCAATACGGTTTCATCTAATGAGCTGGCTTGGAAATGTCTTACCAATTTCTTGGTTAGAGCTGGTCTCGTAAGGATCATTAGCTGTTGGAAGGGATTTTAGTTTAGCACTAAGACGTTCCCCTTTAGCGCTGGTGCCACTGCTCTGGCCACTGTCTGAAATTCCAGAAAACAGAATAAGGAATAACATGAATGACAGAGCAATTAGCTGCAAACATGGAACTTATGTGTAATCTGCTTGTCTGGGTGGGTTTGCTCCTAAACTATAAAAGCATACCAGTAGAATAAAGTTGACTTCCACGCATAATGTAAACCGGTCCTAATAATACATCAGATGTTAGAGTAGCAGAACAGGTAGATAATTAAGATTAGTTGACATTTTTTCTGTTTTGTTGTGGTGGACAATTTTGCACAACAGACAACAGGAAGTGCTGCCATGTTGGTTGTTACATCTGAATTCTTTTATCCACAGCTAATCAGTTTTCATCCTTTCTGCATGTCCTATCCATCCTAAAGTTCCAGTTTTACCTTCCCCTGCTGAGAAGCTCAATGGCTGTACTTACTGTTGTCTCTTCCCAGATCGGCAAGTTTTCTTCTCTTCGCAGGAAAGGGGATAACTTGCTGATTGGTGGGAGTCTAGGCAGTGGGACCCCCACCGATCCAGAGAAATTGCCCCAGGCAGGTCCCATTGAGGTGAATGGTGTGGTGGCGTGTGTGTGGCCACCTGCTGTCAAAATTCTGGACCTCCCTGAGCAATTTCTCTGGATCGGTGGGGGTCCCAGCGAATAGACCCCCACCCTTTGCCAAGTTATCCTCTATCTTGACAGGGCAAAACTTGTCAAGATGAGAATACACCTTAAGCAAAAATACAGACACAGCGTCAAAAGTCCGAAAGACATGGGCTGATGGGTTTGATGGATAATGGGCATTTGGTAAATTTACACTGCTTACTGCATTATAGAAAGACGTTTTACAAATAGGGGTAATGGAATGGAGTGGTTACTGCTGTGAGAAAACTCATGTGAAGACTATTATCATCCATATGGTTTCATTTATAGTTGCCGCCACACAGCTCTAAACACAACTGGCGTGGCACTTGTTACTACAGGATCATGGAAAAACATTGTACAGCAGAAAACAAAACTGTCATTCAACAGGAAAACATCTGGAGGAGTTCGGAATATGGTAAAGAGGAGGAAGATGCCCTTTTATAGCGACTTTCATTCGTAAAGGGACTTGTCACAATGAGCGTGCAGCCCGACGTGTGGGCATCATGTTATAGAGCAGGGCAGGCTGAGCAGATTGACATATAGTTTAGCTTGTAAGTTAGTTAGTTAACTCCCTGCTCTCTCTAGCCTTAGGAGTGCAGAGGACGGACCTATCAGTGGTTGTGCACAGTTATACAGAGGCTGCCGGTCACTGACTAGAACCGCCAATGGACTACTAAGCTTCAGAAGAGCAGGCATCTCAATGAAGAAACACGTTTCACCTGTAGTTCCCATATATTACAGTGCATTACTGCCTGTGCAGTGGTCAGGGCATACAATCGGGTATAACCTAACTGCAATTATCAGCATAATGCTTCACTGTTCCGTTTGAGGAGCAGAGAAACGGAAAAAAAAGGAATTCAACGTTTCCGTTTTGCTCCCTGTTTTAGTTAAAGATCAAAATATTTCTGTTTATTTCCATTTAATTCCGTTCCATTTCCGTTTTTTTAAACTGAATAAATAGCGCAAGTCAGATGCTCTATTTCCTCCACTTGAAAAATGGAAATGAAATCGAATGGAATTAAAACAGAAAGGTTTCCGTTTTATTCATTGAACTGAATAGGGAACCAAACGGAAACCTTTAATTCAGTTCTTCTTAACGTTTCTCTGCTCCTCAAACGGAACAAAGAAGCAGAAATGCGTAACGGAGCCTAATGCCAGCGCAAAGAAGCCCGTAGACAGTGGTGAGATATGCATCACGATAGTGCAGGGTTTGTTACTTCTGGACACTTTTTAGCAAGTCCACTTGTGGTTTTTGATCTATCTGGTCATTGCCTTTTTTGTGGATGTTCAGTTACAGGAAATGATACTGGGAGACCATATTTAGCTAACGGTTAATATCCGATGCCTGATGATGCCAGTTTCTGATATACATACTCCAGTGACAGCGCTGTAGCATCTCCTTACAGCTCCGCTCCATTGTGACGAGACCACAGAGAATGTGCATTGTTTGCTAGACTTCTAGGGCCTTTATTTCACAGCCTTGAACTTCGAGGAGGTTAATCACTTTCATGTGCTGGTTTGTGGTGAATGTGTCAGCACTTTCTTAAGAACATTCTCAGTCTTGTATACTATGTTCTTGGAGTTGACTTTCTTTGCTGTAAGCGGTATTAGTTCCTATGTAAATGTTTTTGTACACTGCCTCGCTGTGTTTACACCCCCCAACACCTTACATACAAGTAATGATAACAATGTAATGGTACTGCTCTGTTAATTTGTTTCACTAAGCTTTCACCATCCATGAATTTTAGTGGTCCCGAACCTACAAGTCCCAGCAGACCCCCATGAAGCAGAGCAGATGCTACATGCCTTTCTGCACTGGGAAGTTCTAGCTATAACCCCAAGGGTATCACAAGTGATGCATGTAGCGCACAGTGGCAACATTTTAAATGTTTGCGCTAAGAACCTTGCAGTTATTACCATGGCAAGCATTGGCACCCTGTGATCGCAAGAGGGGGGCCGATAGTCAGTTGGAGAGGGGACTTCCCCTCTGGCTGATAGCTTGCATGCTGCGGTCAGGTCCGACGGCACATGTAAGTTGTCAGCAGCCTTAATGGCTTTTTGTGGTGGGTGTCAACAGTATCAGACAGGTGGCAACTGCCAGGCCCGCTTCATACCCAAGCTGCATCTCTGTGACGTACATGTACGTCACAGAGGGAGAACGAGTTAAAATCCACTGCACGTTCTGTAGCTTGTATGACACATTGAAAAACTGTAAATTAGCTCCATTGAATTACAATATTCAGCTCTGGATGTTTGCAACAGATTTTCTGAAAAACCTACAGTGGATTTCCTTCTTGAAATCTGTGCCGTGTGCACATTGCCTAAAGACCTAAAAAAAAGATCTTTAGGGTAATACTAAATACGATGACGAAGCTACAGGCTGAAAGCTTGCGGCTGCACTATGGTCACATTCTCAGTTCCATATAGAGTTATATAGATGTGTGTATATCAGAAAGCATATTACCTTTACAATGTGAGACAAAAAGATTGAGCCAAGCAACCAAGGATCAGGATAAGGACAGCAGCAGCATCAATACCCATCTAACCAATGTAACAGTCAGCCAGCGCACCAATGACTGCAGCCTTCCCAATATCACGAAAACTGTGAACAATGTAAATATGACTTACCACTGCTGGCACTGCCTTCTCTGCCCTCCCTTCGACTGCGGGCGCTGCCATCTCTGCCAGATTTTACACGCTGTGAAGGAAATTGGAGAGTCTGCTAAAAAAGTGCTAAGGCAACGCGGACATATAATCTGATGGATCATTCTAGTAAAAAAAAAAATCATGTTTTACTTTTCATTGTGGATGTGACTCAACTTCATTCTAGTCATACACATTGACTTATAATAGGGTCCGTTGGGTTTTGGAGTTGAAAAATAGGGCAGCCTGCAGCACCAGGGGGGTCGGAGCAGATGACCCTGGAGGTCTCTTCCAACTCTGCAATTCTATGATGCTGTCAAGTATGATGGAATCTGTGATAAGGCTGCAAAAGAAGCCTCATATGGAAGATACATATACATTCTGATGCAGTTTTTATGTGATGAACATGTTAAGGCTAGAGCTACGCAGCGACCTTTGGTCAGGACAGTGATCATATGACCAAAGATTGCTGTGACCTTGCACTGTCATTGAGGCTTATGGGGCTGTAGAATACTACGCAGGTTACCACAACCATGAACTGCAGGCCACAAAAACTCAAAAGTTGGATTTTTTGTGATTTGCGGTAACCTGCAATTCTCACTGCGATCTCCTACACCTCAACGACAGTGAAAAGTGACAGGGTAACACAGTGTTCTTTAATTGCTTGCCCTTTCAGCCAAAAGTTGCCATGCAGCCCTAGACTTAGAGGGGCTTTTCCACTACTTAAAAGTTGTTTGTGATCAGGACCTGTGACTGCTGCAGCCAATCACTGGCCACAGCAGGGGCCTTCTATAGCAAGTGATTGGCTGCAACAGTCACAGGTCCTGATCACAAACAACCAGGAAGTACAGTGGTGGGAAAACCCCTTTGAGGACTATTGTAACATGCAGTAAGAGCAAACCTCACTCTTCAAGCAATGGCAGAAAGGAAAGGGTTAACAAATAGACCTGTTGGTAAAAACCAAGCCATCTGAAAGAGAATGAATTCTCCTTGAAAACATTTATGAGAACCTTTAATATGAAGAAAATGTTCAGAAATATGATAGGAATTTGTGTCGGAAATGGGTTGTCAGTGTTGGCTATCTGCCAGCTCTCTATACAAGAAGCTGGATATAGCAATCCTAAACTCACACTGGATGTGGAAACATCTATTACACAAAAGCAAATGTTTGCGCCTACGTACGGCTTTGGTGAATATGCCACTGGCTTCAGAATTTATTAGAACCTTCAGGGTGTGTTCATACATTGCAGTTATTCTGTGGTGTCACTGGGGCAGAGGAAGTGATCGGAGTTCTAAAGGCCTTTTACTGTAAAGATTCCTAAAACTTACATTTTATTTATTAATTTACGAAAAAAAAATCTCTGGGTTTTAACACAAACTGAGAAAACATAGATTAATCCACCATCCGTGTCAAAATAAAACAGTGTAACAAAGAATAAAATGCTTTCCTAAAGGATCCTTTAGACAGAACGGAGTATATGGTGTATGCTGTCTAATATAGGATTGACATGGAAGGGGAAGCACCTATATGCAGCGCTAAAGCTCCGTATATTACAATCGGGCCTCTTACACTAGCGTTTTTGGGTCATACAGTTCATGCACTAAATTGCCCATTGAAATGGATGGGGTGCATGAAAAATTAAGTAAATCCGCAATAATGCATTTTTCACGCAGGTTACAATGCCACCAAGGGGTGGGATGGGAGTGGTGACATCATTAGCTTGCTTGCCTGCATTGCTACTGTGAAAAAAACGCATGCCTACGCACACAGAAATGTAGCTCTGCATGCAGGAAAACGCTGTGTTTTTACATACGCTTGTGTGAGAAAGGCCTAGCAGTACAGTTACAGTAGAAAATCAGCTGCATTTTTCTTCCTCTGCATGTAAACAGGGTTTGCTCTAATCCCAGTCACTTTGATGGTAAACTTTTTCATAGCGTTTCCCCAACACATTAAAAGGGTTTTCCATGACTTTTACTATTAATGACCTATCCCCAGGATAGGTCATGAATAGTTTATTGTTGGGGATTTCAGCAGTGAAACCCCACCAATCAGGTGATCACTGGGTCTGCTGTCAGTCTGAACAACGATAGAAGCAGATAGCGCTGTCAAAATTGCAGTGGCCCAGTTTGGTAGTACTGGCACAGCTCCTACTGAATTCCATGTGACATGTGCCTGCAGTACCAAACCAGGGTTCTGCAATACAGACAGTGCTTCCTGCAGCATAGCGGTCCACATTTGCTGTAAATGAGCCTCTTGATCGTGAACATTTGTAGGATGTCGAAGTTGGCGTCCCAGATGGTCCTATAAATGTTCCATGGGTGATAAATCTGGCGACTGGGCAGCCATAGAAGTGTGACAATGTTATGGAGGCATTCCTGTGACCCCCTTGTGTGTGCGGCCAAGCATTATCCTGCTGGAAAATGCCTTTTGGATCCCACCCTTGTGGCTGCAGGATGTCCTCAACATACCACTGAGCTGAACCACTACTTGGGGTGACCATCTATATGTATACAGAGGCGTAACTTGAAGCTCCTGGGCCCCAATGCAAAACCTGTAACAGGGCCCCCAACTATAATGCTTTAGTACTAGGCTCCCTATATGGAGAAGAGAGGCCTAATGGGCCCCCTAAGGCTCCTGGGCCCAGGTGCAACCGCATCCCCTGAAGTTATGTCAGTGATCGTATGTGATACCCCCTGAGACCAGAGGCAGCATGCTTCTCCACAGTAAAGGCAGAATTGAGGCAACTGGCCCTTAGGTCTTGAGATACAAACACAGCCATTGTCGGTGCCCAAACTGAAGCTGGATTAGTCACCGAAGACAACCGGTTTCCCTCCGTAGCAGTCCAGTTTTGTCATACACAACATCACTGCAAATGAAGGCAACAGTGGCTGTGTGTCAAATGAGACAAAATGTCCTTTAGTGAAGTGCCTGATAAAAGTTCTTACAGAAACAGGGGCCTGTAACGATGGTGCAACCTCCAATGAAACAGTTGGAGCGGCTCGCGCTTGTCAGATGATCAGACTCTCTACTGGTGGTCTGTCGGGGGCGTCCTGAGCCCGGTCACCTTGTTTGCATGCGCTCATGCATCCACTGGTCCCAACACCTCCGAACAGTCTGCTCAGAGCGGCCCAGGTGGCGGCAATTCAGCGATACGACCATCCAGCTTTTTGCATTACAATAATGCACCCCCACTTAAACTCGCATGTTTTAAGACAGTAAACTACTTTAATAATTTAATGATTTCCTTGAAATGTTCAAAATTACTCCACTGTACATACGCATGAATTACATTGAGGTCGCTCATTATCAAGTCCTTATGCTTGAGAAATGTGTTTTTTTCGTCAGTTTACCAGACTTAACATCAACTGACTAACAGACTAGAATCATTCTCAAAAAGCAGGAACACAAAACATAGAACTAAAAAGCACAAGATAAGTCATCAGTCTAAACTTTCTGAAAGGTCCAGTCTTTTAGAAATATGACAGAGAACTCAAGAACTAAAGTGTATCTAACTTTTCAGATGACTTTTTCAGAATAAGCTGCCTTATGTACATGACAAATAACACTATCTAGCCATTATATAACTTGTACCCTGCATTTATTAGCAGCTGTCCCCTCTGCGGGCTGTATCCATAATTCTCAGTTTTCCCTGAGCTGTTGTGTGTAGGCTAGCTACTATGATAACTTCAACACTGCACACACAGTGCAACACGGAGGACATCATGCAGCAGTACTGAAAAGTGTAGATGTGATTACAGTAGCTGTAAGACAGTAAACACTATTAGACACAAAGAGAATTGACAGCAGAAAAAGACCACCTGGTCCATCTTCTCTGCCCTTATACTATTTCCTTTATTCTAGGCAGCTTGAATTCATTTATTGTTGATTTTTCAACTGCTGGACGTTTGTTCCAAGCAGACTTGGTTGGAAAATAAACAATAAATGAATGTAATATGCAAGTCTCTCTTCAGCAGCTCCCACCTCTCCATAGATCTCTGTGGCAACACGAGTCATCACCCTTCTCCACTTCCTGTTCTCTGTTTTTTATCTCTGTTATTACAGTCAGACTTCACTTGACAACAGGCAGTGGACAACAAATTAGAAGGAAGGGAGACCCTGGTGGCTAGCACTTTAGAGTGCCTTTTCAGCACAAAAACATTCTAGGTAAATAAAGTATTTTGCACTTTTGATAGTTATCCCAAAGGTTATCAGAGAAGTATACATTTGTTGAAACGTTAGTGACCACTTAAGGTTTTTCACAAGCATCTCTAATACCCAAAACACTTAAAGATAAGAATTACCTGTTCCTTTAACTCCTTCATTTTCTCTGCCTTCTTCAGCTTTGTTGTATATTCTTGAACTTCTTTTAACCCAATATCTGTACAAAGACGTACCAGGAAACGCAAGCCTATGGTTCATTAATGAGAAAAGCATAAAATATTTTAGAGAAACAGAATTAAAATTGGCACTTCTGGCTTTGAAATATAATTATGCTCCAGGACCAGATGGGGTGCCTCAGTTCTTACCTGCTGTCCATCCGATCTACCATGGCTGGTTCCTAGTTTTCAGGCCGTCCAAGAGCGGTTGCTAAAATTTTCTATCTAGCACGCTGTGCACTGCTATCTGACTGGCCTGTGCTGATCACATGAGCAACACTGGCCAATCAGAGAGCAGGTACAGTGAATTGGTAGTCTTAACACTACCAATGCACTATGGGGATTAGGTAGTTTGAAGATTGCATCGGCCACCTTGGATGGCCAAAAATGGGACCTGAAACCAGCAGATTGGACGGACTACAAAGAAGAACAATTGCAGATAATGTACCCCCAAGCCTTCCGGTCCCCGAACAGCATTTTGTTCTGATATCAATCAGTCGCTTTAATATGTATTTAAATATAGCCATCATTTAAAGGTATTAGCTGATTTGCACTCTGTCTTACATCTGCCTATGCATAGAGAGGATTGTGGGGGTTCTTGCTACAGTGACCCTTTAATTCCATTTGTTACTATTTTTCTAATATTCAGAAGTTATGTTTATGCCACAAGTAAACCGATCATGAACTGCAGAAAATAAAAAGAACATTTCTTACATTCAACATTATCTGGGAACTTCTGGTGAATTTCTTTATATTTATCCAGTGCCTTCTGATAATTACCTAAGAAACATAAACATGCATGGAATTATACACTCATTGTAAAATAAAATCAATTCCGTAGAAAGTTGTCGGAATCTAATAAAACTTTCTGTGTGATTGTAATGTTGATATGAGTATGCAATTACAATATCAGAGCAAAAGGATAATTTATTGTGTAAGAATGAACATTTGAAGGGGGGCTGTAGGACCCTGTTCTACCGCCTAGTTTGGATAACGGGTTCCTTATGGTATCGGACCAGATTTGCTGTAACTGAGCCTCTACATCGTGAAAACCTGTAAGCTGTCAAAGTTGGCATCCCAGATGGTCTCATACATGGTATATTCGTGATAAATCTAAGGACTGGGCAGCCACAGAAGAGGATGTCCTGAACATATCGCTGAGCTGCCATTGCCCCTCGTACAACTACCACACATGAGATTGCCCTCAGACCATCGCATCGGCAGTGGGGGCAGTGTGCCTCTCTACAGCAAAGGTAGGATTGAAGCGCTCACCCCTAGGTCTTCAGACACGAACACGGCCGTCGCCAGTCTCCAGACACGTCGCCAGTGCCCAAAATAAACCTAGATTCATCACAACAACCCAGTTCCACCATATAGCAATCCAGTTTCATCACTCACAGCACCACTGCAAATGGAGGTTATGGTAAGTGGGTGTCAAAGGCAGTACACAGAATGGGCACTGTGAAACCCAATGTCATTCAGTGAAGAGCCTGGTAATGGTTCTGACAAACACAGAAGCCTGAAAGTATGATGCCACCTGTTTCTGGATGGCAGATAATGAACAGTTGGAGCTGCTCATGCTTGTTGGATGATCAGATGATCATCTCTCCTGGTGGTCTGTTGAGAGCATCCTGAGCCCGGTCACCTTGTGTATGTGCCCTCACACATCCACTCAACAAGCTCTACACAAGTGGAAGAAGAGGTCACTGCACACAAGGAGCCTCTGAGAGCCTTTTATAGGCGAAGGGTGGAACCAGTAGTAGGTCCTCAGGTGCCATGGCCGTTCATCTTATCACACCACAACCCTTATAATTTGCACATCTGCCTGAGATGTAACTGCATGCCGAGTTTAGCAGTAAAATGACAACTTCTTCTAGGGGCTGGATTCTTTTCGACAACGTGTATAAAAATTATTAGCGTCAACAAAAAAAGGCAAGAGAATGGGGTGCAAAGAGAAACAACATCAGAGATAATGACAGCATCTCCAACTTCACATAAAACAGAACTCCAGTAGTAACTCAGCAACTGCAATGCCACAAGTTTCTCGTACGGTCTATACAGAGTGAGAAAATGTATATCTTCCAGCATGACCAAAATGATCTGTTTCCAACACCCATTTTTTATACCATTTTAGGAGACCATTTTCCTAGTTTCATAAAATAAGAAGAGGGAACAAATGAAAGCAGAGATAGAAATGGTACCATTGTTCTATTCCATAATCCCTTCTGACGCCCATATAATGAGTCGGCTTTGTAGCTCTGATTGAGTTAATTCACTCCCAGCAATAACGGATTTGTATCCAAGCAAGCAAACATCTTAACCCTTTCCAATCCACTGTCTGACGTCTAAAGACATTCTGATCGAAGGTTGTACAGCTCCGATGTTGGAAGATGTCTGGCAGGGTATTCTTACTGTAGATTACTGGCCGCTCTGTTGTTGGGGGCCTCTCCAGCATGTCACCTACCGCAGTACTGGCTCTAGACAGCAGATGGCTCCATTGTATAATGGCAGAAAGAGAAAGCCCCCTAGGAAACCTTGAATCCAAAATTGGATTGCAAAGAGTTAAGGCTACTATAAAGACTAATATTTATCCTCAAGCTGCATTCCCATATTGCTTACCAGTTTTACACTAGTATTGACAGAATTTAACCGTGGATTCAACTAGAAAATACTTTCCAATACTAATTGACATACATTTGCATGGGTCTAGCTCCTGTAAAACACTTTGACTTGAGGCTAAGTTAGTTGAAGGATAGAGGTTTTCCTAGGGTTCTGCCTTCTAGAAGGCGCCATCCTACTCTTGACGCTCACAATACCTGCAGGAAGGTATAGGGCTATGTAGGTACTTCCCGCAAAAGGTAGCACTTTTGGTTTTGTACTACTACTACTGAGTAGATCAATGCCATATTGTAATCATCACCTGCTCTGACTTATTATGAATCAAAAAACTACATCCACACATTGCTCATTTTTTAGTACAGAATATCTGATGTGGATCTGAATGTAACATGCAGATTTTGGCACAGAGTTCAACCCCTCATTTGAAGAGGCGAAATCCAAGCTGAAAAACGGAAGCATAGATTCACATACTTTAGGATCCGCAGCGGAGGTCAATTTACAATGTGGATTTTTCCTGCAGCGTGTGGATGAAATTTCTTGAGATTTCATCCACAATGCCCGTACTTTAATACTCTGCAGATTTTCCACAGCACTTCTACTACGTGTGAACATACTCTAAAACACAGGGCCTTTATAACAAGATACCTACCGCTTCTTCTGTGACAGCTCGCCAGCATTAACTGCCATTTCACTTGAGTGGGTCTGTAGAAGAAGATAAATGTAGCTTAAGGACAATGGAGATATGTTATAAATGGATTAAAGAGCAGATAAAACACCAAATGTTATGATGGGCATAAATAAACAGAGAACGGTCAGTTGTCGGATGATTCTTCATGAACCTTTGCATTAGATTATCAAAATCTCCACCATAATTATATTTACATAAATGATGCTTAAAAGGGAACTCGTTACATCCCCACTGCACCATAAACTAGATTATGGTGCTGTTGGAGAACGTGACAGGGAGCCGAGTGATGTATTTATCCCTGCCGAGGAAGTGACTGCGACACTCCAAAGAGCACTGCGGCCACTTCAGTTCATACCAGGTGCTTGTGCCATACACTATACAGTGGCTGTGTCTGGTACTACAACTCAGCTCTATTCACTTGAATCAGACTGAGCTGCTTTCAGGAACCGGTGAAAGACACGTCACAGGTTGGAGAAAAGGTTGGAGATCATCAGATAGCTAACTGGTGGGGATCCTGAGAGACAGACCTCTGCCAATAAACTATTGATGAGCTGTCTTTAAGAGAGGCCATCAACAGTTTAGCCACAGATAAACCCTTTAAATTAATGTTATAATAGAGAACATTCTAAAAAATTCTGTTTTGAGTAATGGACTTCAAACTTCTTCCAGGAGGCGCATAACCCTTTGTATTTTTGATGTAAGGCTGCAATCCCAAGAAGCACTTGCAGAAAAAAGTTCCTTCTCGCTAATGATTGAAGTGCCTACTGACTGTACATGGTGCCTAAAATTGCGCAGCCATTAACCCTTTCCAATCCACTGTCTGCTGTCTAAAAACATTATGTTTGAAGGCTGTACAGCTCCGATGTCGGAAGACGTCCGGCGGTGTATTCTTACTATATATTGGGGGCCACTGTGTTGTTGGGGGCCTCTCCAGCATGTCCCATACCACAGTACTGGCTTTAGCCAGCAAATGGCGCCATTGTATAATGGCAGAAAGAAAAAAGCCCCCTAGGAAACTCTGAATCCAAAATTGGATTGCAAAGGGTTAACTATGCCTGTAAATCATTAACGAGCTGGAGTTTTCTGCTGCACAGCTGAGCTATGAATGCTCGGTTTGACTATACCCTAAAGATTGCTCTCCAGGTAATACACAGGCAAGACACTGTCATTGGTCTGGGTGCCTTCTCCGCAGGAATTTCCAGCTTTTGCACAGTGTCACTTTAAACTCTTTTACATGCATGATTTTCAAAAACGAAAAGGATCTTGTCGCTCTATATCCACCGGGTTACAAATCTGGGAGGCTTATACAGTATATATATATATGTTCAATGTTATATACTTATGTACACTATCCTCCTCTGTACGGCATTGAGAAAATGTATTCTGTTGACACAAGTCTCTCTGGAGGACCTGCGAGTGCCAACAACAAATGGGCCTCTGTGCTTGGTGCAGGCAAACACCACACATGTTCTACTTCAGAAAAGGAGCCGCTCCAGTTTCATTTAATAGCCAAATTCAAAAGCTGAAACATCAATAAGTTACAGTTTCTTTTTCTTTAATGTTAAATTAATAACCAGTAAGGAGTGAGTCAGCGCAGCGCACATACACACGGGCCTGGGGATGAATGGAATCCTTGTTCATGGATTCTATTAATTAGATACGTGTATGGGTATACCCTTAAGGACGCGGACATTTTTTCCCCCGGTTTTTCCTCCCTGCTTTAAAAAAATCATAACTCTTATTTATCCATCGACATCGCTGTTGGAGGGCTTGTTTTTTGCGGGACAAGTAGAATATTTCAATGGTCCTCTATAACGTACCATATAATGTACTAAAAAAATGTTCAAAGTAGAGTGAAACGGAAAAAAATTCTGTCATCTTTGAGGCGGTCTTGTTTCTTCGGCGTATATACTGCAGCAACAATGACATAACTTTATTTGATAGGTCAGTACAATTACATAGATGCTGTACTATCTTTGGGGATAAATAATGCATTACTTTTAAAGCCCAATGTCCACATGCGGATTTTATATGCGGAATCCACGCGAACTAGCCCCGCGGAAATCCGCAAATCCAGCCGCCCACAGGAAAGCATGGGGCATCTGCAAATGATTAAAACTATGCAGATTTGATTTTTAATGTATTTCTTGGTGACTCGCGTGGATCTAAAATCACAGCATGTTCTATTTTATCACAGATTCCGCGCGGATGTGGCTCCATTCATCTCTATGGGAGCTTAGGATCCGCAGTGCATCCGCAAATACATTTGAATGCATTTGCGGATCCGCTGCGGATTTGAAGGTTAGAAGTAATTAGAGAGATGGGGAAAAGGCTGGGAGGTGGGATTGCAGATTTTTTTTACGTGGATGATCTGCATACATCAGTGTGGTAAAAACTCACAATCCGCAATCACCCGCAAGCATTTAAAAATCATTTTATAGATGATCCGCTGCGGATAGCCGCATCATATCCACATTAAAATCAGTGCGTGCCGTGAACATGGTTGCTGCAATACCAAATATGTTTTTTTTTTAATTTTTTTTTTTTCATTAGAAATGTGGGAAAGGAGGGACGGGGGATAAAATTTTCTTACACTTTATCTTGTTTTAGAGGACTTGAACTTGCGATTGTTTGATCGCTTCTGCAGTATAATGTAACTCCAATTATACTGGGATCTGGCAGGCATGGCTTGATGGGCAATCTGCAATGGCAGCCCTGGGGGCCTTTAGAAGATCATGGGGGGGAGGGATGGGTGGCCATTCGGGACTCCCCAACTCCAATTGGTGCAATTCAATGCTGTTCTGAGAATTGAATTTAAAGGGTTAACAGCTTGAGCGTGAGCACTCATCACAATTGTTGCCGGCAGGTGCCAGCTGTCTTTTGCATGGAGCGGGATCAGCTCCCGATCCCACTTCATACAAACCCAGAATCTCCATTATGTAATTGTACATACTGGATGGTTAAAAAACGTCACACTATTTTTCAGCTCTTTATTTTACAACGTTAAATAAATGCTCTACATCACTTATAACTACTTTATATACAGATATGTAGGCCCCATATGAGGATTTACACTACTGCTATGGGCTTTGCAAGTCCCTCAATTGGGTAGAATGCCAATGTCCCTTTGACCAGTAAAAATGCCAGTGAAGACTGACACACGGGTACTGCAAAGGGCTGGGACATTTATATTTACATACCACTACACACTTATACATGCTATATAGGTGCATAAAGGGTTGGCTACCCTTGGCCACTGTAATAGCTATTAGTAGTTGTCAACTGTAACTTCTGTATTATACTAAAGTCATTCATGAGAACTAGAAGAGAATATTCAAAAAAAGATGGCTACTTCCCATCTTTCCCACATTTAATACATGTCCACAACTACCAGCAGAAGGGGGATCCTATGATCTGTCCCACACGAAATATGTCAGCAGCAATCTACATACAAGTTAATGGATAGGTGCTTGAATTTTTGTATTTAAGTCTATAGAAGTTATGAAATCCCTGTTAAGGCCCTTATAGACTGGATGACTGTCGGCAAAATGATGCCCAACACTCGTCCCTCGCTGGCTCTCAGCGGGGAGCCTGCAGGAGATTTCTCTCTTCTCGCTCCCCCATCACTCTCCGTTGACATAACATAGCGTCCCTTGAATACTGAACAGCTGCTATTTACACTGAGCGATCATTGCTGCATAAATAATGGATGATGAGCTGATCGCTGAGTGTAAATAGCGGTTGTTCAGTACTGAACGGACGCTATATTAGGTCAATGGAGAGGGGCGGGGGAGCAAGAGCAGAGAAACCTCTTGCATCCGCCCTGCCCCCCTGCTGGCCGCTCTGTGAACGAGCTAGCAATACTAGCTCCCATGCAGGAGCACGGGAAAGTGTATGTGGGGACGAGTGTCGGGCATCATTTGCCCGACATTCGTCCCATGTAAATGGACCCTTATCCCAAAAAATGATTATGTCAGGAGGTGGGACTTGTACTTATCAGACACTTAAGGCAGATCCTGTGCATATGTCATAAATGTTTAAGATGGGGGACACCAATTGGCTTTATGTAAGATGACGTAAAAAAGCTGAATCGTTTAACATAGATACTTACTGAATAAGTGCAGCTCTCTCAAAGTACTTAACGGCCTTTTCACAAAACTTCTTGTCAATGTAGTAGGCTCCCAGCCATTCAATCACTTCAATGTTTGATGGAAAATATCGATAGGACTGTAAGAAAAAAAAGTAGAGAAAAGAGGTGATATAAACAGTCAATAAGACAAACAGCTGCAGATGATTTAAAGCGCTGTTTCTCTACGCCAGTCCTCAAGTCCCCCAACAAGTCATGATTGAGGATTCCCTATAGAGCGAACACATGTGGCAATTTCTGACAATAATTACATCATCCATATAATACTAAATCCCGAAGTTATGACCTGTTGGGGGTACTTGAGGACAGGATTGGAGAAACACATCTAAACTATCTGAATACCAAAGCTGTGAGTGACAGCAATTAATTAGTCATACACAGTGTGAATGGAGGTAATGTATGCTACAAGTAACCAAACTGAAGCAGAAGAATTCTACAAAATCCTAAATGCTGGTAATTCTGGAGATCATCATGTAACGTGCTACTTCCGAAAACAATAATCTTCCAATGTCACAGCCTAATGTTTTGCAACAGATCTGAAAGGCCTGTACATGGCGTCACTGTTGTGCATTCCTCCTCACCCAGTCTTGTATCAGTATTACAGTGAACACATACCTCACAGTAGAACTGGAAAGCTTCTGACTTATCACCTTGTGTATCGTACAGCTCTCCAAGTTTAGCAAGGGCATGTGAATCAGTCGGTACAATGTTTATGAGTTGCAAGAGCCATTCAATTGACTGATTAGGATCATCAAGCATTTCATACCTAAATTAACTTGGTTAAGGTAAATAAACAATCAAGTGCCAATTAAATGGACATTAAAAGAGACTATAAAATTATGAAAATCTAGTAATTAGTTCTGAAGTCCCAAAAATATCAACCCTAAGGCCACTCTCACACATGTGCTTTTTACAGCGATTATCGTAGTGTTCTGAAGCTGCATAATGGTGGTATAACGCTCCCATTGATTTCAATGGGGCCTCTCAGACATGCGTCCGATTTTTGTTCTGTAGTAAAATTTGATCCCCCACTCAGCAATGACTGTGGCATCTGTGAGGTTAAAAAAAGTTGAGAAGTGATTCTCGCTGCTCTTCCGAGAAAAAACGGCCGCTATGTAAAGCGTGCATTGCGTTCCCCGTAGCCAGATTATCGCTGCGGGGAACGCAATTTAATAACGCCTGTGGACAGGCACCCTTAATCACTTTCCTTGTTGAAGACGGGAGCTTCTTCAGGGTTCTTCCGGTAAATAAAAAATGGAGAGCTCCTTCACCTGATGTCTACTTTTTGGCAGTGTCTGGGTATTGTGATATATATCTAAATTCAAGATATGATGACCCAGGAAAGACGATTGTAGGTTGAAAATACTGTAACTAGAGGCCACTGTAACCTGATGGACCTCTTGTATCACTATTTGTACAGACTAATGTTCGTGGTTAAAAAAAAGAGTATTTAAATCTCATAAAGTGATAATATATTGGGTATTATTGTATCTTGATGCCACCGTAAGCTAAGGGTTTGACAGCAGGAACGCCCCCAATCAAACCCCTAGCTTCCGATTGGTTCAAGCCTTGAAGGTCCTAGCAAGGATAAACCAACACTTTGTGATCAGTGGAGGTCTAATCTCCGACAGCCCCACTAATCCTGAAAATTAAAGAGCCCCAGCGTTGGTATAACCCTACATCCCCCCAAAAGTTTTCCCTGCACAAGAGTGCTGTGCAGGGGGACGCAGTAGGGCCCCTTCACTCTCAGAGTCAATGGGAGTCCCAGATCACCGAAACGATAGCATATTCTAGTGATTTTCCATTACTTTAGGAGATGGGAATAACCTTTTAACAACCTTCATAGTTCTCTGGCTTCTATAATGTAGGTTACAACCAACGTGACAGCCTCCCTCACACAGACATTTTTTACCGCGATTAGCGCGGCGCTTTCAGCTGCAGACGAAAGTAAAACGCGGCAAAGCGCCGCGATTTAAATCACGGTGCTTACCGCAGTGCCCGTGTGCGGGAGGCCTAAGTGGTCAGTGCTTTGCAGTAAGGATACAGGTTTGCTATCTGACTGACAACCTGTGCGCTGTTCCTCAGGATCGCATGGAGTTTAAGAAAACAATCCAGAGCATCCTCCAGGCGATTTAGTTTCTTGTACGTCAAACCTGGGAAAAATATATTCATTAGTTTTTGTGCAATCAAATCACATCGATCGTAGCTCAGATGCTGATTAACTGACTTGTCAAACTACAGAGCTCATCCTGAAGAAGGATACTGGTGCTACAGATATACTGTACATGTATTTCACTAATAGTGTCAGGCACTGATGATAAGCATGTGTTATTGCCAGCCCCACAGTTCAATGGAGCGATGTACAGGAATGTTCAATGTAGTTCAGTAATGCGATGGCAGAACTACATGACTGATAAAATTAGTCACACACAGGAAACCAATTGAAGAGAAGAGAATGTAACTGTTGCGTGTTACAGATGACATGGCAACCATATGTCATCAGCATTTCATCATTGTTTGACCTACATATGTTGTTCATTGGTCTTATTTTCTAGTAATACTGATCTGTATTTGCTCAACAGAAAACAATACTCAATAGACAAAAAGTAGCGCATGCTGCATTTTTAAAACATGGCCATGAAAAATATGGCCGAGTAAAGAGATATAGATTTACATTTACAGATTTATGATCCATAAAACATGGACCAAATATGGAGTAAAATACTCATCTAAAAGTGGCTTAAAGGAAACTACGGGCCGTATATCCAGCTCAAGACATATGCACTCATTGGTCAAGGAAACGTTTTCTCACCAAAGTTATAAAGGGACTCTGTGCAGGAGGAGTCGTTCCTCAGGGCTTCTCTGTAATATTCAGCTGCCTTTTCATAGTCTCCACTTACAAAATACGAATTGCCCTTATTTGTCAGCGCTGATGGATTGTAACGATCAGCGGTGACTGCTAGATCCGCATATAGATCAGCCTGGGAGTAATCCTTTTCCTGTAAGATATTACACATATAGAAAGACACTGGTCATTGGAATAAAAACAAATATTTGAGCACGTTTATAACCCAGTATGGCGGCCATGGAAGAAGAAACCCATATCATATAAACTATATTGTTTAGCATATTCTGCTTCTAAATAGCGCCATGGATCAACCGCGGCCCGTGCCGCTCATATCTATTCGCCAAAAGACAAAGCGTCCTACTTTGCGACCAAAGGCTCCCATATCCAGATGGCGAGCCGGCGCTGTAGGATGTAATGTGATTCTACAACACTGGCTCCCATACTTGAGACACGGGCCTAAAAGACCAAGCAGGATCTGTCTCCTAGTGCATATACATGAGCAGCATGGACTCCGGTTGCTGCTATTTAGAAGCAGAATCTGTTACACAAGTTATTTCGGAAAATGATTATTGTGCCCTCTCCTCCACTCTACTCGTTTCTCTATATAACTGGAGATGCATTGTAAAGGGAATTGTATCACCTATATTTATATTTACTATTTGAACCAGATAGTGAAACATGTTCTATTTTTCTAAGCTACTTTTATTTTCAGATTGTACTTTTTTTAAACTGTATGTACATGACTGTAGGGGTGGCCATCTTGTCTTTGCTGCAGAGATATGCTTTACAGCAGCCTCATGGTTGGGCAGGAGTTGACCCATTTACTTCTGTTCTAGGCATGCTCCGTACACCCTTTGCAAGGTAATTGTGCAAGGAGGGGTAGAAGGTGAGCTATGACATCACCTAAAGCCCCTTTTACAGGCAACAATTATCGCTTAAACGGCCAAACGACTAAACAAATTGACAGCATTTTTGCATAAAATAACTCGCACCTGATCATCTCTATTTTCCTTCATTAGCTAACGTAAACTCGGTAGCAGCTGTTGGCTCAGGTGGGTATGTGTTTATGCGAGGAATTATCTGGCCAGCAGATTCTATTGTCTTCTTGAGCATGAGTAAACAATGTACTCATTGTGTACGCAAGGCAAACAAAACCCACCGTGCAGCTACTCAAAAGACTGGACGAAATCCGTTCAAATGAAACCTCTTTAAGCGTCTGAACGATGGTTTTTATGACAGCTGAAACCCCATGGCGAACGACAAGTGAACGAAGTGCATGACTGCCCGTGTTTACACATAACGATTATCGCTCACTTTCGGCAGTTTGAACTAATTTTGAGCTATAACCGTTGCGTGTAAAAGGGCCTTAAATTGAATGGTGTGATCCTGTGTTATCTATATATAGCAGTTATTTTCTATTGTAATCCTACTTCTGATAATGAAATGACTGCTGAAAAGTTCCCTCTACAGAACAGGGAAGTATCACACTATTATTATTATAGATAGTGACACCAAAGAATTAAAAAAAAACAAAAAAAAAAACAAAACTGAAATTCTTTAAATGTGTAAAATCTATAACCTTTATGTATACAAAAGGTCATTTTCTGATGACACATTCCCTTTAAATGTTGGGTATAGATGTTAAATAAGACCCGCTACATTCTTTGATGATGGAAGAGGCTGCATACTAGAGATGAGTGAGCATACTCGCTAAGGACAATCACTCGATTGAGCATTGTCCTTAGCGAGTATCACCCCGCTCGGGAGAAAAGGTTCGGCTGCTGGCGCGGTTGACAGGTGAGTTGCGGCAGTGAGCAGGGGGAAGCGGGCAGGGGGGGGGGGGGGGGGGAGAGAGATCTCCCCTCCGTTCCTCCCCCTCTCCCCCGCAGCTGCCTGCCTGCCACCGGCAGCCGAATCTTTGCTCCCGAGCGGGCAGGTACTCGCTAAGGGCAATGCTCGATCGAACAATTGCCCTTAGCGAGTATGCTCGCTCATCTCTACTGCATACCTTCACAGCCGCGCCCCCGCTGATTTAATATAGATTTAGCCTCCCTTGTTTGCCTGCAAAGACTCACATTACTTTTAGAGCCTGATACTAATCAAATATCGTGTGGATGGTCTCCACCCACCAGGGTCAATTAAATATCATATCAGCCATTGACATTGCACAGAGGAGACACCCAACTTGATTACCATCAGACTCCAAAAGTCACAGAAGTCATTGTGGGCAAACAAGGGAGACTTAAAAAGAAAAAAAAGCGCAGGAATCGGCATGGCCGCAGCTATAGATTTAGCAGCCCATCCTGCTTGTCAGAGGATGTGACGGGTCGTCTTTAAATCATTACTTCTAATAATTTCTTGAAACCCGTGGCTGCTGGGGATGGACACAACTAAGTGGAAGCCAGCTTGTTTTACGAGATCCAACGATCGCTTGTGCACAAAAAAAAGCAGGAAAGCTTACCAAGAAGTAAAGGAATGACAGATTAGTTGCGGCTGCACTTTTTACCCTGGTTTCTTTTTTCTCAAACATTTTTAAAGTTTCTACAGCCTAAAAGGAAAAGAGTAAATGCATTAATATAAATTACTTATAACTGCTTGTCACTCATACAGGGCGGAGTAAACCGTATACTGTAACATCGTGTCATCAAGTGATACAAGGGTTCACAGGGCTATTAGTAGTCCTTTGAGGCCATACACCATCATATCTACACACTAATCTACGGAATGGTAACAGTAAAGTACATACCATATCATACTGACAATGTCAAGCAAATGGTGAAAAATAAAAACAAAATTATTGTAAAACATATTTTGGGGAATTTTAAAAAAAGTCATAAAAATAAATTGCCGAAACGTTATAATGGCACCCTATAATGGAAGCTAATATGTTATAGGCAAGTGGTCATTGGTTGTGTCTGTGTTTTGAGATCCCACTGATGACACTATGCCTCTGTGGCTACATCTTTCTATTGCTAACTTGTATTTTAATATGATACTCTGTATACTCAAAGGCCGACGACCTGTCCTGCTGATGCTCTTCTTCCATGTCTGTTAATTTTGTTAAAATGTATAGTCAATCCTCTGTGAGCTAAACACAGTCCTGGCACAAAACTCTCTCTTAAGTGTGCTAGTACGCGATCACTAGCTGCCACTCGTACTTAACCCCTTAGTGACGGAGCTTTTTTAGTGTTTTTCTATTTTCGTTTCCCCCCCCCCCCCTTTTAAAAAAAATTGTAACTGCTTTATTTATCCAATCGATCTAGCTGTATGAGAGCTTGTTTTTTGCGGGACGAGTTGTATTTTTTAATGGTGTTATTTAATGTACCATATAATGTGCTGAAAAACTTTAAAAAAATTCAAAGTGGAGAGAAAGGAAAAAAAACGACAGTCCGCCATCTTTCGGTGAGTCTTGTTTCTATGGCGCATAAACTTCAACAAAAATCACATAATAACTTTATTCTAGGGGTCAGTACGATTACTACAATACCAAACTTATGTTTTTTTTTTTTGCTGTACTACACGGTGACCAAAAAAGCGCATTTCTGGCGTTTTTGTTTTTTTGGACGACCTTCACTGTGTGTGGTAAATAATGCATTACTTTGATAGATCAAACTTTTACGGACGCAGCGATACCAAATATGTATTTTTGTTTCATTATTTAGACCGTATGGGACCCACAAACATCGTCCGGGGGATTTAAATGCTGCTGTCAGAATTTACAGCGGCATTTGAAGGGTTAACAGCCCCAATCGCCAACGTGGCTTGTCGGGGCTGTTTCCCGCGGGTATCAGCTGACACCCGCGATGTTTGGAGGGAGATCACAGAGCCCTACTAGCACCCTACTAGTCTTTTTTTTTTTAATTTGTTTTATTTTGGAAAAAAAATGTGTTGCATAATACAGAATGAAGAGAAACTTTGTTAGGTACATCCTATATATTTTCCGTTATTAAACCGATACAAATCTTGTTACAATATTTCTTAAGTTTCTTAATAACAGTAAACTTTAAAACTTTTTTTTAACTGATTCTGCACTGTCTTGTTTCGGTCTTGGTAAAAAAAAAAAACGAGAAATGTGAGTCTGCTGGCGTTTGTTTGTGAGAAGGGGGGAGTATGGGTCGGGCCTCGAGGCTCATTCCATAGGCAAAGTAGAGTGGGAGTCTAACCAAGTCCCCCATACTTTCCGAAATTTGGCCGGGCATCCTCGGTTTTGGTATATGATCTTCTCATAGGAGATTACGGTATTTACTAGTTGCATCCAGTGTGGGACTGAGGGGATTTCCGCGGCCATCCACTTCATGGCTATTGCCTTGCGGGCCAGGAATAGCACTCTTTCCAGAAAAGTACGAGTGTGGTGTGGCCACACCTCCTCCTCCAGCAGGCCAAACAGCGCCACCTTGGGGTCCAGATCGACAACCAGTGGGGGCGGTAGTAGTGAGTTTATAAGGTCGATAATTTCCGACCAGTACTCATTGATTAGGGGGCATTCCCATATTAGATGCCAGAAGTTCGCCTCTGGTTGGCGGCATCTATGACATGTGTTTGAAGGTGCATTACCCATTTTGTATAGACGGCTGGGGGTAAGGTAGGCCTGATGCGTTATATATAGCTGGATTAGTTTATTATTCACGGCGGGGGAAACCGTCAAATGGGATTCGGAGATGTCCTGCCATTCCTCGGGTGTGAGGGATGGAATAGATTGTTTCCATTTGTCGTATGCTGACGGCGGATTCAGGGTTATTTTAGCCGAGAGGAGGTGCGTGTATAGGGCCGAGATTAGCCCCCTGGGTCCCTGAGACTTCAGGATGCCAATTGTGGGGAACTTGGATATATGTGTTGAAGTGGACGGAAATTGGGAGTTCAAAGCGTGTCTTAGCTGAAAAAATCTGAATAGCTGGAGATGCGGGGACTGTAGCCTGTCGCGTAACTGTGTGAATGTAGGAAATATATCATCCACGTATATATCATTTAGTGTGTGTACCCCTTGAGCCGTCCAGTATTGAGGATCTGGGACTGATTGTAGGGCGGTGAGACCAGGGTTGTTCCAGAGATGAAGTTCAGGTATTACGTCTTGGTATCTCTGCAGTGTCTGCATCTCCTTCCACACGCCAAGAGCCAATTTATGGAGTGGGACCATGTCGGCGGAGTTAGTGTATTGCGGAAATTCTAGGAAATTTAAGAGGTTGTTACCTTTTACTTGTTTCGCAAGCTGTTTATCTGCTATGGCCAATTCTCTGTCCAAAACCCAGGCCCGTATGTTCCTCAATTGTCCTGCTAGGTAGTAAAGTCGAAGATCCGGGAGGGCCATTCCCGCATGTTCTTTGGGCCTTTGTAATGTTGACAGGCTTAGTTTGGAGCAGGAGGAGCTCCATATAAATGAGATGAAAAGGGAGTTCAATGATTGGAAGAAGCGCTTAGGAACGGGTACTGGCATGTGCTGTAGTACGTATAAGCATTTGGGTTGGATGGCCATTTTGATAAGATTTATGCGCCCAGCCACAGAGAGCGGCAATTTGGTCCATCTTTTCAACTTATGTTTTATATTGTCCAGCAACGGGTCTATGTTTTCTGCTATGGCTTTATTATGGTCATATGGCATAAACATCCCCAGGTATTTGAATGTTGGACCGGTTTTAGTCCGTATCTAGCAACGCAGGGATCGTTTCCGGGGTTGGGGTCTGTGTACAGGATTGTCGACTTAGACCAATTGACATATAGCCCTGAAAAATTGGAGAATCTGTCTATGTGGATCATAGCTTGGGAAAATGAGTTTATTGGGTCTGATAAGAAGAGGATTGTGTCGTCCGCATACAGTCCCACTTTACTCTCGAGGTCTGCCCATCTAATACCGTTTACATTGGGGGTGCTTCTCAAACAGATCGCCAATGCCTCGATGGCTGTGGCAAATAGGGCCGGGGATAGAGGGCATCCTTGTTGGGTGCCTCTCGCCAGTTGAAATTCGGATGACGGGATGCCGTTTACCACTACATTTGCACTCGGGGATTTATATATGGTTTTAACCCATTGCTGGAATTTGGGCCCAAATCCAAAGCGAACCAGACAGGCCTCAAGAAAGGCCCACTCTAGCGAGTCAAAGGCCTTTGCCATGTCGAGTGAGACTACGGCCCAAGGCTTATTGTATTGCTTACCTAGTTGAATGGCCGTTTGAACTCTACGGATGTTTATTGTCGTAGATTTCCCAGGCATAAAACCCGTCTGGTCCGGATGGATAATGGACAAGATTACCTGATTTAATCTAGTAGCCAGGATTTTAGTTAGAATTTTGTAATCGGCGTTTACCAATGAGATTGGGCGGTAAGAGCTACAATCTATAGGGTCCTTCCCGGGTTTCTGTATGACTACTATGGAGGCTTTGTAGAATGAAGGTGGGAGGGTTTCGTCTATTTGGGCTTGGTTTAGTGTCTCAAGTAGTAGTGGGGTTAGTTGTTCGTTGTATTTACGGTATGTCTCTATTGGGAGGCCGTCCGGGCCTGGCGACTTGTTAGGAGCCATATCCTGAATTATTTGTTGGACCTCTTCCAGCGTAATTGGAGCTTCCAAAAGCTCGACCTGTTCTGCGGAGAGGGTTGGGAAATTTAGGTCGTCCAAGTAGCTCAGGATATCTGCCACTGTGTTCTGGGAGGAAGAGCTATATAAATTAGTGTAGAAGTCTTTAAAGTAATTTGTGATAGACGGAACGTCGGTTAACTCCACTCCATGTTGGTTCTTGATCTTAAGGACCGTGTTAGTGTTGTTTTCTCGTCTGATGAGGTTCGCAAGTAGGTTGCTGGACTGGTTCCCCAATTCGAAGTAGTGTTGTTTAGTGAAAAATAATTTGCGCTTGGCTTTAGCATGTATTTGATGTTTATGGAGTCGGACTAGGCTAAGCCAGGCTGATTTGTTGGCGTCCGTGGGGTTAGATGTATACGTTTTTTCTGCCTCCATTGTTTGGTTTTCTAATTCTCTGTCGGCCTGGGCTGTCGACTTTTTAATGTGTGAGATGGCTGACTTGAGGCATCCTCTAACGTAGGCCTTTAGAGTATCCCATTTCAGGGCAGGGTGGGTATTATCACTGTGGGCCTCTAGGAATAGGGATATGTGGAAAGGTGTTTGGTCGTCCGATCCGATCAGCTTTAACCAGAAAGGGTGGAGCTTCCAGGTGGGTACTATATTGTGTTGAGGGAATTCCAAAGTTAATAGTATGGGGCTGTGGTCAGATATGCTTCGTGGGCAGTGCGTGATGTTAGAGAGGTATATTGCTAGTTCTGCGGAACTGAATATGTAGTCAATCCTTGCTAGCGCATTGTGTCCCGGGGAGTGACAAGTGAACTCCTGCACATCAGGGTGCCTAAATCGCCAGAGATCGATCCAGCCAGCACTTTTAGTTAGCTGTCTTAGGGAGGAGCTTTGAGTGGGGGCCATACTAGGGGGTATGTGGAACCTGTCTTTGGCAGGATCCATTACCGTATTGAAGTCACCTAAGCAGATCACCCCCGCCGAGGGGTATTGATGTGCATATGTTATGGCGGATTGTAGAAGATGAAGGTTATTGTGGGGTGGGTTGTATATAGATAGGATGACATAGGGTTTAGAATCTATTTCGCCAAATATGAATATGAATCTTCCTTCGGGATCCCTACGGGTGTTAATAGGGTTCCAACGCAGCGACCTGTGGATAAGTACAGAAACGCCCCTGGAGGAGGAGGTGTGGAAGGAGTGGGCCATCCACTGTACCCATGGCTTTGCAAGTGTATCGGCCTTCTCTTTAATGAGATGGGTCTCTTGCAGACTTATGATATGCGGGTTAATTTGCCCGATATATGAGAAAACTGCTCTCCGTTTAAGCGCGGTGCCGAGACCCCGGACGTTCCAGCTAAGACATTTTAAAGACATTACTGCCTATGTGGACATATAATTCAAGTATTGCCTCTGTGCCCATGGGGTGAGGAGAAGGGGAAGGGGTTGAGGAGTGCAGGGGAGGAAATTGTGTCAGTGCAGACTTGTTAAGAATGTTATTAGAGAGCAGATTACAACAATTTAAACATTCAATCTTTGACATCTTGCTTAATTTCGGCGTAGATGTCAGAAACAACATGTAAAAAATAAAAAACGATTTAGCTACAATCTATTCAGAAGTAGCAGATTTTATGCTAGTGAGAGGGGAAATATCCCGATGGCCTATAGAGGGCTATGGGTGTCCGCCAAGTCCCGATAGTAATTTAAAAATATCGCAACCTTACATTTCACCGTCTATAGGTCAGAGGGGTATCGGTCGCATGAATTATGACTGGATTTAAAGTCCTGTTTTAGGTACGGCAGGGTTAGTTGTCTCTTGGTGAAGCCGGGTGCATGTCCAGCCATTCCATGGCCTCGGTGGGAGACTGGAGGAAACCCCCCCCCCCTTGGGTTACAATGCGCAGGCGGGCTGGGTATGCCATTGAATAAGAAATATTTCTATCTTTAAATTTCCTCTTTGCTTCTATGAAGGTGGCTCTCTGTTTTTGTAGCTCGGCAGAAAAATCAGGGAATATGGAGATTGTTGCGTTGTTGTATTTTAATGGGCCCTTTAGTCTGGCTTGGCGGAGCGCGGCGTCCCGATCTCTGCAATTCAAGATCCTTATTAGGAAGGGGCGCGGGGGGGCTCCCGGCTGTGGCGGTTTTGCCGAGACCCGGTGGGCTCTTTCCACTGTAAAATGAATAGAGAAGATTTCGTCGCTCAGTAGAGATTTCAGCCAGTTCTCGGCGAATGTTTCTGGGTGGGAGCCTTCTGATTTTTCGGGTAGGCCTATTATGCGCAGGTTATTGCGGCGTGACCGGTTTTTCAGGTCGTCCGTTTTGGACTGGCAGAATTCTGCTACCCGTATGGCTTTTTTAACTGCCACGGAGAGTGGGCGTAGGGAGTCTTCTGCATTGGAGATGCGGCCTTCCATTTCCTGGATTCTGCCTCCCATGTTCTGTAGGTCTTGTCTTAGCAACGAGACGTCAGACTTTATCTCTTCTATTTTGTTAGTAAGAGAGGATTTACAGGAATTGATTGCCTCTAGGAGCTGTCGCATGGTCGGCTCCGGGGGTTGCCCCATTTCGTCTTCGGGCTCTCTTGTCTGGGTGGGTCGCGTCGCTCGCGGGGTGTGATCAGGGGTTTCGGTGCGGGCAAACTCTTTTAGCTTTTCCGCTGCCGAGCCACTTTTGGCGCGTGTGCTCATGGTGAGGGATGTTGGTTGGTATAGTGGTTTACGGGGGTGGATGGCTCTTCCTCCCCTCCCACCTGAGTTTTGAGGTGTTATTGTCTGTGGAGTCGTAGTAATTATGCGTTGTAGAGACTGTTAGGGAGTAGAGGTCTTCGTCTTTTCCCCCACTTTGCGCTATGTAATATACGAGGTCTCAAGAACTGTTGTCTGTGAGATATGTCGGATAGCGCTACCAACAGTTTGATGCGTCTCGTACAGGATTTAGATGTTATTGGATATAGAGTTCTTGTAGTTATTCGGTTACAATGGCCGTTAGGAGGTAGAGGTCTTGTATTTTGGTGGGGTTTAGATGTTATTGACTATCGAGTTCTTATAATTATGTAGTTGCAATAACTGTTAGAGGTTCCGCAGCCCGGATTGCAACTATACTAGGTTTATCCAGATCCAGACCGGTTGTGGTAGGTAGGTGGGGGGCAATGCCCATCTGTTAAGGGCGAAGGCACAGTTTAAAGTATAGGGGGCTTTGTTGCTTGTGGGTTCAATTACTTGTTGGATGAGTGAGTTGTATACTAAGGCAGTCTGTCTCTTGCGCACTTTCCAAGGCGCTATCCGATAACGGTGTAGATAGCAACGGGTGCCTCCCTGGTGGTGGTGAGGAGACTATTATTGTGGGCTATTTGCCCTGTGTGCTGTCCCAGGGGGTCAGTGTCTCTTGGCAAGTGTGTTGCCCCCCAGCCTCCGCTGGATACTAACAGTTATGCTGCCGGCTCCGCAGGGCCGGGTCCAGAAAGCAGGATTATGCAGATCAGAGTCCTTGGGGCCGTTGATTGTCCCAAATCTGTTGCAGCAAAGCTGGTCACAGGTGGATGGTAGGTGCTGCGGTCGGGGCGACCGTGGCTTCAGGCAGATTGATAGCTGTCTCGCCGGCGGCTGTGCAGGATGGAAGAGACCCAGCTCGCCGGTCCACGAGTGAGTCGGCTCCAGCAGTCAAGGTTGGCGTTTGGCAAGACGTCCGGCGCCGCTAGCAGGCGGCGGGGGGAGACTGCAGGGCGGCAGGATGGCCGAGCAAGCCGCAGGTGCTGCGCGGTCCCCACAGCGGAGGGTGAGCTCCGGGGGATAGGAGGCGAGCGGCACCCCCGTCCGGGAAAGGACCGACTTCCTGTCGGGTGCGGAGGACTTCCGATGCACGGGTGACAGGTGAAGGAGTGGACCGCGGACCCGGCCGGGGTCCCACAGCAGGAGGCTCTCGCCGAAGGATACGAAACAGGCCCTTCAGCCCGCGGGGCCCGGATCAGCACGGCCCGTCCTGGTGTAGGAGACGCCGCGGACTAGCGGCAGCTGCGATCCGTCCTCCAGTCCCGCCACGCCGGTCCGCTCCAGGGGTAAGTCTCGCTGTCCCACGGGCTGGGGTCCCCTCCGCTCAGACCGCGGTCAGACGGCGGCAGCAGGGGGGAAGGGAGGGATTGGTTCAGGCAGGGCGGCCGAGTCCCAGGGAAACTTCACTGGGTGGGCTACGCCTGGGTAGGGGAGGGTAAACTCACAGGTCCGGATCGGACTCGCAGGCAGGGAGTCGGAAGGGTCGGCGTCTGGCTGAGCGCGGGAAGGTAGTAGGGCGTTGGCGCCGCTTCTCTTCCTCCACGGCCCGCGAGCTTGTTGTGGGTGTCAGGAGACTCTAATTGCCCCCAGCTGCGATCCAACTCTCCTCTCAGGATCCGAGGGTCCTTAGGCGGTGTTTTGGGTCTCAGAAGTGTGTTGAGGCCAGGATTTTACAAGGATTTTAGGTTATCCCCTGGGGAGCTCTCCTCACATGCGACTCTCCATGTTGGTCGCTAGCCACCCCCCCCCCAGCACCCTACTAGTCTTGGTAATACAATTACAAGTCACAAGGGCGGACATACTGCCTGGAGCCCAGGGGATAGAGGGGGCCTGAGTTGCTAGGTGAGGCACAACAGTCGGACCCTGAGTGTAGTTTTTTTTTTTTTAAAGTGTATGTAAAAAAAAAGGTAAATAATATCTTACTATACTTACATTTGACAATTTCCTGATGTTTGCAGTTTGAACGCATTCATGTTGATCCCCCAGCTGGCTTCAAGGTTGTATGATCAAGTTACCCAGCGCACGTGATTGCTGCAGGCAAGCCCCAGTCTCAGCAGGCGTTGGGAAATCACTGCAGTGATCACATGTGCTGGGTCATGTGCTCACACAACCCGTAAATCAGAGGGGGAGCCAGAACTACAGTGTATCGTTTGCAGCAGCTAGTTAAGTGTCAAAAGTGACTCATAACTCTCTAGGAGCCATAAGGTGCCCATTCAGACTTTTGCTATGGGACCCAACCCTTTTCCAGTTACACAGTATATTATGTGTGTGTAGAAAGCTCGTCTTAGGGCGGCGACTGCAATCTACACCTACACACACACACACACACACACACACACACACACACACACACATATATATATTATTATTAATTATATATTCGCCTTAGGAAAATTATTCAGTGGAATTAGGAATAACAGTCATAATGCAAAGGCGTCATCTATTTTGAACATATGAAATATCTTGGAAAACCAATGTGGAGGTCCCTTTGTTGTCTTATTCTCTCTATGTGAAAAGCTCAGTGCTCCTCTTTGCTTTTACAGATTCAAGGACATACTGGGATTTCACAGGACTTAAGTCGGGAATTTGTTAAATCAAGATTTTGCAACTTCATGAAACACTCATCGTGGAACCTCAGCAGATGATTGATGAAAAAGTGTACAGTTTGTGTGTTTGATTGAGAGAGGTAGCTTCATGCCGCTGGTTGGGATGTCCATAGATGATGTGAGGCGGTTTGTTGTAGATACTATGGTGATGATGAGTGACTGTGAGGTATAGCGTGGAGTGGTACATGATGAATACACATGAGGGCTGAGTTGTTCTTATAACGAGCTGCACCACATTAGGCTAAGATATGTATATATATTCAGAAACTTTTTCCTCTTTGGTGGTGGGCGTCAGGCCCATTCTTTGCACAGGAGCCTTCGGCACTCAGTGTCCGCCCCTGGACAGTTATATAAGTAAATCACAGAGAAAAAACTGGAAGCAATAAACAGAATATACCTGTGTAAAGTTCTTCTGTTTCAGAAAAGTGATAGCTTTATTGATCTCCAAATCATTAGCCAGTTCCACATATTGTGATGTCTTAACAACCTCAACACACCTAGGAATCCAAATGATAGGTGATTTTAGATTTTCACATCAAAACAAAAACACTGCATTGTATCGTGTGCATGGCTAAAACGAGTTTGGATTGATGAATTCACTTGCTATCACTATCCTGTGCATGGCCAACTATCACCTACTGA
This sequence comes from Eleutherodactylus coqui, assembly GCF_035609145.1. Lineage (NCBI taxonomy): Eukaryota > Metazoa > Chordata > Amphibia > Anura > Eleutherodactylidae > Eleutherodactylus > Eleutherodactylus coqui. The sequence continues at coordinate 436,044,961 of NC_089837.1, read as the reverse complement.
TTGGACATTGCCAATGTATAGCTGCTTTCAAAATGTGCCTGTCAGATGTCATCAAATAAACTCATTAATGTGAAGGCTACAATAGGTGCTGTAAAGGGCTATAGGGGGTGTGGAGGTAGCAGTCACACCTGTTCCTGGTGCCAGATGAGTCCTAGAAGCCCTTCTAGCACATGGGATTGTGAGGTCACCTTTACTAATCTTGCATTGGGACTCAAGAGCTTCAAGTTATGCTTCTGATGTGGGAGCTATAAGACCCCATTTACACTGACAGATGATTGCTCAAAAGTCACTCAAACAACAGTTTAAGTGACAGTTTTGAGCAATCCTCTTTCCATAGTCTATAGTAGCTAAGTAGCTACTAAAGGGCTATGCAGGCGGAGTGGGACACTGCCACTATCACTCAGGCATTCTGCGAGCCCCGCACAGAAATAGGACATGCCGCGGTTTGTTTGCCGCGCAAGATTTCGCGCGGCCAAATCGCGGCCGTCTGCATAGGATTGCGTTTGTTAACGCAACCCTATGCAGGCTTTCAGTGGCGGAAGTCCCGCGGGATTTCCGCCTGTGTGCAGGCGTCCTAAGATATATATAGCCAGTGTAAGTCCAATCTGAAAAATGTGAATTTCCTAGAAAGCAATTCTAAATTTATTAACTTTTAACCAGTGGAGGTCACTACTAAAGTAAAGAAACTGATAATATATTACATCTTACCAGTCATAGCCAACGTCAAACGATGTTTCAATAACAGGTGCTATCAGTTTTGCTGCTGTCATAATATATTTTTCAGCCAATGCTTTCCTAACAATAGGAAGAATTTGATAGAGAGGAGTTTAAAAAATTGGACACAGAACCATACAGTTCGTCTTTTAGTTTCTGCAGGAATAAGACAAAAAAAGATGATCGGCCCATATGCCCGACTGCCTCTTTACTGTGAATGGAGGCAAGCAGCCGGAAGCGATCTCTGGTACACTCTGCCTCCATTCAGTGAATGATTATTGCCTCTGAAAGCACAGGAGAGATAATTGCTGAGACAATTGTCGGGTGCTTAGGTGTCCGACAACCACCCCTGCGTAAAAGCTGCACACGACAAACTGCACAAAACTTTTAATTAAACCCTATTGTAGAAATTTTGCTGGCCCCAAATCCATGCATTTAAATGAAAAAAAAATATTTTGCCCTCAAGGGTGTCCATAGCCATAGCCTTCGATGAACAAACTCCATTCAATACCCTGACATTCAAGTATGAGCGCAGTTAAACAAAATCTACTACTTCCTCATCAAGTTATGTCCACGCAAAACATTGTGGTAAAAGTTTGCTGACTGATATTTCCTCCATGTTAGGCACTGGGGAAGCTAAAGTATAATTTCAGTGCATGGATCCTACAAACAGCATCAAAAAATCTGAGTTTCCAAGAGCTCTGCGACTGGAAGCTGAACGCACTCAAATCTGAATCCTACTGTAAAAGCCCTAAACTAAGCCCTGGCTGCAGAAAAAAAAAAAAGAATACATCACCTAAGAAGCGCTGTCTGGCTCCGCTGCATCTTCTCACCGGTCCTCGGCTCTGGTCTTCAGCATCTCTTCTGGACAGGGATTGAAAAATGAATGGCTGTGATTGGTTCATGAGCATTGGCTCTGATTGGCTGAGCGTCATAGCACTTAGCCAATCAGTGGCAGCGCTTCCTGGAGGCAGGGATTTTTCAATCCCCGGCTAGAAGAGATGCTGAAGACCAGTGCCGGGGACGGTTGAGAAAATGCAGCGGAGCTGACAGCGCTTCTTAGGTGCTGTATTCTATTTTCTTTCCGCAGCTAGGGCTTATATTTCAAGCCCCCACCCCCCAAATCCTCGCATGTGGTGCAATAAAGTCATGCAACTTTGTAGTGCCACAAAATCGCGATATTGCCGCGAGAAAGCGCAGCGATTTTCTCATCGTGATATCGTGTCGCCTGTGTGAAGGAGGCCTAAAATATTCCCACTTTTTCACTAAAGGACTGCGTGCTACATGCTGGTAGGGTTATTGGGACTATTATTTAATTAGATCATTGACAATAAACCCAGTAAAATCTTGCTTGATTATGTCAAATATATTTGATCTATAAAAATTACTAGAATGTGTATGTATGGCGCTAATACATATGATGTGGCGCTGCTCATAGTTCCATACATACTGGACTGAGGTTCACTCTTTACATCAACACTGTATACAAAGTTAGTCTTAACTTTACTCCATTAGGCTGCCTTCACACAGGTGCTAAAATCGAGCAAAATTTTTTCATTTTTAGATGCACAAATATGAACCCCAATCTTTTAAATGGGGTCATACACATGAGTAACGTTTTCCTGTATGGCACCGTGATGCGTATACATAATGGAGGCATGTTCTATCTCCCTGCGTGGTCTTGCATCACAGCGCCCATTGTTTTCAATGGGGCTGGTGGCAGCATTGCCGGCCCCATTCAAAGCAATAGCAGAAACATTGCGATCCTCTGTAACAGCCACGGAGGAGGATTGCTTCTTCCCTGAAGTGATGCAAGGCTGTTTTGCCATGAAAACGCCTCACATCCCTGGGATGTGACGTTAGCCTTAGTGAGTATTTTTGGCTATGTAAGTGATTTACCAGTGGAGGAAATTAATAGCTCAACATTGTCTGGATGAGGCCCCCCTCCCCCCACTTGGACAATGCAAAAATAAGGTCAATCGACCTCTGCTCAGGGAAAATACTGTTTTCTAAAAAATTTTAAGCACTGTCCTCTCAGTATGGCATTAAAGTGAAGAAGATATTTAAGGAATGACAAGTTTGTTTACTTCTTTTTTCTGCAACTGGACTTTTCTACAGGATTTGATTGAACTATCCAATGGAAAAGTGAGAGGGAACTGGGGAAGAGGAGGGGGGGGGGGGGGGTATTCTTTACAGAGTTTGTGGTGCTCAAAAATGATAAAAATCTTAATAAAAATTATATTCTTAAAAAAAAAAAGGATGTGTATTAGAGATGAGTGAGTATACTCGCTAAGGCACTACTCGCTCGAGTAATGTGCCTTAGCCGAGTATCTCCCCGCTCGTCCATAAAGATTGGGGGCCGCCGCAGCTGACAGGTGAGTTGCGGCGGGGAGCGGGGCAGAGCGGGCGGGAGAGAGGGAGAGAGAGATCTCCCCTCCGTTCCTGCCCGCTCTCCCCCGCAGCTCCCCGCCCCGCGGCGGCACCCGAATCTTTCGGGACGAGCGGGGAGATACTCGGCTAAGGCACATTACTCGAGCGAGTAGTGCCTTAGCGAGTATACTTGCTCATCCCTAATGTGTATGTATATATAACTATTATAAGTAGCTCTCTATTATATACTACTCCACCAACATGTCAACTGAGAACCCTAAGCTTACATGATATAATGCAATCACTTACCTTTCACGCTCTAACTGATGGAGACTGTCATTTTTAATAGCTTCTATCAATAAATTAGTATGAGGGTCATCCTAAAAAAAATAAAAAAATAAATTTAACAACTAAACAAAAAGATATATATTTAGTAACCAAATAAGTTCAGAAACACATGTATACACAAAACATGTCCAAGCTAACCAATTTTGAGGAACTTACTGAAGTCAACGTTTCCTATATGCTCCTAAATCTAAACAAAGGGGGGATATCACAATCAACTTTTATCACCTATCTTTAGGATATGTGATAAGTCTGATTTGTGTGGGTCTCACCACTGAGACCCCCACCGGTCCCAAGAGCATGGATCCCATGAATCCATTTACCCTTCCTGCGGGCTTGCTGCACCAACCCCCAGGAACATGGAGATTGAATGGAGCAGTGGTCGCTCATGCGCAACATCCGCTCCACTCAATCTCCTCCTAACTAGAAGCAGTGGGTGCAGTGAGGAGGAGAGGAGGTCATGGGACCCAGTTTTGAGGATTAGTGATGAGACCACTACCAGTCAGACTTTTATCACCTACTAGTAGAAAGCTCATCCCAGGACGGACACTGCAATATATAATGCTCAGGAACCACTTGCTGCAGCATTGCAGCTCGCTGTTTTTCAGTTTTGTTCGCTCTTTGTTATCTCATTCTCTTTGCTTGTGCAATTCGGCGCTCACCTTCGCTATTATGTATTCGAAGACGTACCATGATTTCACAGGACTTAAAGTCCGGACGTTTTTGCCACTTTGTGAAACAGTCGTCGTGGAACCTCAGCAGGTGATTGATGAAAAAGTGAACATTTAACGATGTAGAATTCACACCTCTTGTGTGGATGTAGAAGAGGTGAGGCATGACGTTTGTAGTACAGAGTGGGCCACATAAAAGTAGCCCAGCACCACACGCTTATAAAAGTTGTCTAAAAGAAAACCTTTGTTGCCCATAGCAACTCATCACATCACAGATTTTGTTTAACCTCAGTATGAAAAATGATGGCATTATGAAAAATGAAATCTGCACCGTGATTGGTTGCTATGGGTAATAAAAGACAGATTTTCTTTTAAACAGCTTTCATAATAGTGTGCTGCTACTTTTCCATGACCTACCCTCTAGATGCTATGGTGATGATGAGCAAATGTGAAGCATAGCTGCCCCTGATTGGTCCCTGCGCTGAGCCAATCAGAGGCAGCACTCACTCACCCATTAATGAATTCATGAATGGGTAAGTGAGAGCTGCCTCTGATTGGTGAGGCTGTGACCAATCAGAGGCAGCTCATTCAGCAGGCGGGGATTTTAAATCCCCGGCTGCTGAATACTACTCAGAGCAGTTCAGGAGAACTGCCGGCCGGCCGCGGCTGAACTCCGTCTGCCGGGACCAGGTGAGTGTATTTTTTTTTTTGTTTTTACACATTTCTGGATGAATTTCCGGGAAAGCTTATATTTTTAAGCCCTTCCCGAAAATTCATTGTGAGATCGCCCGCAGTCCATTGCTTTCAATGGAGCTGTCTGTATTGCCGGCTCCATTGAATTCAATGCGCTGGACAGCGCTGAACTGCTCTGGCCCGTTTCTATTGAAACGCAGCTAGGAGCAGTTTTTTCGGGCGATTTTTAGGCCCCGGTCACGCGATTTGCGGATGCGCATCCGGCATGCGATCCGCAAATCGCGGGAAAAAACGGCCGTGTGACTAAGGCCTTATAGCGTTTTTGGGAGGCAAAATGCTAAAAATTAGCATTTTGCCTCAGTTTTTTAAGCTCTTTTTGCCGTGCAAGATAAAAAGCATATTTAACTTATTGTACGTGTCGTTACGGACACGACGATATGAAATATGTGGTTTTTTTTTTAATGCCAATATGACAAAAAGTCATTTTTATTTTTTGTACATTCCTTTTTTACACTATTTGTGTCCCTCTGGGGGACTTACACCATAGCACCAATGATCGCTATGATAAGGCATTGCAGGAATTCTCTCCCACAATGCCTTATGGCTTATTACAGCGATGATAGGCAATGGTAATACAGGACGCCTGTAGGTGGTGCCCTGTTACCATGGCAACCAGCCAGGCTCTCTGCGATGATATCGTGAGAGCCCGATAACATTACAGAGCGAGTGCGCTCCTTCTGTTAACCCTTCCCATGCCACGATCTACATAGATTATTATATCTTCGATGCACCCCCGCTGCTGTAGCAGGAGGCCGGCTATCAGTGACAGCTGCCGGATTGCGTGAAAACTCTTATAATGTTGCACTATCCACATGACGTAAGGGTACGTCCAGTTGCGGGAAGAACCCTTATGTTATATGGAGGGAACTAGTTAATGCAGCATTCCTGTGGCATTTGGCAGTAGTTGAGTAAATAAGAACTGCAATATTAAATTATGTTTCATGACGCAAAATAAAAGTAAACTACTACTTACACTGGGAGAAATATACTTGTCGTCATCATCAATTCCAAGTGGTGCTGATATTAATTTCTGAAAAGCCTTTTTCATTTTGTCTCGGTCTCCGACAGCAAAATAACAGAGGATTAAATTGAAACCAGCTTTCAGATTTGGAGATTCGCTCATGATGTGCTCAAAGGAGTTGATAGCGTCTGCGTACTGACCAGTCTTGACGAAAGTCACTCCAATATTCTGCATTATTTTGATTCTGTATGAAGCAAACAGTGTGACAGACATGTTATATGAGCACAGATTCACTATACCAATCATGTCAGATATTTGCTGGATTCAATACAGATTTTCCTTTGATCACATAATCTCTATTTCATAGGTTATGGCCATGTAATTTGCAGGTTGCCGTGCAGTTGTCATGGCAGCCAGGGGCTTCTGAAAGAGTGTGTATTAAGCCATGCCTGTGGCATGCCTTGATAGAATGCCTGTCAGATCGTGATATGATGTAATGCTATGACATTACATTATACTGCAGGAGCTATCAAAGCATCGCAAGTTCATGTTCCCTATGGGAACAAAAAAAAAAATCTGTAAAAGTAAGTTTAAAAAAGTTTTACTAATTATAAAAAAAAACAAAAAAAACGATAAAGTTTGGTAACTAGTAATCGTACGGGCTAATAGAATATAGTTATCTTATTTTTGTTGCAGTTTGTGTGCCGTAGAAACAAGACGCACTGAAAGATGGTGGAATTTTGTGTTTTTTTCCATTTCACTCCTCTTAAAAAATTTTTAACTGTTTTTCAGTACATTATATGTTACATTAAATAGTATAATTGAAAAATACAACATGTCCTGCTAAAATCAAGCCTTCATAAATCTAAGCAACTGGGTAAATAAAGGAGTTATGATTTTTTTTTTAAAAGGGGTAGAAAAAATTAAAAAGGGAAAAAAAAAGAGCTGCGTCCTTAAGGCCTCATGCCCACGGCCGTGACAGACTCCGCTAGTGGAATATCGAAGCGGAGTCCACCACGGTGCAGTTCAGCGCGTGATGCAGTCGGCGGGGGCGCGTATTCACACGATACTTCTGCCGTGCTACAGCGGAAGTATAGCATGATGGCTGTCTTCCATTGACTACAATTGAAGCCGGAAATGCGTATTCCCGCGGCAAATAGAGCATGCCGCATTTTCTTTCACGCTGCGGAATTCCACAGTGTGAACATTGAGGTACTAGGTTCCATAGAACCTAATAGCTGCGGGACAACGCCGCAAATTTCCGCCGCATAAAACGTGGCAGAAATCCGTCCGTGGGCATTAGCCCTATGGGTTTAAAGGTGTTGCCCCAGCAGCTTGAAGTTTTTTTTAGAAAGTGGTAAAAACAAAACAACAGTCTAAACTTACCACTTTCGTTCTCCCACACCACTCAGGTTTCCCTGGTCTCCTCTAACTCCTGGGTAGCGCATCATGTGCCATCAAGTGTGTGAACCCTGCAGCCAATGGCTGACATCAACGGTACCAGCAATGAGGCCAAGGATGCAGGGACTGGCCTGAGTGTTGACACACTTAGACAGCATGTGACTGCACTACCTGCAAGTAAGCAGTGAGATGGCAGGGGGAAGGGGAAGCAAAAGAGGCAAGTACAGGTTAATTTTTTAGCATTCTCTCAATTTTTAAAAAAAGCCACTAGACAACCCCTTTAATGTATAAAGCAATGAACGAGTATGAAGATTTAGTATAAAAAACATAAACATATATATTAAATCAATTATTGACCTCATCTCCTTGTGGGCTCCTGGGATTTGATCAAGAGCCATACGATAAAATTTGATTGCTTTGGAGTAGTTCTTCTGTTTCAGATATATGTTTGCCATGTTTACTTTTAATCGACCTGAAAGAAAAAGTACATTTTCTTTATGCGATCAGTTTTTCCATTTCAAAATCACTATAAGTACTGCAGTATGCTTTGTTTAATTGCATATACAACATTTACAACATATGGTCAGCCAATCTTCACGTGTAATAGTTCATCTCTTGTATATATACTCAGCTTTTCCTCTACCATCAGTTTCTTGGACTGCTGGTTTTGTGTGGCAGCCACCCAGAGGGTGCCCAACTGCGCTACTCAATTCTCTCCGACAGACAGTCAATCACAGAGAGAAAACTAACTTTTTTGTAACCATCTAATCATTCAAAGATATGCAAGATCCTTAAATGTGTATTTCCATCTCAGCCCATCAAGGCCAAGTTGAGGATATCACACTGCACATCACAGCCAGGATGGCTGTGAGCATGGAGGCAGCAGAATGGCTGCACTATGCCTTTTCCGTAACTCCCATAGAAGTGAATGGGAGTTATGTAAACACTGTAGCACAGTGAGGTATGCTGTTCCCATTACCCAGGATCTACAGAAATAACATAGCTCACTGTGCTACACCACTTCTGTAATTCTAATTCACTTTTATGGGAGTCAAGGAAACTAAGTCTGTTTCCCTAACTTCCAACCACCACATACAGCCAGGCCCGTAGTGGTCAGGCTCAGATCTCCTTACAGGTGCGGGTTCTGCATCTATTAGACTTTTATGGCATAAAAGTCCAGATTGGAGTACCCTTTTAACTTAAAAGTTTATAAGGTCGCAAGGTTTTAAATTTTGACTTAAATGCCCCAGCATTTCACAATAAATATATGGGGCACAATAGGCATCTCTGTCAGGGTTCATGCTACCCGTGGTTCAGACAGCATGAACCCAGTGATAGGTCGCCTTTTAGTAATTAACCAGTAATGTTGGGGGGTGTAGTCCTATGGTGCCATAGATATGGGCAGACAGAACTTGGCTTATGCATCTTGTCTGTGTTCCTATAAATCAGTGTGTCATGATGTACGCATTTATTAGCAAAAGCTGAGATGTGATGGCTCTGTTCTCTGCCACTAAAGCTGGCCGTATATGGTATAAGGGACTTCAGATGGACATTTGTTGAATGACTTATGGTTGGTCTGTGAAGGCTGTCATTCTGAAATATAATGCCAAAAAAGTTAAAATTTTCGAACTGTGATCTGTGACTTGTTCTGGCTTGCATTAATGGCAACTACAATACCCGACTAGGACTGAACAAAACAACTTTTCCATAAGTATTTGCCTTTGGTCAGTGTTTGTCATATTTGATTAGGCCACAAAAACACGCTAACAGTTGGCAGAAAATTGTCTAAATTTGCCTTTTCAGAAGCCCAAAATCTCGAGAGTATGTCTTTTGACAGCCGGTCTGCTTATTAACCCTTTCCAATCCACTGTCTGACCTCTGAAGACATTATGATTTAAGGCTGTACAGCTCCGATGTTGGAAGACATCCGTCGGGGTTCTCTTACTGTATATTGCCAGCCTCTCTGCTGTTGGAGCCTATCCAACGTGTCACCAATAGCGCCGTTGCATAATGGCAGAAAAAGAGTAAGCCCCCTAGGAAAACCAGGATACAAATTGGATTGGAAAAGGTTAAGACAAGTGCCAGTCTTAATAGATCAGCCTTCGTTTTGATATACTTTCGGGCATAGTTTTTAAGTCAGAAAGGATAGAAAAGAAGAGTCTTTACTCCAAACTTTCCTTTCCTTATATACTCCTGTCTCTGGCTCACAAAACTGCATCAAAAATTGCATGTGTAGATTCCATCCTTGTAGACTGAAACCACTTTCTTTACAAGTAGCTACCCAAATATAAAAACATAACTTGCCATAGCTTCTTATCAAGGCATATAAAAACACAATTCGCCATGGCTTTTTACCAATGCAAACAAGTATTTGCAAAAATCCAGGCATGTAAATGTAGAACTAGGTCAAAAACCGTCTAAATTTACTTCATCCTGTGACATACAAGTCATGTGCTCTCGGGCTTGGACGATAAACAAGCCCCTCAAATGCAAAACAAGCCCTACCCTGTAATAGGCACATTCCTGTGGCCAAAACACCTAACGAATCCAAGCCAAGCAAACACTGCTAACTCTGTCTTTTCCTGGCTTGAAGACCCGGTGTGCATCCTACAGCCCCCTCATTCATAGTCTGAAATGATGAAGAACGTCACTTTAATTAAAATGTACAGAATTAGAGCTGAAGATCATCACTTTACATTCTGATGATGTTCAGCATAAAGATAATTCAGCAAGTCTATCTACAGATCTATGGAAAATTACAGCTATGAAAGCAAAATGCTTTACAGTAAAAAGAACTTGGAAAGTTGAACACACAGTTTGTTCTACCAGCAGCACATTATAAAAGATGCTGATAATTTGTATACTGTATACAATTTTGTAGAAAATGTCAGAACTTTCTTCATTGAAATCTCTGTTCCTTCTGAGCTTAGGAGTCCACTGGGCGGTCCTCTGAGGGACTGACAGTCTTCTGTGTATACACCCTCACAAAGTAATAGCTGTCAGTCATTATGTGAGACCGTCAACTAGTCTCCTAAACTCAGACTGAGCGGACCTTTAAATGAATAAAAAACAAGTTATACCCACAAAACTAAATCTAAATCTGCTCAGCATCTTCTGCTCCAGAACATAATGTCCGCGGATTGGACAGACAACGGGTTTATTTTACTTCAGCTGCTCTAATTGTACAATTTCAAATTCTCAGCACAATATGACCAACTACCGTAGGTATCATCTTCATTCAACGGCACACCATGTACATACCTGCATGACTGAACATTTTATTCTTCACAATCACTTGGTAAGTGTTGAGCGCTTCTGCATACATCTCATTGGCTGAATACTGGGTTGCCAAGTTAAGCAGTACCTGTTAAACAAATCATAAATAAATAGGTGAATGACTTAAGGCCCATTTACATGCAAAGATAATCGTTCAATAGAGGTTTTGAGCGATTGTTTTGCATAAACTGATAATGGACACCAATGTCCATTAGCAGCTTATTACCTTCATTTGCATGTAAATGAGCCTCCAAGACCTGTATGCAGATGGTCTGTTTTCTGTATTCAGCTCCATTGTCCTTGCCTTGGAGATGCAAGCTGAATACAATGTAATCAGCGCTCCCCGTGCAGAATACAGCACCATGGACAGCAAACACAGCATATGGTCTGTTATCTTCTCACCAGCTGAACGATGGATTTTATGCTCACCTAAAAATCATTGTTCAGCCAAAGAGTGAAAGATGGGAGCATTTACACACAACGATTATCGCTCAAAAGCCATCGTTTGAGCAATAATTGTTGCGTGTAAACGGCCCTTAACCCTAAAGAGAAAAAAAATCCTTCATTAATAATTTTGTCCCATATGCTGTAAGAAGTTCCTCATCTACTCTGTCACAGTTGATTTGCAATTTCATGATGCATCAGGGCTATTTTACTTTTAGTTAATCAGATGATGGAAGTGCTGTAGAATCACTTACTGAGTATGTGAGATCCAGGTTAATATTCTCTGGTGATAGAATCTGTTCTCTTTGTCTGACCAGAACTCTCTCCTTCCGTCCTGCTTCCTTTGCTTTCTCAAGGGCCTATAGAATAGTATTAAATTAATTAGTACATTGTCTAACAGAAGGATAAAGTATATACCGTATACGAAAACTGGTGTATGAACTCCGTGTAAGCATACCACCCACCTGCTTTAAATCTCCATTACTGTTGGCGATACAACTTTCTTCTATTAGCTCATTAACCTTCTTCTCTAATTGTCTTATCTTTTCTTCAGGCCTATAGGGAAGAACCCAAGAATTGATAGTTAAAATCTAGATTACATTATGGTATGTTCACTTGGCGGAATACTACTGTGGAATTAACGCAGAATGTACAGCAATTCCACATCCCATTACTTTCAGTGGGAATCAGCACTGAAGTCTATACAGTGCAGAGATTGTGTGCAAGTGGATTTCAAAGTTGCATACAAAAGAAACAAGTGACATGTCCCTTCTTGATGCGGAGTCCACATGGATTTGACCACTGAAAGGGGCTAAATCTGTAAGTGGATCTGCAACCAAACATCTCCATAACTGCGGCAGAATCCAGGTTGAGAAATCCACGGCAGATTCGGTCTTGTGAACATACCATTAAGGTTTATTGATAAAGGCAAGCTTTGGTTAATAAATAAAATCCTTTATAGAATTCTGCAAACCCCGCAGCTATTACCATAGGTTGTACTGAACCTAATAGATCAATGTTTCCGCTGCGGAATTTTACCACGGGAATTCCGCAGCGTGAAAGAAACCGCGGCATGTAGCGGGAAAACGCGCAACTGGCTTTCATTGTAGTCAATAGAAGTCGTCCGTCACGCGATACCTCCACTATGAGCACAGTGGAAGTATTGCGTAATTACGCATCACCGCCCACTGCCGGTGCGTCATGCGCTGTACTGCGCATGCGCGCCGGCTCGCCAGACGGGACTCGCGTGGCGGAACTGGAGAGGTGAGTATGGGGTCTTTGGGAGGGCGCCGTGTTGGACTCCGCTGCGGTATTCCATTGCTGTACTGCAAATAAATCACATAATGCCCTTTTGTTTGGGAACAGGGGAACAAGTGAAGGATACTGTAGTAAGGGCCCTTTTACATGGACGCCATCGTCACCGCTAAGGTCGTCAGCACTCGTGCAGAACATTCAGACTAACAGACATTGCTGGCGTCTCGCTCAGCGCTTCGCGTTCTATGTGAAGCGGGGATTGTTGACAAGCAGCGAGAAGCCTGCGATCCAACGATTGCTTTTTTGCTGACTTTCAGTCAGCGATAAACAACCGCAAACAAATAGTGATTTTTTCTGCATTTACATTGAACGATTATCGCTCAAATTTGTTCGTTTGAATGAACCGTAAGCGATAATCGCTACATCTAAATGGGCCATTAGCTGCATTTAGTGTTCCAAAAGTCGCCAGATTACTCGAATTTAAACAATAATCGTTCCGTGTAAACACAGCCAACGACTGAATGTTGACTCGTTCACTAATCTTTCAGCTTGTACACCAATCATTCAGTCATTCTCATTCCCTTATACATTGAATGTGAACAACTGAACGATTTAGCGAGCGAAAGATTGATCTATCCGTATAAATAGGCTGCCTGTGCGAACGATAAACTGTTCTGTCTAAAAGCACCCGTAATGGCATTATCATTCAATCAAATCAGAATTGTGGAAATGTTCAGTGTTTTGTAAAAATACCTCAATACTGAAAGTATGCTATATGACCCCAGTCCGACACTACACACACATCTGCACTATTTTGTCTGGGATTTTATGCCGATTCTGAGCTGGAGGCTCCATTTGAGGCCTCCAATGTAGATGTGAATGTGGCTTTAATTAAAAAGATGTTAAAATAAAGAAAAAAAAAAAAAAAGAAGGACTCCACACATAATAAAAATTGCACACCACAGTATATTTTCACATTTCTATATGTGGCGATCTATCTAAAAGGCTTCACCATAGCTAAAAAAAGGTTGTTCTTTCCAATGTGATAATACAATGGCTCCCCCTAGTGTACACTGCACTTCCCTACACTTGAAGAAGGTGATCACTAGGTGCAAACACTGTCCTTAGAATTTTGGCTATGCAAGTGACTTGTGCAGAACTCATATGCTACAATGTGGCTGCTTGCTGTCCTTGGGATTACAGGAATGGCACATGAACCCAAAATACACTTGCGTGCAATCAAAAGATGCTGGAGTTAAATGTCAATATTAAAGGGAACCTCAATATCGTATAGAGAAAGTCCCGCAGCACTCCTTAGTAATGCACAGCACGTGCAGAGGTTCCATTGAGGAAAATAAAGACTCACCTAGTCGAAACGTCGCCATTTTTATGGAGCAATAAACCTCTTTTTTTGCTTATTACACCACTGATGCTGCCACTTTATTGCTGCTATTAAAGGGAACCTACCGTGTTTCCCTGAAAATAAGACAGTGTCTTATATTAATTTTTGTTCAAAAAGGTTTAACTTTTTTACATGTATAGCTGCCTGGACACTATTTAAATTAACTGTTAGCAGGGCTTAATTTTGGAGTAGGGCTTATATTTCAAGCATCCTCAAAATGCCTGAAAAATCATTTTGCATCCTCAAAAATTCTGGAAAATCATGCTATGTCTTATTTTCAGGGTATGTCTTTTTTCCAGGGAAACAGGGTATCAGCACCTTTGAGCACCCTAAACAATGTTATGGGACTCAAAGCTGAGGGAATGGGGATTCTCGGGAGCTGTGTCTCATATTCGCTGGGTTCCCTGTTCCAGAGTTGTTACCCTGAGAAGTCGACCCTGAGGATCTTATAGTGGCTTTCCAGACTCCCCATTCCATCACCTTTGAGCCCAATAACATTATTTATGGGGCTTAAAGGTGCTAACAGGTTCCCTTTAAAGCAGGTGTTGCCCATGATGTTTATACCAACAGTGATGCATGACATAGTCAGTGCCAGTCCATGGCTTTTCCAGCAATAGCCATGCATGCCACTATCACAGTGCATACAGTATTTACCACTAACAGCAGAGTCTGGCAGATAAGCACCTTGTAGACCCAAATACTAACTTTGCCCACTGGACCTATTGCTGAGACCTAGAGTGCCAGATTACTAGAAAATTTCCTTTGGCATGGAATTTTATCCTTGCCCCATATCAGGCTATCACGTTTCCCAGACCAACATGTGCTGGACTTTCACTGTATACTGTTTTCCCTTATTTCCCTTTAGTGTAGAGCACATTTGCAAGCATTGAGTTATTATCCATATCAGATGTTGCATTTTCTTTCATCCACAATCATTTCAGATTTAAAGGGGTTTTCCTACTAAATACATCAATCACCCATCCACAGGTGACCCCAGCAATCACAAAATGGCCAGTCCCGAGTCACTTTTATGAACGGAGGGGTAGTGCTCCCTTCAATTCTATCGAGATTGTGGAGAGCAGTGCTTGGCTATCTCAATCAGTCCCCTAGAAGTGAATGGAGCAGTGATCATGAATGCACACTACAGCTCCATTCACAAAGAGGACTTGGGGACTGCGGTTTTCATGATGACTGCGGTTTCCAGTAGTTGGACCCCCAGCAATCATGCATTTATTACCTATTCTGTGTGATGTATATAGTTGAATAAAACTCCTTTAAAAAGGGCTCTTCTGCATGACTATTATTGGGAAAAGAGCTGAAAGCATAAGCAGCTGCTCAGGTAATTCTATGAGGAGGTGACACTAGTTCCAGTTTTGTTTCCTTGTAAGATAGAATCAAGCCAGAAGGCTCACAATATAATGTGTATCCATCAATGTGAGGTAGAGATAGAAAGGCAAACAATAACTCACGTGTCTTCATTTTTGGCCTCCAGAGGTGGAGCAGGACCTCGAGACTGTCCCAGGGGATCAAAAGGAGAACCTGCATATAAAAGCAGAGCCGTTGCGTAAATAAGCTACTTGTCTACGTTTACCTCCCCTATTACTCACAGAATGCAAATGTACCTCGAAATGCTGCTTTAGTGAACCCAGCCGCACGAACCGCTGTCATTGGTCGAGCTGCTCCATCCTGCAAAACACAAAAACACACCAATAAGAGATAAAAGACAGTGTCCGTACCCAATGATCACCTTAGCAGATGTTATTTCTTGCAAGAACACAGAATAAGAAGATGGCTTGTAAGCAAATGTCATTATCACTATTGCTATGTTTTCTCCTTAGGGAGAGCAGGTAGACGGTAAGTGAGGAGACTCAAAAGGCCATTCATGCTCTTCTGGGTAATATGCAAATAAGGGAGATGGAATAATACCTCCACAGTGCCACCTATTGGAAGGCAGCATTCCTTCAAGCCAAAGTTAGACACCCTATACAAGCCTTGTAACAATGACTGGGAATTAAAAGCAAAGCCAGGCTCCATGTATAGACAGCTGCTCCAGGGTATTTGCCCTTCATCATGCTAAAAAGGCCTGTTTCAATGACTTAATTACAGCCAAAGTTGCCTTGTTTTACACTGCTTTTATACTGATGCCTAAATAAGCAGATACATGAGTAACTTTTGTTGAGGTTACCGCTCTGCCATTATCAATCAGAGAACATACAGTATTTGCTCTCTGAATGTTACATATGTAGGGTTTGTTTTTTATAGAAAAGGAGCAAGAAATTACTAATCTAATTACTCTACGCCATTTAACCTCGCAGATTCTGTGGTCATTGGCAACTGTGGCATCAAAGTGTTTTTACAGGAAAACTCATATCCATTTCACACTCTATCTATTAAAGTACCACATCGTTTTTTTTTTTCTTTGAAGCATGAACAAAATTCTATGCCAGTTAAACCAGGAATAACCAGGACAATACTCACAAAAGGCAGGTGGGCAGGAGGGTCTAGGCCTCCCAGACCTTCAAGACTATTATATAGCTACACTAGTCTCCCACTTGGCTCCTGGGTGGAGATCTAAAAACCAGGAGCACTTGGTCGACATTTTTCAGGGCTGGTCAATATACGCTTCCATCTAAGAAGTTCCCCCCTTCCCTCCCTCCTCACGAGCTCTCTGTCTCTATCCTCCAGTCTGGCGTTTGCAATGGGAGGGGGCGGGGGTGAAGCTAAGCTCCACCCTGTCCCCCCCACTCCCACTTCTGGCTATGAACAAGGGGCGGGGAGGGGGTGGGAGCTTAGCTCTGCCCCTGTCCCACGCCCTCCCATTGCACACTGCTCGGAGGGGAGAAGAGAGGCTGAGAGCCAGTGAGGGGGAGGGAAAGAGGAGCGGGATTGCGTAGATGGAAGCGTATATCGGCCCGGGCGTGAAAACCTGACCAATATACGCTCCTGTAAATAAGCCCTTGCACAGGTTCCAAGACGCCATTCCATATCTAAATATTTCCAGTTGGAAATCATCAGGCTTCCTCACGCTCGCACACTTCTCGTATGATATAATCAGAAGGCTCATTCTGCATCATTGCCTTGTATACAATACCTGAACAGCCCCTGTCATAGGTCTTCCCATGGAAGAAGAAAGGTTCACTCTAGGCTGCAAAAAGAAAAATATTAAATTCCGATATTTGCGTAGAATATTTTAGAAGAAAAGCCGTATCCTGAGCTCATAAAGGAATACTCCATCTTTGCAAAATTGTTTAGAATTCTTCAGTTGCTACTTAAAGGTTGTGGACAACTTTTGGAGGCAAAACTATTTTTTTTACACTTAAATGAATGTGTTTTGGGCTGACAATCATTTTTCAATGGGGTTTAATTAACAATTTTGCACAGTTTGTTTTCTGCAGCCTCTACTTATCATTGTGTATTCTAACGGACCTCTTACATGGAACGACTATTGTTCCAACAAAAACTGTTGGTTGGTGTGAATTTGAACGGTAATTGTTAGTGTTAGCACGGCCAATGATTGAACAATGAACCATGATTTGTTCGTTTATCGTTTACTTTATTGAGGCATACAATTCTTCATTCGCTCGTTACGTGTGAACAACTGCCATTTACAAACAGGAAGCTGAAGATGCTTTCACACGGAACAATCATGATTTACGAAAAAAACGCTGGATCTTTTGAATGTGAATGCTAATCGTACAGTGTTAATACAGACAACGATCGAATGATAAACGCTATTCATTCGCTTATTGTTAATTGCATGCAAGAGTGAAAATTGTTAGCTCGTTCACTAATCGTTCGGCTTAAATACCAATCTTCAGTCGTTCTCATTCACTGGTACAGTAAACTGAATGACAACAATCCTGTAAAAAAATTAATGATTTTTCTGTGTGTTTAAATTGAAAGCCCAAGCAAACTGTGACAGCAGACAGCATTTGCTCATTCGTTTAGGCAAATGATTTCTCACTCTGTAAAAAAAAAAAAAAAAAAGCACCATAAGGGCCTATTCACACGAGCGTATATAGGCCGCCGTTTTCACGGTCGGCCAATATGCGATACCATCTGATGCATTGGATTCCAATGCATCACATCAGACAGGCATCTTCCCACAGCGTAAAAGTGCCTGGCCGACCAATAAAGCGTTGGGCACTTTTAGGCCGGGCAGCAAAGATAGTTACAGAACTATCTTTCTGCTCAGAATACGTTGGCAGCTGCACAGACTGCTACGGGAGCTAGTGACAGTGGCTGGAGAAGGGAGATGGAAGGGAGTTTAGTGACTGCTACACTCCCTCCCCCTTCTCTCCTCCCCTTCCCTTGCTGGGGGCGGGAGCTTAGCTACGCCACCACTCCCTCCCATTGCAAACAGCCGAGGGGAGTAGAGAGGAGGTGAGACGGCGAGGGGGAGGGAAGGGGGAAGACAGCCTAGTCTCTCCCTGCCCACTGGCACTGTGGCCTCGGCACATATGCGCTGAGCTCTTGCCGTCTGAACTGGCACACAAACGTTAGATTTGTGCTCCTGTTCACGCATTTTTACGGTGTTGGCAGGCGCACGTAAAAACACCTACGGCCGCCCCTAACCCCTCACCAATGTTCCCAGTCCTGGGCAACCCCTCGTTCCCCCGGGGAGCGAAAAAAAAGTATTTCGCAGCTGGGCACAAGAAGGTAGATACAGAGCAACCCACTTCTTACACGAAGGCCACTGGCTTACCGCGGCCCAACTGACAGAGGCACAAGACCTTCTTCCCATCCCGTTCTGGCAAACGGTGGAACTGAGACACTCCCTCAGCACACTCCCACACCCGAGTTCCTTCACGCGCCCAAAAACCTTATTCGAGGCAATATGCAGTACCGAGGGCCCGCACAGACATACACTATCCCTAGCATATGACATCCTCAACACACAGATAGAACCTGAACCACCTAATTATGTACAGAAGTGGGAAGAGGATCTCTCAATAACCCTCTCCCAAACAGAAAGAGAAAAAATCTTCACGCTGACACACATATCCAGTAAGACACAGGAAACCGGATACAAAGTACCATCCCGTTGGTACAGGATACCGGCGCAGCTAAACAAAATGTTTCCGTCAGTCTTCCCCCAGTGTTGGAGATGCAACGCCGCCCGAGGGACCCTCCTTCATATCTTTTGGGACTGTCCAGTGCTGGCGGGCTTCTGGGAGAGGGTGCAGCAGATCTCCTCGAAATTTACCCAATATCCAATTCCCAAAACACCGGCCTTTTTTCTTCTGCACCATAACGAGATCCCACTCGTAGTGTACAAACATTCGGTAGTTCGCCACCTAGTCAATGCAGCTCGTTCCTGTATACCCAAACTCTGGCGCCAGACAACCCCACTGTCGATTTCTCAGTGGCTCAACCTGATACAGGGGATAAAGGAGATGGAGAACCTCACAGCAACGCTCAAAGGCACTCAAGAAAAGTTCACAAAGACCTGGTATCACTGGCTGGAGTTCCAGAACTCACCGGAATACCGGAGGCTGCTGGACCCCGGACACCAAAGGTCATAAACCTTTCCTCCCTTACGTCCCCCCCCCCCCACCACTCCCACACCCCTCCAGACCACCCCCCTCACAAAACCCAATAACTTCCCTTCTGTTTCTAGTCCTAGGTCTTAGTTTTCCTTAGGATGTTTCCATGTCGGGTTAGAAGAGTTACTAACCCAACTTATACAAACTTAGTATTGGTTGGCTTTAAGTAACGGTCCTTAAGACAAAGTTGCTATAATAGATGTATGACGATATTGCACAAGGAACGGATCAGCTTAATGCTCAAGCAGAGCGAGACGTACTGACACATATCAAAGTTTAATAGATGTTCAGAGTTGTTATTGCACTTCAAGTATCTGTAACAAAGTTACCGAACAACCATCACATTATCTGTATTAAAAATGAAAAATTGAAAATAAAGAATTAAAAAAAAACAAAAAAAAAACACCTACGCCCATGTGAGGAAGCCCGAAGGGTACTTTTAGATGAGTCAATTTATCGTTTGAACAAGTGAATGATGTCCGAGTTAACTCATTTACTCATGCAGCCTCTTTACACAGGCAGATACATTGTTGGATCGCTCAAACGAAAAATTGTTCATAATTATTCAATCTTTCACATTCGTTGTATAAGTGAATGAGAATAACTGAACTATCGCTGTTTAAACTGAAGGACAAGTGAACGAGCCAACCATTTTTATGCCTGCATAAAATAAACGATCAGCGAAAAGCGAACAATTACCGTTCGGTCGTTAGCACCTTCAGACTGAACAATTATCATTCACTTTCGCTCTTTTGAATGATTTTTTGAACAATATCATTCCATGTAGAAGTACAGCGATCCCTCGCTACATCGCGGTTCAATGATTGTGGCTTCAGTGCATCAAGGGTTTTAAATAGACCATATATAATTGTTTTGGCAGAGTTTTTCGCTATATCGCGGGATTTTGCGGTACATACAGGAAATGCAGTACGCCACTGGCGCTTGCCAACGCGAGATTGTACACGGCACAGTATTGTCTGATGAAATGTCTTCTGTATCCTGGGCGCTGATTGACTCACTGATCGCAGCATCGGTCTGTTTGTTCACATTTGCGATTGTTTGGTAGTTCACCCGGCAGATTGATTTGTGTAAATATAGTGCCGCTACTTCACTGATTTTCACGTATCGTGGGAAAACGTAACCCCGACAATAGACGAGGGATCACTGTACCCCAAGTTTCAATAAGAGATCTGTCAGTGAGTCCGAACTGATGGCTTGGTTTACAGCCCGCATGTTACGTTCTTATAAGCTAATTTATGACCAAAGCAAATATAAAAACTTGTCTGTAGTCATAAATTAGCTGATAAGCATATGCAGCAGAGGAGAGAGCAGAGGGAAACTAAGCTGTAAGTCCAGCACCCTGACAGATCTCCTGCTGAGCCTTAGAATGCTTTTACCTAATAGTGATCTGCATCACTATTAGGTAGAAGCATTAGGTAAAAGCTGCAGAAGACTAACAATGCAACATTTTTAATTAAACCCCATTGCAAAAATGATTGTGAGCCCAAAATATATGCATTTAAGTGAAAAAAATACCCACAAAAAGGTGTCCATACCTTTTAACATTACCAAAGGAGACAATTCTTATGGTCATATATCTAGAATACACAAGCACCTAAATGTCAATACTGCATTTGGTTTGTATTTTTTTCATTTTCCTCCTAAACCTAAAGGTGGTGTCCACTTTTGTAAACGCATTTACATTAAAAATTCTAAATTCTGATTTAATAGAGGTGGGGGAGGTTTTTCTTTTCAAGATGCTTTTGACTTTTGATTTTTTGACTCGATGACCTGTCTTGCATTGCATGGACAACCGGTTAACTTGGGAGGACACCGTGTAATGCTTAATTTCCACTGTGGTGGCCCTGCAGGGGAACTGAGCACTTACTCCCTTGTCTCTCCACAGATTTACCAATGATCACTGGGGGGCCAAGTAGAATGACACTTTGTGATCCGCTTATTGTCAAAGGACCTTTATAACCTAAAAGGATTGTCAAAAGCAGAGAACTGTGCCTATACAGCCCCTTCACACAGCTGACTAGCGTGGGTGCTGGGTGTTGGAGCTCCAACAAGCTGATATTTAGGGCTTTTTCTATAAGATGGACCTCATGAAGTCCTGGATAATCCTTTAAACTCATTCTGTTCCATTTTACATGTGATTTATTGCAGTGCTTTACATATGGCCGGCTGAAAAGCTAGAATCATATAAGGCATTGTCTACTAGTGTTTAATACAATACAGTGTGTGCAGCATCTCTAGACGGGGTTACAGGACAATAAAAACTAAATTACTTACACCAAATCCTGTTCCCAGAGGGCGTGCTGCAGCGGTTCCTGGTACTCGAGCTGTAATCTTTGAATCAAATAAATGGTAATGTAAGCAAAGCCTCAAACATCACAGAGATGAAACAAATGTCTCCTAGTCAATGTCAGAGACTGCTAGACCATCATAAGAAACCCTTGCTGGAAGTTGTTTCTGTCAAAGGGAGAAATATCAAGTATACAAGTAATTATTAGGACATTCTAGTACCAGTGTTTCTGGTGGCCCAATGCTCTGCTCTGATACATGCGGGTCCCACACACGACTCTGCTACATTGCTTTCGCATATGGGCTGCATGTAGTTTACGAACTTCAGCTGGTCGCTTATAGCTTTTACTTATCTGCTGCACGAGATGTACAAACTTCATCTGGTGACTGAGGTGAAATCGTGGCTTGTCGCTGTGTCATGTAAGCTGCATTAGCTTCACGGCGGAGTTGAACCCTCTGTGGTGACATGTTTGCACAACAACGACGGCTTGTTACAACACTGATCAACGGTTGACGATTAGATGAAGGCTGGACTGGTGTTGGCGCATTAGCACCTGAGAGGACATGAGATCATGTTCAGGAGATGTGAAGATCGCGGTGAAGAACTATGCTTCAATGTTGTTGGTCGATATGCGCCGCCAGCTATGTATGTGGACATTTGTGAGGTGTCATTTATTGTAATCTCCACACAGGTGTGCAGATGTCTAACAAATTAATAATTACCTGAAAGCGCTGCAGAATAAGTTGGCGCTATACAAATAACAAGATTTAACTACAAACTGCCAAACCGACTACTACTGTATCCAAAGCGACTGAGGCCGCAGGGGTTTGTGGGGGGATGTAGTCCGCCTATAATGCCTCATTCAGTACACAAGGATAAAGGACCTGTGATTACACTACTGTCATGTGATCAGGGGGCCGAGCTAAGAGCCGGTAACTGACATTCACAGGTGCTGTCAGGCTCTGCATTTAACTCTCACGTCACACACGGAAAGGCAGAAAGGCAGACAAGTGGTCGTTAGCACTTTGATACTTTGTCAAACAAAAAAAAAAAAATCAAGCATCTAGATGGAGTTGTCATTTTACTGTCATTTTCCCACCTGAGGACCTAAAAGTGGTTCCCCCCTTTGGCCTATAAAAAGGTTCTCAAAGTCTACATCGTTACACCTCTGTGACTGTTGGAACCATTTCCAGGCACTCGCTGAAGGATATTTGGTCTTGCGGCGCCCATTACTTGTACTGCCTTTGACACCTACGCATGGTCGCCTCTCATTACAGTGGTGTCGAACAATTAAACTGGACTGCGACGGAATGGAAAAATACAGGTTTAGTTTGGGCGCTGATGACAGCCGTGTTTGTGTCTGGAGACTGAGGGGTGAGCGCCTCAATCCTGCCTGTGAAGGATTTCTGGTGTGATTGTATAGGGAAGGGGCCATCGCATACAACAGTCGGTCACCCGTAAGAATTGTCCTTCGTATCACAACAGCTCAGCGATATGTTGAGGACATCCTGCAGCCACACGTGTTCCTCACATGGGATCCAACAGGCATTTTCCAGCAGGATAATGCTCAGCCGCACACACAAGGGTGTCACAGGAACCTCCATAACATTGTCACACTTCTGTGGTCTGCCCAACCATCAGATTTATCATCAATGGAACATCTACGGGACCATCTGGGATGCCAACTTTGTGCAAACCTCTAGTTTGTCAATCTACAGGCTCAATTACCGCAAATGTGGACCAATACACCAAGATACCATTTATAACCTGTATGCCTCCATACCCGCCCGTATCACATCTTGCATCCAAGCTAGAGGCGGTACAACAGGGAACTAGAGCCAACATGCGCCACCGTATCACATCTTGTATCCAAGGTGGAGGCGGTACAACAGGGTACTAGAGCCTCCATGTCCGCCTGTATCACATCTTGTATCCAAGCTGGAGACGGTACAACAGGGTTTTAGAGACTCCAGGCCCACCAGTATCACATCTTGTATCTAAGCTAGAGGCGGTACAACAGTGTAGTAGAGCCTCCATGCTCACCTGTATCACATCTTGTATCTAAGCTAGAGGCGATACAACAGGGTAGTAGAGCCTCCATGCCCGCCCATATCACATCTTTTATCCAAACTGGAGGCGGTACAACAAGGTACTAGAGCCTCCATGCCCACCGTATCACATCTTTTATCCAAACTGGAGGCGATACAACAGGGTACTAGAGCCTTCCTTTAAATATTCAGTTTTCCACAATAAATTATTCTGTATCTCTGATATTGTAATCACTTATATCAGACTTACAATCATACATAGAAAGTTTCATTTGATTCCAACAACTCTTTCTGTTGCTTGATATTTTTGACAATGAGTGTATTCTTTGCTTTGATAAACAGATAGCTAATTTGTGTTTTATGGTTACATTTCATCACTTTTTCATTTATACACTGTTTGAGCGATGATCAAATATTGATATTTCCAAATAAGCTAAAATGTTGACGCTTGGATAACCAAAGAAAGCGCATAACATACGACCTACCGGAGGTCTCCGACCATGGCTAGTCTTGACAGCCTGCTGAAAAGCTGTATCGTTGTCTAAATCCTTGAAAGGCAGGGAAAAAAAAGAAAGAAATTACTTTCCTGAAGAGAAAAGAGAAACATGGAAATTTTTTTGGCTTTGACATTTTCTGCTACAGCTTCCTGGCTTTATTTACTTTATCATGAGCTTTTATATGGCTGCCCTCTTAATCAGCTTGTTTGTCAAGATGTAATCATTAATTCAAGCCTTCTCCAGAAATATTTAAAGGGTAACTGCACTTTTAATAAACTTCTGACAGGTCATACTGACACGTGTATTGTAGCCCATGGAAATAAAGAAACCCTATGGCTGCCTGTCCATGGGCGTTGCGGTATCCTGTGACAGATCTCCGCCCCCGCGGAGCAGGAGCCAGCAGACGGATCTCCGCTGTCAGCCTATCTGACAGATAGGCTGACCATGAAGAATAACGTCAATTCGTAGCATGCTGCGATTTGCCGCCCCTGAGCGGAGAATCGCTATGATTCTCCGCTCATGGACAAGGGGCTGCGCTTTCCATAGCAACGCTATTAAAAGCGTGCACTGCATTCCCCGCGGCCAGATTATCGCCACGGGGAATGCAATGCAAAATCGCCCGTGGACAGGCAGCCTTACAGACAATATATGGAGTCTAACCTCTGTGTCATAGGTGGGGTTGTAATCATTGTAACCAGAATATAAATCCTCTTCATCCTCAGTCGCCAGATGAACGTGACGCATTTTGAGTGCAGCAATTGGGGTTATATAAGCTGGAAAACTGTAAAACAATAAAGACCGGAAATGTAAAATGCATGTTTGAAATAACGAAAAAAACACTTCGAAAAATTTGTTAACCATGACTGCTAATGACTGGGGCTGAAAAAGCCCACCGTGGTTTAAGGCCTTATTAACAGAGCAGGTTTTAGAGTAAGATGTCAGGAGCAGATCCTAAACGGAGGAAAGTATAAAGGACAGATGTAACCCTTTCCAATCCAATTTTGGATTCAGAGTTTCCTAAAAGGCTTTCTCTTTTTGCTGTTATACAACGATGCCATCTCTTGGCTAAAGCCAGTGTGTGCGCACCAGAAAGGCTCTGACAGCGGAGTGGCTGGCAATAGACGGTAAGAATACCCTGTCGGACGTCTTCTGAGATTGGAGCTGTACAAGCTTCAATCAGAATGTAGGAAGATGTCAGACAGTGGATTGGAAAGGGTTAAGAGGGTTTTTCAGGCAGCGCCTGCTGTGACAGCCGGGATACAAATGGAAACTACTGCTCTGACCCTGTATAGTAGCTGGTGCTTATAATTGCAGGCGCAGCTCCTATTGATTACAATGAGAGCTGCGCCTGCAATTACAAATGCCGGCCATTACACCCCTTTAAAGAACGCTTTCTGGGACTTGCATTTTTTTTTTACAGACCTAAAATAAGTTTACTGTGCATGTAACTGCTCAGCCAATCACCAGCCTTTTGGTCTGGAAAACAAATCACAGCATGCTCCATTTTGCTGCGGGTCCCGCACGGACAGCTTCCATTGAAGTCAGTGGAAGCCATCCGATCCATGGCTGCAAACGGGCTGCAGATCCCATGGGAAAGCAAAAGATTTTTTTTTAAAAAAAAGAAGAAAAGCCACTGCGCATGTGCGGTGGTGCGCCCGCCCACATCCGCAGTGGAAAAGATGAAAGACCCGCACAGCCATGCAGAGGACCCGGACGGGTAAGTAATGTCCTCTTGCTGTGGGCTCCAGACCGCAAAATCCGACAGGCCCGTGGACATGAGGCCTTATACTGAATCTTCCCCCCATAAAACTATATACAATGTGCTCAGCTCCTCCTGCTCTATAACATCATGCCTGCAGATTGGACAGCATATTCAAGCTGAAAGGCTCCCTTTAAATGGCCACTCTGTTGAAAACATATTTTTTCTTCCCTGCCCCCCCCCCCCCCATGACTGCCTGTCTCACTCTGGAGGTCTCTTCTGTGCATTGCAGCCACTTACATACAGTGTAGAATCCTGTCTGATACTTATTATGTACCATCTTGATGGTGACATTTTTTTTTACTTTCACTTTTACATCTATCCAATGATGCACTAACACAAAATTTTCTGAGGCTGTACCAGTTTTGCCTGCTTGGTGGAAGAGTTTAATGATTATTACCTTCTATACACACCTAAATAAGCTACAGACCATAAGTATATAGTCAGGAGGGTAAGCTGTGATCTCCTCTATTATAACTGTATGACACAAGCTATGTGATCAGCATCAGTGACAAGAGTGCTTGCGTCCCACTCTAGGAAGTATCGGTGGTAGGTATTAATTTAATTTTTGTTAGCCATCTAGTTGTTCACGACCCTCGGCGACTCTAAAGGTGAGCTCCCTCCATGTTTTTTGGTTTTGCACTGCTTCTTGCAGTTGTGTGATATCCATGCCAGTATCAGCTTTGACAGTATCAGCCATCGTGATCTTTGGCGGTCCGGTCTTCTTTTGCCACTGATCTGTCTAAGCATTATAGATTTTTCTAGCGATTCTGCTCACATTACATAGCCAAAATACGTGAGCCTGAGCCAGTTGGTATTATTGTATCTTGACGCCACCGGAAGCTAGGGGTTTGACAGGAGGAATGCCCCTCTCACACCCCTAGCTTACGATTGGCTCAAGAGGTGAAGGTCCTGGAAGGAGCTAAACTGCATTACTGTGGAAAGCGCTGTAGTAAGTGAGTGAGCAGGTGTCCGGGTGTGTTAGCTGGTCCTCTGCTCCAGCACTGTTACCGCAGCTCACCGCCTCTCCCTGGCCCCGCCGCTGTGGCCTCTTAGCTGTCCTCCTCCATCTGCTGTCTGTGGGCGGTGCCTATAACTCTGAGTTCCCCGCGGCTGTTGGCTCCCTGCTCTCCTAATACACTGTGCGGGGGACGCATCTCAGAAAGTGCAGCGCGCCGCTGTTATGCTGCTGTGGATGAACTGCGTCTCTCAGTTAGTGGAACCCCGACGCTGTGCTCTCCCTGAAGCCGACCACAATGTAAAACACACCTGGGGGATTGAGAGGGGGGGGGGGGGGGGAGTGGCTTTAGCGGTGCCGCCGGCAAAGCAGCTTCACGGCACTATGGCCTCTCTCATGCCGACCCCACTCTGCGCTTCAACACAGAGTGGGGTGTCGCCTTCTCGGCCCCCGGAGGGGAAGAGGCTTTCAGCAGGAGCGGGGGCCGGGAAGGAACGGAAGTGCAGGCCGGCCTGGATTGCAGCTGCAGCATTACCTTGCTGGGCTGCCAGCCAATCACGTACAGGGGGCTTCACCCCCCTGTCAATCTTGACTCCACCATGACTTCCTGGTGGCGTCAAGATACAATAATACCGAGGCGGTCACCTTGCCCTCCAGTGATATATCAGGTCTTATACGATTCAGGATTTCTACATTTGTTACTCTTGCCATCCAGGGTATACGTAGCAGCTTTTGCAAGCACCACAGTATCACACAAACTGAAAATGTGATTAGAAAATGAATATGTAACCTCAAGAAGCTGGTCAGAATTGAGATCACATGACCATGGGAAAGGAATAACCCACTTTTATATACTAGAGGGATAGCTACACAATGAATGAATAAAAACCACCCAAGTGCCCCTGGATCATACTGACCTATGCATCGTCAGGTACGGGCTTTCATTCAGCCAATACAATTTATTTTATGCATCTGATGCCATTTTGCTACTTTATCAATATATGCAGATCTTGAGGAGCGCCTTTATACTATTATGTAATTAGATAATGAGCTTTAAAATTTTGTTCTTATCCTTTCAGTTTTTTTTTCTTATACTGATGATTTAAGAAAACGTAACCTGAGCGCCATTTTATTGATAATAGATGTAAACATGAACAAGATCTTGTTTTTTAGGTCATATATGCATTTATTTATATACTAATTTAGGCCCCCTGCATACGGCAGAGCTGGATTCCGCATGCGGGAGCGTGTAGCAGAATCTGACCCTGACAGCTGGGGCGTCTGCACATACCTGTTATTTCTGTTCTTCATCTGTGCTGCGGATGGACCCGGTGGCTCGCTGTCGGACATGTGCAGTACAGTTTTTTTTTTCTTCACTTTTTTTCCCTGCTCCGTCATTAGGCGATGACGCAGAATGTGCAACCTGTCCACAATGTTAATTGCGGACAGGACATGGGTCTGACACCTTTCGTTGACTTCAACGAAAGCCGTCCACTCAGAATTCACACAAAAATGAAGCATGCTGCGACTTCTCCTCTGCGAGCGGAAATCGCAATTGGTTCCCGGTCGTTTGCGGGAAGAATCGATTTCTCATAGCATGCTATGGACAGTATTAGGTGCGGACGACTGCCATGGATTCCGCAGCAAAAATATGCCCGTGTGTTTGTTTATATATATATATATATATATATATACACACACACCAATTTGTTTTTTCCCAACTTAATTTCAGTGAAGTTCTCCATGTTTTTGCATCAGTTTTCTCAAATATTGTTTGCACGCCAACCTCTTTATCATGTGTATGGCCGACAATAAGTCCAATGGATTTGCAGTTTGTGCGCAGCAAGAGCCGTGGACAACTGCTGCAAAAGCAAATAAAGTCTTGCGGTGCATTAAAAGAGGTATAGGGGCGAAGGACGAGAACATTATCCTTCCATTATATAAGGCACTTGTCAGGCCTCACATGGAATACTGCACACAGTTCTGGTCACCGATGCTCAGGAAAGATGTTACAGTGCTTGAACGGGTTCAAAGAAGGGCAACTAAACTATCCAAATTGGGATTATTTACCCTGGAAAAAAGACAGTTAAAGGGGTTGTCCCGCGAAAGCAAGTGGGTCTATACACTTCTGTATGGCCATATTAATGCACTTTGTAATGTACATTGTGCATTAATTATGAGCCATACAGAAGTTTTTCACTTACCTGTTCCGTTGCTAGCGTCCCCGTCTCCATGGTGCCGTCTAATTTTCAGCGTCTAATCGCCGGATTAGACGCGCTTGCGCAGTCCGGTCTTCTTCTTTTCTGAATGGGGCCGCTCGTGCCGGAGAGCGGCTTCTCGTAGCTCCGCCCCGTCACGTGCCGATTCCAGCCAATCAGGAGGCTGGAATCAGCAATGGACCGCACAGAAGCCCTGCGGTCCACCGAGGGTGAAGATCCCGGCGGCCATCTTCACCAGGTAAGTAAGAAGTCACCGGAGCGCGGGGATTCAGGTAAGCACTATCCGGTTTTCTTTTTTAACCCCTGCATCGGGTTTGTCTCGCGCCGAACGGGGGGCTATTGAAAAAAAAAAAAACCTGTTTCGGCGCGGGACAACCCCTTTAAGGGGCGACCAAATAACCATGTATAAATACATTAGGGGACAATACAAGGATCTCTCCCATAATCTGTTTACACCCAGGACTGAGATGGTAACGAGAGGCAATCCGCTACGTCTAGAAGAAAGCAGGTTTCATCACCAACACAGAAGGGGTTCTTTACTGTAAGAGCAGTGAGACTGTGGAACTCTCTACCTGAGGATGTGGTGATGGCAAAATTGATAGTGGGGATTAGATGTCTTTCTAGAGCGCTATGCTATTACAGGATATAGACCTTAAAAACCAAGGGTTGTTGATTCAGGGATCTTCCGACTGCCATACATTGAGTCAGGTAGGAACTTTTCAAATGCTGATCCAGGGATTATTCTGACTGCCACTATGGAGTTAGGAAGGATTTTTCCCCCCAAAATGGGGTAAATTAGCTTTTGTCTCATTGGGTTTTTTTTTGCCTTCCTCTGGATCAACGGTGTGTGTGTGTGTGTGTGTGGGGGGGGGGGGGGGGGTATAGGCTCAACTGGATGGACAGTTGTCTTTTTTCAGCCTAACATACCATGTATTCCTACACCCATCCTTTATTCTCAAGCACAGAACATTATAGTAGAGCAGGTTGAAAAATAAGACAAGAAAAGAAAGCCAACTATATTATGGCCCCGCTGGCTAAAGGGAGCATCCTCTGCCTCTAGAGGAAAGAAGGTTTCTACACATCATAGAAGGAGGTTCTTAAGGCTGGCTGTCCACAGGCTCGAGTCCATAGCGTGATCCACGGCGATAAATCGCATGCGGATCATACTTGAAACATTTTCCATAGGATAACTATGGAAAGCGCAGCCCGATGTAAATCCATTGTGATTTTCCGCTTGCGTCTAAAAATCGCGGAATGCCGCGATTTTAAGTGATGAACCTATTAGAATGATAAGTTCATCGTGTAAAATTGCGGTGACTTTAAATAATCTCCCGCGGCAGAAATCCACTCGCAAGTATCCGACCCGCCTGTGGACAGGCGTCCTTACTGTAAGAGCAGTGAGACTATGGAACTCTCTGTCTGAAATGTGGTGATGGTGAACGCACTAAAGGAGTATAAGAGGGTCTGCACAGCTGTCTTGCGCGTAAGGCCTCATGTCCACTCGAAAAATACAATCCGCGCAGAATCTGCCGTGGATTTCCGCAGTGGATTCCGCGTAGATTTGCTTTAAATGGTATTTTTTTTGCACGCAGATATCCGCACACATTGCTTATCAATGTGATAGCAATGTTGCCGATCCGCGCGGAATCCACCGCAGAAGTGAGCATGCCGCGGTTTTTCTCCCGCGCGTGAAAAACGCAATTCTTTTAAAATGGCCAATGGCCAGTGATTCCCTATGGGCAAAATCCGCTGCGGATTCCATTTAGCTAGTGGACATGAGGCCTTACAGTATCACATGTACTAGTCACTTATTACATCAGAAGGGTCGGTGATCCGGGGACTATTCTGTTTACCACATTGGAGTCAAGAAGGAATTTTTTCCCCTAAAATGAGGAAAATTGGCTTCTGCCTCATTGAGGGGGAATTATAGCCTGAACTAGATGGACATGTGTCTGTTTTCATCCCTACATACTAGGTTACTCTGTAAAGACAGCACTGCTGGCACCATCTCCGGCCCCCTTGGACCACCAGAATGCCAATATATTACCCCATATAAACACTGCAGTACAATATTCTGGATACACAAGTCCACCCGTCACATCCTGCACTGATGGGAGTCCCTGACCAAGGACAAATATTGTCCCTCCCACTTCATTGGTTTCTCAGTTGTGCTTCCTGGTTGCCCGGCAACTAGAATGGGTCTCTGCGATTGAAATCACGTGAAGTAATCTGGTATCAGCAGCACTCCTACTTCAATCACCAGCAGATCTTGCAGGAAGTGATGGATTTTGCACACCTCATTCAGGCAGGATTCCAGCCCAACAGTTCCAGTAGTAGATATGAATATACAGGACAGCAAAATTATGGAGCCAGGAAAACAGACATCCGTCAGGATGGGACTTTATGCCTTCACAAACCGCAGCAACGTTTCGACTACATGCTGTGACCTTTGTCAGTCTCACAAACAAACATACAATCCCCCTTCTATATAACTATAGAGCAATCACATAACACACAGCAGCTGTGAAGATCTCTTACCCCTCCGCTGTAGATTGCTCTCACATAGCTGTCCTGGCAGCTCCTCTGCACATGTGCGGGACTCTGAAGCAGTCTCGCGATATGTTAAGCGTCCGCTCTCTCCCCTCCTTGTTACCATGGACGCACAAAGCGTCTCTGTCTCCTCCGCACTGCGTGCGCTCTGCTTGAGGTTCCCTCTGCAATGTGTATAGCGCTGTCATGGCAACCAGCTCGGCTTCCTTGTAGTAATATGCGCACACTGCTGCCTTGTTGTTTAAGATCTAACAACCCAGGCTGCACACAGAGATCTATCCTCAGTACTGTCTGAGGGTCACCAGATGTTACTGAGATACCCCAGGCAATGGATGTATAGGGTGTCAATCTTCTCACTCCCTTATTCCTTACATGGATGATTGGCTTTTATCAGATGGTTGACACCCAATACCTAATAGCTATACCATTTAGTTTAGGATGAAAGAAATGACTCTATCAACCATTACCTAATGAACAAGACCGTAACACAGCAGGTCCGAAAAGAGGGATGTGAGGAGGAAGAGAATAGGGGTAGGAGAGAAGGACAGGGGCTCATCCTCATAACAAAAAGGAGGTTTTTATTATAAATCGCCCAATATGGGCTCTATGATAATATAAGATATTACCATATCACTATATCATATACATTTACTACTTCTTATATTATAATTTGTAATCCTCAAAGCCAGGCAGATATTTTGTATTTTATTTTATATATATATATATATATATATATATATATATATATATATATATATATATATATATCAAAGATTCTCATGTATGTGAATTAGAACTATTCGAGGCAGGAGTCACATAGTGTAAGAATTCTTCTTCAGAAGGAGAACCATTTAGGGATCCAGGACATATATAGTATAAGGGGCCATAAGAGAGCAATCCACTGAATCCAAACTCCAATGGGATATATACCTGTCGAGATATCACAAGAACATGTATTAAAATGTTGTTCATAAATACTTATAAACAATGATGCAATAGAGGCAGATAGAACCAGAATCCTATATATTTGATATTCAAACCATTAGGGGTCAATGTGTCAAGTTCATATATCCACCTTGCCTCTTTTTTCTTGAGTAAGTGTAATCGATCACCTCCCCTGATGTTGGCGGGCATGTGATCGATTACTTTATATTTAAGTTGACCTATATTGTGTTCCTTTTCCAAAAAATGTTTTGGAATAGGAAGATCCATATTCTTAGTTCGAATCGGGGTTTTATGTTTGGTGATTCGTGATAGAACCTCCATTGTGGTCTCCCCCACATAAAGGAACACGCCAAAGTGAACTTTAATTCGAAATAAACATTCAATTCTGCCTAAAATTTCAGGAGTCCCGAACGTGGCCCCTCCCACACCATGAACACGTCGTCAATATACCTCCACCATCCGTGTACAAACTGCCAGGATGGGGAGGAATATACGCAAGTTCATTCAAAAAAATCCATGTAAATGTTGGCGTAGGTTGGGGGCCACGTTTGAACCCATGGCGGTCCCACAGCATTGGCGGTTGAATTTCCCACCCCAAAAATTATTATCAAGAATAAACTCAAGCATAGGGATCACAAAATTCACGACCTCATTACTCCAATCTAATAAATCCAAACAGTTACGTATAGCATCAACACCCCTCTTGTGGGTAATATTCGTATATGGCGAGACCACATCAATGGAGACCAGGATAGTCTCGCTATTTACTTCCATGTCTTTAATTGTTAACCAGAAATCATTTGTGTCTCTAATATATAATGCTGGGGGGTGCAAGCACAACCGATCGAGGAAGAAATGCGGTTATTATGAGAGCGCTGTCCAAACGTGCTCCACAGCAGCCAGCTCATCATTAGTGGTAAATATATCATCCAAGGAGCTGACTAATGTTGAATTGTCTGTATTATCAAGAGGTCTGTCATTCTGTCCCCTCCCATTTATGGATTGGTTCCAACTAAACCTAGATTGTGAAAATGTTCTCAGAAAACTAAGATTGAAAGTGTTTACCACAACTTGCGGGTGTCACTGAGGCGCTCTAGTGGCCGAAAATACACATTCTCGCTTAGTGAAACTTTATTTTACAAGTGCTTTGAGTAGTACACATATTTGCACGACTGTGTTAATGAGCGCTAATACTGCCCCCCATGGTTGCCTTAGTAGTAACAGTAAGCCTCATAGTGGCCACAGTAGTAACAATGAACCCTATAGTAGTCTCAGGGATGCTGCCTGGCCATATTGGCCTCTGGCCAGGAAACATCCCTAGAGGCTTTATACTATACTTCTGCTCTGGTCTGAGAGGTAGGGAGAGGTGACTCCTCAACGACTGCCACCACCGAACTGGAAATGCAGGTGAGGTGAGTAGAATTCTGCCGACGGGCCACATAAAATGAGGCAGCAGTCTGGATTCAGCCCACAGGCTTTGTGTTTGACATGTGTGATGTAGGGCATGCAGCTCTTGGCACCCTGAGTTCACCCTACCCGCATTACATCACTGCTCCGTGTTTGCTGAGACATATTAAATAAAAAGAACCTGCAATCATGACTATTGACGACATAAAAGCACATTATGACAGCACAGTGTCTACTGCTGTGTTACATGAAAGTTTGTGTAGGGCCGTGTAAGTTCTCTTTACATGGCTTTGCCATATACTGTACATAGATTATAACTATCTGTAATCAACATGTTACAGGGTGACCATTGTAGGTTAAAAATATTGTCACTTGAGAAAGTTATTATGGAAAACTTGTAATTGGCACTGAAGCATCAAAATAAGAAAAAGAATTAAGAAAAATAAGCAGATAATTAATGTAGATAATGAAGGTCCTTAGAACAGTCAGAAATATCTACTGGAAAATCAGTTTCCATGCAGAGGACAGCAACTTCTTCAATGTAATGTACAGAACACAATGTACCTGAAAAATAACAAGGAGCCGCCCGCCCCTGGTGTCCAAGGAGCAGATCATCCTGCTTGGATGGATCATCCAGTCAATCATACGTGTCACAATTTGGCAGTGTCTGGGACTTATTTTGAATATATTAATCCAGAGCTCCAGTCACAAATCTGCAGGTTGTAAAGAGTACTTGTCACCACCACTAACTAACTACTTGTGTATCCTATAAAATAACAATCTTAGAGTCTCTTTTTCAATTCCTCTGTTGTTCTATTACTCTGTTATTCCTCCTAGAAATTTTTGAAAAAAATGGCAACTGGGTGTTACTATTCAATTTGTGTAAAGGGTGTGTCCTGTACAGTCTGAGGGCTTATTCACACGAGCGTATATCGGCCACCGTTTTCACGGCCTGCCGATATACGCTACCATCTGATGCATTGTATTCCAATGTATCAGATCATACAGGCGTATTTCCGCAGCGTAAAAGCACCCTGCCGGGCAGTAAAGATAGTCCTGGAACTATCTTCCTGGCTGAACTACGGCGTCTAACATAGACTCCTGTGGGAGCCAATGACAGCAGGGGTCCCGCCCCGTCCCGCCTCCTCCCCTTGCAGAGAGTCGGCAAGGGGGAGAGGAGGGGACAGAGCTAAGCTGTCTTCCCCCGCCTTACGGCATATACACCGAGCCCGTGTATCACATGGCAGCGTATATCGGCCATGAAAACGCCGGGCGATATACGCGCGTGTGAATAAGCCCTGTTAGTACTGATTAGTCAGTGTTTGACTGTGTAGGAACGCCCCCAACTAGTAACACCCTGATCTCAATTTATTCTTCAATTTCTAGGAGGAATAACAGAGGAACAACACAACATAGATTTATAAGAAAAATTGCTCCAGCATTGAGATTTCACGGTGAATGTAATTATTTCCTAAAACAGACAAGTCAAGAGAGTCATTGTGTGGTCTTTAACCCTTTCCTGACCACATACCTATATACATCATGTTGTCATGAAAGGTGCATGGATCAGGCTAAGGAGCAGAGTATGCTCCATACCTGGCCACTTTCAACTGTTTTTGACAGCTGTCTGGCGCTGGCAACTACCTCAATTGGTGTTAGCTCTGATCCCTGCAGTTAGCTATTTATATGCCACTGTCAATACTGACTGCATGCCCAAACAGTCAGCAGGGGTGGCCTTCCACTGCCCAGGACACAATTATGGGGTACAGATGGCAACCATGGCAGGCCAAAGCCTACATTCAAAATAACTTTATACTGGAATACTGAAGTATGTACTAAAAGTGTTCAAGTGAACGCACGTTCAAATCTTCTATGGGGAGAAAAAAATGTAGAAAAAAGTTCAACATTTTTTTATAGTAGTTAAAAATATTAAACATGCAAGGTTTCTGGAGATGAGGCTACAAATTGCCCACAGGGCATACATAACCCCAAGCAAGGGATTTCATATAGGAATTTATGCCACTTCAAAATGCTTCAAATGTCAGGCACCTCATGCAAACCTATATCACGGCTTGTGGACATGCCCCGTAATACAGGCCTTCTGGACACGAATAAGCGAAAACACAAAAGCACACCTGACAAATTTCTGCCCACAAGAGCCAACATGGGCAATATTTGGGTACTTAGACCCTGAAACATATCGATGCTCAAGAGGGGTTAGGAAATTACTACATTTCATAGCAGCGGCAGGTCTAAAAGCCATCTTACAAACATGGATCCAACCAACAGGACCCCCATTCAGGCTGTTCCTGGACAAACCAGCGTTCCTGTTCCAGATGGACTGGGGGAGACATCACTTTTCAAGGAAAAGATGGCACAAACCGTTTTTGAAACTTGGGGGAGCTTTATTCAATTACTACCACAAAGGGTAAAAGACAAGCTAAGAGACTGCTTCTATTACACTTGCTGGTTCCAGGAACAAATGATAACAGGGGACATACCCATCTAGGGTGACACATCTAGGTCGTGCCGTAGCCATGTGGGGACTCCACGATGTTGAAGATCTTCAAGGTACAGGTCAGTAGACCAAAAAACATCTGTAGTCATAATGGGTCAAGAGTTTGAATTAATGTATGTAAATTACCTGTTTTAGTGTTTTGTTTGTTATGTTTAACATAAATAATCTAAAAAAGGCAGGCTATGACAGCACATTCATGTAAAAAGAAGATACCCAACAAATTCACTGTAATGCCAAGTGTTTGTCATGACCTGTTCAATAAAGACAAAGTTTAAAAAAAAAAAAATATATATATATATATTAAACATTCAAACCTGCCTTTCCCATTTTCCGGTAAAAATCTAAACAGTGAAGAAACAAACCCACATATTTGGTATCACTATGTTTGTAAAAGTCCAAATTATTAAAATATTGTACTATTTATCCTGTATGTTCAACATCGTAAAAAAAATACAGAATGCCGGAACTGCAGATTTTTTTAAATTAACTTTTTTCATACAATAAAAATCAAGGACAATAAGTGAAAATGACAGTGCTGCGATACAGTTATATCAATAGGCAAAACAACCAAAGTCCCATTCAGGGTACTTAGCTTCATCTCAGGGAACGCTTTTGCGTTTTGCGCTTGCAGAAGTGCACATTTGCATGTGTGCATAAAATACTCAGCCATGCTCCCAATTAAGTTAATTAGTTCAATATGTGCTATTTGTATGCACAGTTGCGCAGGAGAATACAACATGATCCGTTTTTCTGCACAAGCAAAATGCACGCAAAAAACGCTCATGTGAACGAACCCATTGAAATCAAAGGCTTCTATTCTCTACGTATTTTGCACGCAAATATTTTGATTGCAAAATACGTCCATGTGATTAAGTCCTGACTGTGCAAAAACATAAGCCCTCATAAAATCCAATTTATGAAAAAATGTGAAAATTATGATGCAAAATGGAGCATGCTGCGATTTTCCTCCATGAGTGGAAACCGCATTTGGTTTCCGCTCAGTGCAGGAAGAATCACTTTTCAATAGCATGCTATAGAAGGCATTTGCTGTGGAACCCATAGGGGGACACCCGCTCCGGATTCCGCAATGCAAATCTGCCCATGTGCAAGCAGCCTTTAGGCTGGGTTCACACAGAACGGATTTGCCACGGAATTTCTGTGCAGAATTTCTCTGCAGCAAAGCCGCCCGCGGCTCCTAATCCCGGCATTAGCCAGCCATGTGGACGATATTTTGCAAATAGCTGGACGGAACGGGCAATACGGCGTGGAATTAACAGCCGCAGCATGTCGATCCTTTTTTTTTCCATTGCGACCTCACTCCTCTCTATGGGGAGAGAAAGCTGTGACCGAATGCCGGCGGCCGAACCACTCCAAAACCCGCGGCAAAACGCAGTGGGTTTTGAAGCTGCGGCTCTCCTGTGAAAATCTCATGGCTTTTCGGTGTGGCCAAGCTGCGAGATTTACATCCCGTGGGAACCCAGCCTAAGCCTGCCTGTCCATGGGCATTTTTGAATTGCGTTACCCGTGGCGATAATCCGTCCGCGGGGAACGCAATGCACGCTTTCCATAGCGTTGCTATGGAAAGCGCTGCCCCCGTTCACGAGCGAAGAATCATAGCGATTCTCCGCTCGCTAACGGCAAATTGCAGCATGGCTGACCACGGAGATCCATCTGCAGGCCCGTGCTCCCGGGGCGGCGGAGATCCGCCGCGGGATATCGCAACGCCCGTGGACAGGCAGCCTTACTGTCACTATGCAGATGCTAGGCTCCTGCGTTCTCTGTGTGACTGTGTTGTTGGTGAGATAGAGAAAAGTCAATACTAAGCAAAGTTGTGTTGTTTACTCAGTTACAGTTAAGTCCAGCCTGCGCTGGATCTTTTTGCAGTGGGGAACTTTTTAACTAAGGTGTGGCGTGGTCCCACTTTGTAACATATTACAGGTTATTACCATAACTGGCCTTTGCGCTCTGGCCAGTTCTTTATCACTTCATTAATTCTGTTAATCTGTGAAAAGATTTCAATGTTGGTGACTTTGTGACATTTTCTGTCTGATTTACTTTTAGTTTATTAACTATGGGAAACTACGCTCAATGAACAAACAGTAACGAGCTATGGTACCAGTATGATGTTAGTGGCACTAGATCTACAAGCATGTTACTAGGGTGATTCCTACCTTACAGGGGAGATTCTTATGACATGTCAAAAGTTTGTTGAAAGTGCAGTTGCACCTTAAAGAGACTATATCACCAACATTTTTCTAATGTTTTATTCTATATATGTAGAATTGTTTATTCTCTTATCTATACATCGCCATGGGCACTGACATTTTGCCTCAGCTGCCTTTAACAGCATTTAGAGCATTTACTGAGATGCTTTACAGCAGCTTCATGGGCCATTCACAATGGACAGGCGCTGACTAGAGATGAGCGAGCACCAAAATGCTCGGGTGCTCGTTACTCGGGACGAAAATTTCGCGATGCTCGAGGATTCGTTTCGAATAACGAACCCCATTGAAGTCAATGGCCGACCCGAGCATTTTTGTATATCGCCGATGCTCGCTAAGGTTTCCATTTGTGAAAATCTGGGCAATTCAAGAAAGTGATGGGAACAACACAGCAACGGATAGGGCAGGCGAGGGGCTACATGTTGGGCTGCATCTCAAGTTCCCAGGTCCCACTATTAAGCCACAATAGCGGCAAGAGTGGGCCCCCCCCCCTCCCAACAATTTTTACTTCTGAAAAGCCCTCATTAGCAATGCATACCTTAGCTAAGCACCACACTGCCTCCAACAAAGCACAATCACTGCCTGCATGACACTCCGCTGCCACTTCTCCTGGGTTACATGCTGCCCAACCCCCCCGCACGACCCAGTGTCCACAGCACACACCAAAGTGTCCCTGCGCAGCCTTCAGCTGCCCTCAGCTGCCCTCATGCCACACCACCCTCATGTCTATTTATAAGTGCGTCTGCCATGAGGAGGAACCGCAGGCACACACTGCAGAGGGTTGGCATGGCTAGGCAGCGACCCTCTTTAAAAGGGGCGGGGCGATAGCCCACAATGCTGTACAGAAGCAATGAGAAATCCAATCCTGTGCCACCTCCATCAGGAGCTGCACACGTTGGCAGAGCAATGGGGAACCTATGTTCCACACACTATTCATTCTATCAAGGTGTCTGCATGCCCCAGTCAGACCGCGGTTTTTTATAAATAGTCACAGGCAGGTACAACTCCGCAATGGGAATTCCGTGTGCACCCACAGCATGAGTGGCTCCCTGGAACCCACCGGCTGTACATAAATATATCCCATTGCAGTGCCCAGCACAGCTGATGTAATGTCATGTTAAATGCAGGTGGGCTTCGGCCCACATTGCATGCCCCAGTCAAACTGGGGTTCTTTAGAAGTAGACACATGCAGTTACAACTCCCTGTGGACCCACAGCATGGGTGGCTCCCTGGAACCCACCGGCGGTACATAAATATATCCCATTGCATTGCCCATCACAGCTGAGGTAATGTCATGTTAAATGCAGGTGGGCTTCGGCCCACACTGCATGCCCCAGTCAGACTGGGGTTCTTTAGAAGTGGACACATGCAGTTACAACTCCGTGTGGACCGACAGCATGGGTGGGTGCCAGGAAGCCACCGGCGGTACATAAATATATCCCATTGCATTGCCCTGCACAGCTGAGGTAACATCAGATAAAATACAGGTGGGCTTCGGCCCACACTGCATGCCCCAGTCAGACTGGGGTTCTTTAGAAGTGGACACATGCAGTTACAACTCCGTGTGGACCGAAAGCATGGGTGGCTCCCTGGAAGCCACTGGCGGTACAAAAATATATCCCATTGCAGTGCCCTGGACAGCAGAGCTAACATCTGATTAAATACAGGTGGGCTTCGGCCCAAACTGCATGCCCCAGTCAGGCTCCAGTTTTTTATAAGTATACACAGGCACGTACATCTCCCTAATGGGAAGTCCATGTGGACCGACAGCATGGGTGGGTCCCAGGAAGCCACCGGCGGTACATAAATATATCCCATTGCAGTGCCCAGCACAGCTGATGTAACGTCAGCTTTAATGCAGGTGGGCAAAAAATTAATTGGATTACACTGTAGGCGATGGCCCAAAAAAATTGGTGTACCAACAGTACTAATGTACCTCAGAAAAATTGCCCATGCCCAACCAAGAGGGCAGGTGAAACCCATTAATCGCTTTGGTTAATGTGGCTTAATTTGTAACTAGGCCTGGAGGCAGCCCAGTTAAAATAAAAATTGGTTCAGGTGCAAGTTTCAACGCTTTAATGAGCATTGAAACGTATAAAAATTGTTTACAAAAATTATATGACTGAGCCTTGTGGGCCTAAGAAAAATTGCCCGTTCGGCGTGATTACGTGAGGTTTCAGGAGGAGGAGCAGGAGGAGGAAGATGAATATTATACACAGATTGATGAAGCTAAAAGGTCCCCGTTTTTGATGGTGATAGAGAACGATGCTTCCATCCGTGGGTGCAGCCTACGTATTGTTTAGGTATCGCTGCTGTCCGCTGGTGGAGAAGAGAAGTCTGGGGAAATCCAGGCTTTGTTCATCTTGATGAGTGTAAGCCTGTCGGCACTGTCGGTTGACAGGCGGGTACGCTTATCCGTGATGATTCCCCCAGCCGCACTAAACACCCTCTCTGACAAGACGCTAGCCGCAGGACAAGCAAGCACCTCCAGGGCATACAGCGCGAGTTCAGGCCACGTGTCCAGCTTCGACACCCAGTAGTTGTAGGGGGCAGAGGCGTCACGGAGGACAGTCATGCGATCGGCTACGTACTCCCTCACCATCCTTTTACAGTGCTCCCGCCGACTCAGCCTTGACTGGGGAGCGGTGACACAGTCTTGCTGGGGAGCCAGAAAGCTGTCAAAGGCCTTAGAGAGTGTTCCCTTGCCTGTGCTGCACATGCTGCCTGATCTCCGCGCCTCCCCTGCTACCTGGCCCTCGGAACTGCGCCTTCGGCCACTAGCGCTGTCGGATGGGAATTTTACCATCAGTTTGTCCGCCAGGGTCCTGTGGTATAGCATCACTCTCGACCCCCTTTCCTCTTCGGGTATGAGAGTGGAAAGGTTCTCCTTATACCGTGGGTCGAGCAGTGTGTACACCCAGTAATCCGTAGTGGCCAGAATGCGTGTAACGCGAGGGTCACGAGAAAGGCATCCTAACATGAAGTCAGCCATGTGTGCCAGGGTACCTGTACGCAACACATGGCTGTCCTCACTAGGAAGATCACTTTCAGGATCCTCCTCCTCCTCCTCCTCAGGCAATACACGCTGAAAGGATGACAGGCAAGCAGCATGGGTACCCTCAGCAGTGGGCCAAGCTGTCTCTTCCCCCTCCTCCTCATCCTCCTCATGCTCCTCCTCCTCAATGCGCTGAGATATAGACAGGAGGGTGCTCTGACTATCCAGCGACATACTGTCTTCCCCCGCCTCCGTTTCCGAGCGCAAAGCGTCTGCCTTTATGCTTTGCAGGGAACTTCTCAAGAGGCATAGCAGAGGAATGGTGAAGCTAATGATTGCAGCATCGCCGCTCACCATCTGGGTAGACTCCTCAAAGTTTCCAAGGACCTGGCAGATCTCTGCCAACCAGGCCCACTCTTCTGTAAAGAATTGAGGAGGCTGACTCCCACTGCGCCGCCCATGTTGGAGTTGGTATTCCACTATAGCTCTACGCTGCTCATAGAGCCTGGCCAACATGTGGAGCGTAGAGTTCCACCGTGTGGGCACGTCGCACAGCAGTCGGTGCACTGGCAGATTAAACCAATGTTGCAGGGTGCGCAGGGTGGCAGCGTCCGTGTGGGACTTGCGGAAATGTGCGCAGAGGTGGCGCACCTTTCCGAGCAGGTATGACAAGTGTGGGTAGCTTTTCAGAAAGCGCTGAACCACCAAATTAAAGACGTGGGCCAGACATGGCACGTGCGTGAGGCTGCCGAGCTGCAGAGCCGCCACCAGGTTACGGCCGTTGTCACACACGACCATGTCCGGTTGGAGGCTCAGCAGCGCAAGCCAGCGGTCGGTCTGCTCTGTCAGACCCTGCAGCAGTTCGTGGGCCGTGTGCCTCTTCTCTCCTAAGCTGAGTAGTTTCAGCACGGCCTGCTGATGCTTGCCCACCGCTGTGCTGCCGTGCCGCGCGACACCGACTGCTGGCGACGTGCTGCTGCTGACACATCTTGATTGCGAGACAGAGGTTGCGTAGGAGGAGGAGGAGCAGGAGGGTGGTTTAGTGGAGGAAGCATACACCGCCGCAGATACCACCACCGAGCTGGGGTCCGCAATTCTGGGGGTGGGTAGGACGTGAGCGGTCCCATGCTCTGACTCTGTCCCAGCCTCCACTAAATTCATCCAATGTGCCGTCAGGGAGATATAGTGGCCCTGCCCGCCTGTGCTTGTCCACGTGTCCGTTGTTAAGTGGACCTTGGCAGTAACCGCGTTGGTGAGGGCGCGTACAATGTTGCGGGAGACGTGGTCGTGCAGGGCTGGGACGGCACATCGGGAAAAGTAGTGGCGACTGGGAACTGAGTAGCGCGGGGCCGCCATCATACCTTTGAAAGCCTCCGTTTCCACAACCCTATACGGCAGCATCTCCAGGCTGAAAAATTTGGCTATGTGCACGTTTAACGCTTGAGCGTGCGGGTGCGTGGTGGCGTACTTGCGCTTGCGCTCCAACACTTGCGCTAGCGACGGCTGGACAGTGCGCTGAGAGACATTGGTGGATGGGGCCGAGGACAGCGGAGGTGAGGGTGTGGGTGCAGGCCAGGAGACGGTAGTGCCTGTGTCCTGAGAGAGGGGTTGGATCTCAGTGGCAGGTTGGGGCACAGGGGGAGAGGCAGCGGTGCAAACCGGAGGCGGTGAACGGCCTTCGTCCCACCTTGTGGGGTGCTTGGCCATCATATGTCTGCGCATGCTGGTGGTGGTGAGGCTGGTGGTGGTGGCTCCCCGGCTGATCTTGGCGCGACAAAGGTTGCACACCACTGTTCGTCGGTCGTCTGCACTCTCAGTGAAAAACTGCCAGACCTTTGAGCACTTCGGCCTCTGCAGGGTGGCATGGCGTGAGGGGGCGCTTTGGGAAACAGTTGGTGGATTATTCGGTCTGGCCCTGCCTTTACCCCTGGCCACCGCACTGCCTCTTCCAACCTGCCCTGCTGCTGCACTTGCCTCCCCCTCTGAAGACCTGTTCTCAGTAGGCGTAGCAAACCAGGTGGGGTCAGTCACCTCATCGTCCTGCTGCTCTTCCTCTGAATCCTCTGTGCGCTCCTCCTTCGGACTTACTCCAATTACTACTACCTGAGTGATAGACAACTGTGTCTCATCGTCATCGTCCTCCTCACCCACTGAAAGCTCTTGAGACAGTTGCCGGAAGTCCCCAGCCTCATCCCCCGGACCCCGGGAACTTTCCAAAGGTTGGGCATCGGTCACGACAAACTCCTCCAGTGGGAGAGGATTCGGAACCATTGCGGGCCATTCTGGGCAGGGGCCCGGGAACAGTTCCTGGGAGTCTGCCTGCTCCTCAGAATGTGTCATTGTAATGGAGTGAGGAGGCTGGGAGGAAGGAGAAGCAGCAGCCAGAGGATTCAGAGTTGCAGCAGTGGA
Organism: Eleutherodactylus coqui; assembly: GCF_035609145.1. Classification (NCBI taxonomy): domain Eukaryota; kingdom Metazoa; phylum Chordata; class Amphibia; order Anura; family Eleutherodactylidae; genus Eleutherodactylus; species Eleutherodactylus coqui. The sequence continues at coordinate 436,000,989 of NC_089837.1, read as the reverse complement.
CGGCGCAGAACTCTGGGTGGTCGATAGATTGCTGGATGCACTTTCTGCCATCCACGACAGGACCTGCTCACACTGCTCATTTTCTAATAAAGGTCTACCACATGGACCCATTAATTGTGAGATGAATGTGGGGACGCCAGAAACGTGCCTCTCTCCTAATCCCGCAGCAGTCGGCTGCGATACACCTGGATCAGGAGCTCGGCCTGTGCCCACACCCTGACTTGGGCCTCCGCGTCCTCGCCCACGTCCACGTCCTCTAGGTCTACCCCTACCCCTCAGCATGGTGTATTACCAGTAGTGCAGAAACAGAACGCTGTAATTAAATGTGCCGCTTATTGGCCTGTGGTTGGAAGCTGACTTCGCTTACGGAACGCACAGCAGAGCCAGGAAAGAATTTTGCGCAAGCCTGCTGTAACACTTAGCTGGCTGCGTATTAATTAGGACTACTACCCCCAGCAGAGACGCAGTACACTCAGGACAGTCACAGGCAGCCCAAATAGAATGTTTTTTCCCAAATTTTTTTGGAAAAGCCCACTGCCTATATAGACAGTATATCTCTTTCACTGTACCTGCCTCAGCACTACTGGCCCTGGACTATGTAAAATTACTGCAGACTGTTTCCCTCTGGACAGGATGACAGCGGTGATGTAACGGGCAATGCAGAGCCAGGAAAGAATTTTGCGCAAGCCTGCTGTAACACTTAGCTGGCTGCGTATTAATTAGGACTACTACCCCCAGCACAGACGCAGTACACTCAGGACGGTCACAGGCAGCCCAAATAGAATGTTTTTTTCCCAAATTTTTTTGGAAAAGCCCACTGCCTATATAGACAGTATATCTCTTTCACTGTCCCTGCCTCACCACTACTGGCCCTGGACTATGTAAAATTACTGCAGACTGTTTCCCTCTGGACAGGATGACAGCGGTGATGTAACGGCCAACGCAGAGCCAGGAAAGAATTTTGCGCAAGCCTGCTGTAACACTTAGCTGGCTGCGTATTAATTAGGACTACTACCCCCAGCAGAGACGCAATACACTCAGGACGGTCACAGGCAGCCCAAATAGAATGTTTTTTCCCAAATTTTTTTGGAAAAGCCCACTGCCTATATAGACAGTATATGTCTTTTACCTTTTTCACTGTTCCTGCTTCAGCACTACTGGCCCTATACTATGTAAAATTACTGCAGACTGAGGACGCAATGCTCTGCACGGCCGATATACAAAAAAAAAAAAATTGTGCAACACTGCAAAAAGCAGCCTCAACAGTACTGCACACGGTCAGATGTGGCCCTAAGAAGGACCGTTGGGGTTCTTGAAGCCTAAAATAACTCCTAACGCTCTCCCTATAGCAACTCCAGCAAGACAGCACTTTCCCTGAACTATGTCAGAATGCATCTGTGGCGAGCCGCGGGAGGGGCCGATTTATATACTCGGGTGACACCTGATCTCGCCAGCCACTCACTGCAGGGGGGTGGTATAGGGCTTGAACGTCGCAGGGGGAAGTTGTAATGCCTGCCCTGTCTTTCTATTGGCCAGAAAAGCGCGCTAACGTCTCAGAGATGAAAGTGAAAGTAACTCGAACATCGCGTGGTGCTCGCCTCTAGTAACGAGCATCTCGAACATGCTAATACTCAAACGAGTATCAAGCTCGGACGAGTACGTTCGCTCATCTCTAGCGCTGACCCATCGATTTGTATAGGAGACCGCGCTAGACCTGCTCTGTGACATGTACAGAGGTCATTTTGCAGGGAAGGCAGAAGATAGTTACACAAATTGTTAATCCTGTGTTATCTGTATGCTTCATTTGGAAGAGACTCTTTAGTCTAAAAGTATCAGACTACCATACAATATTGTTACATGTCTTTATAATATAGAAGGCACATTTTCTGTGTCCAACCTGCAAACAATTCTAATCTCATTTATTTTTTAATATATCTTTATAGCCTTCAGAGCTGTGCTCCAAAAATTTCACAGACACATCATGGAATTTAAGAAGAGTCCCTTCTAATTCTTTACAGAGGTACAGTAGGGCCCATTAGTGTGCCGAATTATTGATCCATCCAACTTGTGCTTGACTGTAATATGACCATATACTTGAACCTTCGATGCAATATATTATATACTTAAAAGCAAGTTATGCAAAAAGCAAAAGGGTTAATTGTATTTAGGAGCTTCATCATCCCATTGGTCCAATGTTAGGCCGCCTGCACATGGAATCCGGCTCTATCTACAGCTAACAACCCCACGTACCTTTGCTTTCTGTATTGCAGATGATCGCGGAAGCTTGCCGTCGGTCCTGCGCAGTACACATTTAAAAAAAACTATTTAGGTGATGATGCGGTTATCCGCGGCCTATCCACAATTCCAATTGCCGCTGCAGGTCGGACGGCTTCCATTGATTTCAATGGAAGCCGTCAGTGTGGAGTCTGCAAAAAATAGAACATGCTGGTTTTTTAAATCTGCTTGCAAAAATTGTAATTGCTATCTGCTCATGTGAGCGGACATGCAAATGTTCTATGTTTTCAATGGGTGCAGAATACCGCAGATCTTCCGTGCGGGTGACGATCGCGGATTCTACAATCGAAATCTGGTCGCGTGCAGGCGGCCTTTAGACTTGCTCCGGTATGAAATGTCTGTTATCACATTTGGCAAGCTGCATTGTTACTAGGTAACCAATCTATAATTATAATTCCTCTTGTAGGAAGATTGACAACAATACGTTACACTTGTAGGTGTTAGTTTTATTTGTAACTGACTATTTATCATTGACTAATTGTGTTATTTTTAAAGCGGTTCTGCGCTTAGTGAGCGCATAGTATGTTACTGCAGTGCCAGACTTCACTGGATGCAGGAAATGTTACATTTGTATACATCAGACATCACAGTGCTTTTTATTCAATAGGCTTTTTGTAGATCAAGCATTTTATAGCTGCTTGTATGATTTAATGCTTAAGGCCTAGTAGTAAAAGTAGAATAACCGGAGGAGTATATGTATCATGTTGTAAAATTAACAATAAGAAATATATATTGCTGCAACATATTATCGTATCTTAACACAACAAAGGCCATTCAAAAAATGTGGAAAATTCAAGAAAAAGTTCTGTACTCTGAATTCCCAGTTAATGCAGGTGGGTCATCTCTTGGCCATAGTGGGGAGCGATATATCTAGCATTTCTGGCTCTGGAGGTCCTGTATTACACAGATAACCCTTTTATTTGAAGAGGCACTGTGCAATGCTTAATTTCACCTGTGGTGGCGCTGCAGGAAATTTGCACACTGATTGTGTGGGTTTCTGATGAGTTTTCAGTTGATTTCCAGGGGTCTTTGCAGGGATAATAATCAAGGGACCTAAAGAGTAGTGATTGCCCAAAGCTGAGAACAGCTTTATTAGAAGTGTTAGATGTATGTACAGATGTCACTGTCACCCTCCGTTTTACACAACAGGAAGAATATAGGGTAGCTCATTTAAATCTGTGTTCCGATGGAACTTCTAGACATACAGTCACTTAACGTTTACTAAAAGCTCTCTTATCAGTTTTATTGATCCTTATGACTAACTAGCTAAAGAAAAAATCTTATACCTGTGGACACCATGTTTCTATATCTGGTGCTAGTTGGAAATCTGAAAGAGGGTTGTCTGGTTTAGAGAACATGTTTTAGGGTTAATAGAATGGTACTTCTCTTCTGAAAGACCTGGTGCATATGTGCATTACACTCCAAAGGGGGCATCATGTAATACCTCATTTGTCCTGCGGTGGTGCTGCAGGGAAATTGTATACTTACTCTTGGGTTTCCCTGCAGATTACCAATTCAGTGGGTCTCAGTGGGAGGACAATTTGTTCAAAATATCAATATGTAGAAATATCTGCATTCAGTGTTAGCTGATAAGATAACAGATAGATGCAAGGAATTAGAATTTCCTGTGGCTTCCTAATGAGCTATAGGACTCATTCACACGTGCGATGCGTTTTTACCCCAGACGCATCGTGGGCGAAATTGGCATCAAGGGAGAATAGCCGCGATTGAGTCCCAAGATTAGTGTTCACACAGGCATATCACGTGCAAAATACGCTGCAGCGCGGAATTCCGTCAGCAGAAATAATCGTAATGACTTCTAATGCTTAGATAAAGACCTCTCTTTTAACGCAGCGTGAAAAATCAGCGATCGAAAATGGTTGGCAATTAGACGTTTTGACGGTGCGAGTCTTTCCCGTGCCCGAAAATTTTTTGGCGGTGTGAATGAATGCATTGGAATCCAATGCTACACATGGTTGCGATTTTTGGACGACGTTGTATCGCGGCTAAATGGCTGCATAAAAACGCCTGTGAGAATGAGGCCTCAAGGATACGCAGGTATACGTTAAAATATTGCCATTTGTGCAATTCTCTGATACATTAGTGCAGCTTTACTAGTGGTGAATGTTCACTGAACTCTGATGCAGCCACTAAAGTTGAATAATCCTGAGGCCATAAAGGGGTTAACCGACTGGCTTGATTACTCTACGTTTCACGCTACACGTCTTATAGTTTGCTTGTGGAAGGGAAAGCTCTATGTGACGGTGATTGTAATGTAGCAATCCTGAGGAAATGTGTTTGCCATAACAGATTTATATGAAATGAAGGTGGAGCACTGGACTGATTAGCAGCAGCCAACCAGCACGCAGCTATCATGCTGCAGGCTGGAGCCTTTCAGGGCAGCCAATCACAGCAAGGATTGCATGAGACCTTGTGCAGGCACCAAGTAAATAGCCTGGGATGTGAAACTGTGCAGATCCTTCCTGCAAGCTGCACTTGTAGTCAAACACAGTAGCGGTGATCATGGCTGACCCAAAGGAAGGGAGTATTGTGGTTATTGGAAGGTAACTTATAAAAAAGCATACTGCTACAATTGCTATTGTGCATTTAGAGGACATTTAAAGTGTTTGCTTAGTTGACAGCAAAAGTAGGCAATTTTAGTTTATCAACAGTTGCTGTAGAAATACAAAGTTTCAAAGCTGGCATGCTGGGGTTTGCAGTTCTGCAGCATTTAAAGCACAATTTATACCCAATGCAAGATAGCCTAATTCTGCATTATTTATTATCATTTTAGGTAAACATATTAATTAAAATCTGAGTTTTTTTTTTGATAATACGAAGAATGCTATATGCTTTTTAAATGAGTCTTGTATAACTTCTTGTTAGCTCTCAGCTTGAAGTTTCTACAAATTTTGTTTCCATCCCCCTCCAAAAACAGGAAGCAAAGAGCTGATCCTGGATAACCTTCCAGTTGTAGTTAAGTCCGTGTCTCTCCATACAGATGGGTTGCGGAAACACATCCTCGGATTTCATGCTATTCAGCAAGTTGAAATAACACTAATCTGCTAGGAGATTGCATTCACCAATATATTATATGTATTGTATTTGCTCCTTTTATGAGCGTGAGCATTCTCACTATAAGCTTACAATGCTTCAGGGGAATGTGGCATCAGAAAAGGATCTGTTGTCTAAATAGAGTTTTTGAAAAACTTTGGGGATTTATTTTTTTTTATTTATTATCATTATGTATGTATTTAAAATATCCTAATATTGTGCAGTTTTCATTCTAGACATCGAGGCTGGATTCACACGGACGTATTTGTGCGCGCAATATCCAGAAAATAGAACACACTGACTTCATTGTATTTGTGCGCAATTTGGTGGCGCAAAAAAGAACACCCCCCCCCCCCCCTGCAGCATGTGTGTTGGTATTTTATTTTTTTTAGTATGTTCTTTGCGTGGGGAAAGAGCACTTTCCAAAGCAGACACACATTTGCCCTATCGCTGCATATTTTCTTTTTGCCTGCCCAAAAACACAAACGCCCGTGTGGAGGCCCAATGTCCACGTGTGGATTTTAATTATAAAATCTGCTCCTGTCTTCTGTGCGGGAGATCCGCACCTCTTTCCTGCCATGTGATACATTGGCATCCGCACGGCAAGTAAAAGCATGTGGATGTGATAATGTTTTTTTCCCCCGGAGTGCGGACTGCACGCACTGGAGGAAATCACAGCACGCTCCATTTCCTGCGGGTCTTGCAGCAACTGCTTCCATTGAAGTCAATGGAAGCCACACCCGCAGCTGTCACTGTGGAGGTGCTGCGGATCTGTGGGAAAGCAGGAGATTTAAAATAGAAAAAATGGTACATCCGCCTACTGAAGAAGACGATCAGGCCGCCACGGAGAGGGACCCGCGCTGGATCCGGAGAGGTAAGAAGCTGCTTTTCTCCTGTCATGTCTGTGGGCATGCACAGATTCCGCTGCGGGATTTAGCAGTGGAATCAGTACGTGCAAGTGGACATGAGGCTTGGGTGTCATAAAATCATGATTAACCCTTTGCAATCCAATTTTAGATTCAGAGTTTCCTAGGGAGCTTTCTCTTTCTGCTATTATACAATGGTGCCATCTGCTGGCTAGAGCCAGTATTGCGGTATGGGACATGCTGAGGAGGCCCACGACAACAGAGCGGCCAGTAATATACAGTAAGAATACCCTGCCGGATGTCTTCCGACATCAGAGCTCTACAGCCTTCAATCAGAATGTCTTTAGATGTCA